>NC_079412.1:21820362-21950714 GCF_026213295.1 Gadus chalcogrammus
TTCCATGTATTTATTGATATTTATTTGATCATATTTATTGTGCCAGGTGAACATGCTTTTATTAGTTTGTAAAATAACCAAAAGCCTTCAACATTCAGTACATTTCTCTCTCTCTCTCTCTCTCGCTCTCTCTCTCTCTCTCTCTCTCTCTCTCTCTCTCTCTCTCTCTCTCTCTCTCTCTCTCACACCATGCCTGAACACATTCACACTCGACTCTCCATGAAGTTCTGGGTCCATTGCCTTGTTTTGTTTCCTGAGTTGTGATGTATTGCTGATGATATTTCATGTAACTGTCTGTTTTTCTACCATTGCCATTGCCTTCTGCTCAGTTTGTATAGTTGTGTGATTTCACTAAAGTGTCGGAAACACTGAGACTCTCCTTTGTGATGTCATGATCTGGACCTGGATGGGTGTGTCTATGTGGGTGTTTGTGGGTGTTTGTGTGTATCTGTATATCTGTGTGTCGGCACACTCACACTGAGTGAGTGAGGGTGTGTTTTTGTGATTGAGTCGGTTTTTGCGTGTGTGTGGGTGCATGCGTGTGTATCTGTGAGTATGCAAAATAAGAATCAATAATCAATACTAATATGATATTACGATGCCCCCACACACACACACACACACACACACACACACACACACACATCAGAAACCCCCCCCCACACACACTCAATCACTCAATCATAAAAACACGCGCTCAATCAGAAACACACAAACACAACAACACAAACACACACACTGAATCAGAAACACACACGCAAACATAATAAGACACACACACAAACACACACGCACAGACATAATAAATCACACACACACGCACACATAATAATACAAATACAAACTCAATCACACTCAGCTATGAGCAGACTCTGTAGAGTTAATACACTAGTAATACTACTAGTTATAGTAACAGTGATAAAGTAGTGTATAACATGTCATCAGTAAGACCAGCAGTGATGTATAATGATATAACATGTGTGATGTACGGAAGGTGGAGCAGGCCCCACCTGCCTGTGATGGAGGAGACTACCCTGACGGAGCCTGGGCTGGTGCACCTTACCTGAAGAGGGTTACCCCATCAGCTGGCCAGCCCCCTCCTCCCTGACCAGGAGACACACAAACATCAACACAAACACACACACATACACACACACACACACACACACACACTGTCAGTAAAGCACCTACCAATTAGCTAATGGGTCGTTAAGAGTGGCGTCCATCAGGCTTGTAATCAATCAATTAGGGATCCAGACGAGAGTGTAATTGGACCACTTCAGCATTCTGTAAGGATGGGATCACCATGGCAACCAATACCGGGCAACTCTGCTGAGTCAGTGTGTGTGTGTATATGGGTGTGTGTTCGTTAGTTCACATAGTGTGAGTGTGTGTGTGTGTGTGTGTGTGTGTGTGTGTTTGTGTGTGTGTTTACTTCTTGATTACATCTAGTGTGGTCATTGATTCAATGCTCCCATAAATACATGAATACTGTATTCCAGTACTACAGTATTATACCTCAGCACTATAGTATACTATACAGGAATATACTACAGTACCACAGGACTTTACTACAGTATTATACCTCAGTGGAACAGTATACTGTACTTTACTACAGGACTATACAAAAATAATGCAAGACTACTACAGTATTATACCTCAGCACAATAGTATACTGAGCTATCCTACAGGAAAATACTACAGTAGTACTCTACTAGTACTATTCCATCAAGTATCCTGATTTGAAATCCTTTCATACGTGATTAATACATGGACATTACCTGGTTATAAGTGATTAATACATGGACCTGACCTGGTTATAAGTGATTAATACATGGACCTGACCTGGTTATAAGTGATTAATACATGGACCTGACCTGGTTATAAGTGATTAATACATGGACCTGACCTGGTTATAATTGATCAATACATGGACCTGACCTGGTTATAAGTGATCAATACATGGACCTGACCTGGTTATAAGTGATTAATACATGGACCTGACCTGGTTATAGGACCTGGGCCGGACTATAGCCTGCCTAGCAACCGCCCAGACTAGACTGCTGCATTATTTATGATTGGTTGGCAGCTGGTCACAAGACTTTGTTGCTAATTCTTTATTTATGAAGGATGATCATTTGTCAGATTAGGACAAAACGTGCCTGTCTGTCTCTCTGTCTGACATTCTGTGTCCCTCCCTCCCCCTCTAAACTCATGAAATAATTATCATGCGAATTTAATATGAATAAAAAAAATATTTGCCAAGACCTCTAAATTAAAGAAATTGAATTTTAAATGATTTGTTATGCTTATTATAATGTCACCAAACATTTTCGTTTACATTTCTACCATACTGTATCAGAGAGATCGGATTAATTAACTATATAAATATACTGCAAGCATTGAGCAAAATATCACCGCAGAAAATAATGGGCTGTGTTTCTAGAAAACGAAAAAAAACATCATAATTGAATGTCCAAATGAAAATGTGAAATATTAATATCTGATGGTGATTTGGAAGGGCGAGCGAGGAGACTTTACAAAGCAGAGGGCTCCCCCTGCTGTCCTCTGGGAACATGACATGTAGGGCTATCACAGGCCCCATGAAAAATGACATGCAGTTTAATGCCTGGCCACATGTAAACATTACATGTAGTTTAATTCCTGGTCAAATGTAAACATTACTGTAGTTTAATTGCTGGTCACATGTAACATTATATGTAGTTTACATGCTGACTCTGTCTGTTCATAGACATACTGTACATACAGACAGAAGAACAGTAAATTTTTCTTTCAATTTCTGATACAATTCTCAACGTACAATCTGTGAATTGGGGCGCAACCGCCTGCTGTCCAATCAGAGCAGCGGATGCTGTGATGAGCTGGCATTAAAAGCGGAAGGCGGAAGTTTATCTGACAGAGAGCTAAGCTAACTAGCCTAGCTTGTGAGGTCTAACCGGCCAGTTTTCCGCCACTCCTCGTCTCTACTTCTATCCTCGGTAAGTAGAGTCATGTAGTATCATTACATATATTATTTATATAGTATTAGTTTAGTACGATTTGTATATATTAGAAGTATTAGTTATATGTAATTCATGCTAACAACGCCATCGATCGCTGGTTCGACTTCGCAGGTATGAAGTACTGTTGTATCACTGTTGTATTGTAGTACTGTACACAGTGTATACTAGTAGTACTGCAGTATTTATGAGGGACGAATTACCGTACTGTGAGGTATGTATTATGTACTGCACTTGTAGTAATGTTATAGTCACGTTCGACTAGGTTATTAGTCATGTTGTAGCTGGAGGGAGGGGAGTGTACAGCAGGGGAGTGGTGTACTGGACCAGAGGGGGGGCGGGGGTGTTCGTAGTGAATGTGGTGTACCGGACCAGTAGGGGTGTGTGTACTGGACCTGTAGTGAGTGTAGTGTTCTTCAGGCAGGATGAGTCTCCAGTGGATGGCCGTGGCCACCTTCCTCTACATGGAGGTGTTCCTGGTGCTGCTGCTCTGCATCCCCTTCATCTCACCCAAGAGGTCAGTATCCTCTCCTTAACCTACTTACCGTCACCCTACCTTAACATTACCCTAACTCAGACGGCGTTGCGTAGCGTTGGCTTTATGGTACACTGTTCCTTTTAAGGTAAATACTGTCAAGCTATATTCTCAGGCTCTATCTCGAGAGAGATGTCTCTCTTTGACCCGAGATAGATATCTCTCTATCTCGGTGAAGAGATAGTGATCAGCCTGTGAACAAATAAACCACTCACTGAGTGGGTGTTATTACTGTAGTCCCATGACTCTTCCTGCTGACAGCCTGTTGTGTAGTGAGGTGGTTCCTCCTCTAGGGGGCAGTGCTGGCCTGTTGACTATGAACAGTTTCAGTGGAGAATGAAGTCGGTGTGTGCCATGTGTTTCAAGGTGGAGTCGCCTCTTCAAGTCCCGCATGGTCCAGACCATCGCTCTCTACGGCAACACCTCCTTCATGGTGGCCATCGCCATCCTGGTCTTCCTGCTCATCGGTGGGTTGATAGCTATGTATGTATGTATGTATGTATGTAAATATCTCTGGGTATGTAATGCATGCATCTATCTCAAGTGTGTGTGTATATCAATCTGTATCATGTGTGTATCTCTGTGTAGATGCGTTCCGCGAGGTGAGGAAGTACAGCGTCCCAGAGAAGGTGGACCTGGTCAACAACCCCACAGCAGTGGAGCACATCCACATGAAGCTGTTCAGGGCCCAGAGGAACGAGTACATCGCCGGCTTCGCCCTGCTGCTCTGCCTGTAAGACTCTACTACTATTACTACTACTACTACTGTGGTGTATACCAAGACTAGTGTTGACCAAAATACTATTACTACTGTAGTGTATAGAGACTAGTGTAGTGTAGACCAAAATACTATTACTACTGCAGTGTATACCAAGACTAGTACTACTGTACTAGTGTATACCAGGATACTCCCTCACTGAGCTTCAGCTCAGAGAGGGTGGGAGTGAGTTTCGGTTCACATAGGAATGCCATGACGATGACTCTGTACCCCCCCCCCCCCCCCCCCTCCTTCAGACTTCTCCGTCGCATAGCAACCCTGCTGTCCCAGCAGGCCTCTCTGATGGCGTCCAACGAGGCCTTCAAGAAGCAGGCAGAGGGTGCTAGCAACGCTGCCAAGAAGTTCATGGAGGAGAATGACCAGCTGCAGCAGGTACGCAAACCATCTGGTCAAAACACGGGTACGCCACTAATGCTAACCATCCAGTCAGTAAACAGGCACACCGCTAACCATCCAGCCAGTAAACCGGTACACCGCTAACCATCCAGTCAGTAAACGGGTACACCGCTAACCATCCAGTCAGTAAACGGGTACACCGCTAACCATCCAGTCAGTAAACGGGTACACCGCTAACCATCCAGTCGGTAAACAGGTACACCGCTAACCATCCAGTCAGTAAACAGGTACACCGCTAACCATCCAGTCAGTAAACAGGTACACCGCTAACCATCCAGTCAGTAAACAGGTACACCGCTAACCATCCAGTCAGTAAACAGGTACACCGCTAACCATCCAGTCAGTAAACAGGTACACCGCTAACCATCCAGTCAGTAAACAGGTACACCGCTAACCATCCAGTCAGTAAACAGGCACACTGCTAACCATCCAGTCAGTAAACAGGCACACCGCTAACCATCCAGTCAGTAAACAGGCACACTGCTAACCAGCCAGTCAGCCTGTGTCACCATGGTTACAACACACTGCCTGTCTGTGCCTGGTGTAGAAGCTGAAGGGGGCGGGGCTAAAGGTACCTGATGCGGGCGCTAAGAAGTCTGGAGAAGAGGAGGAGGACCTGGCGCAGGAGGTGAAGACTCTGAGGGAGGAGCTGGCCACCGCCAAGAAAGGTGAGGACTGAGACTACCGCCTCATGCAGCCGGTGGGGGGCGAGGCAAGGGCTTCCTCTGAGAGCAAGGAGGTGTGAGGGGGCTCCAGGTTCACAGCCCCCACCTGATAAGCCATGTGTCACTCCTCACTGGCATCTTCATCCTAGACCTTAGTTGGCCCAACCCATCTAATTTATTGTCGGGTGCCTTTTTTATTTTAATGTAAGGTGCTTCTGCCGAATAGGAATGCACCCCTTTTACGAAGTGTTTCTGGGATCAGAAACCCTGACGGAGGTTATGAGTTTAATGGAGGAGGCTCTGCCATGCCCGGCTACAGCTGGAGGAGAACACCTTTTGTCTGCCTTCTTTGGCAGCAGAGTCTTCATCAGAGCCGGGTCGTTATGGAGGGGTTAGACAGTACAGAGACATCATTAAGGAGCAGGAAGGGGTTAGACAGTACAGAGAAGGGTCATTATGGAGGGGTTAGACAGTACAGAGACGGGTCATTAAGGAGCAGGTAGGGGTTTGACAGTCCAGAGACCTCATTAAGAAGCAAGTAGGGGTTAGACAGTACAGAGACTGGTCATGGGGAGCAGGTAGGGGGTTAGACGGTACAGAGACGGGTCATGGGGAGCAGGTAGGGGTTAGACGGTACAGAGACGGGTCATTAAGGAGCAGGTAGGGGTTACAGTACAGAGACGGATCATTAAGGAGCAGGTAGGGGTTACAGTACAGAGACAGGTCATTAAGGAGCAGGTAGGGGTTACAGTACAGAGACGGATCATTAAGGAGCAGGTAGGGGTTACAGTACAGAGACGGGTCATGGGGAGCAGGTAGGGGTTACAGTATGGAGACGGGTCATTAAGGAGCAGGTAGGGGTTAGACAGTACAGAGACCGGTCATTAAGGAGCAGGTAGGGGTTACAGTACAGAGACGGATCATTAAGGAGCAGGTAGGGGTTAGACAGTACAGAGACGGATCATTAAGGAGCAGGTAGGGGTTACAGTACAGAGACGGATCATTAAGGAGCAGGTAGGGGTTAGACAGTACAGAGACAGGTCATTAAGGAGCAGGTAGGGGTTACAGTACAGTGACAGGTCATTAAGGAGCAGGTAGGGGTTAGACAGTACAGACAGGTCATTAAGGAGCAGGTAGGGGTTACAGTACAGAGACGGATCATTAAGGAGCAGGTAGGGGTTACAGTATGGAGACGGGTCATTGAAGTGCAGTGTGCCTGGACGTTTGAGTGACTCCTCCTCGGTGTCTCCCAGCCCTCCAGAAGTCGGACAGCGACGTGCGGGCCATGAAGTCCCAGGCAGAGAACCTGACCGTGGAGTACGACCGGCTGCTGGGGGAGCACAGCGTGCTGCTGGTGAGACGCACACACACTGACTCAACACGCGTTGATACTAGGGCTGGCTATTCCCAGGTACCTTTCAATTCGGTTCTTTAGGTGTTCATTCGATTCGATTTCGATACCGATCCAATTGCTTCGATATCGATTCAATAATACGTGCAGATGACAAAAATACCAAAATATTATTTAGAATCAACCATTTCAAAATTAATTGGCCATTTCATTGTGCTTTAACTAGCAAAAAGGGAATCCAGCATTGTATAGTACTGAAATGTAAAAGGGCATTTACATTTAGGCATACTCGCTTCTAGTTTACAATGACTGAGTATGCTTCTTTTATTTTTATTTTTATAAATGGAAATAATCGATTTAAAAAATCTGAATCGAGAACAAATCAATTGTAGTGCATTGATGAATCGATATTTTTTACCCAGCCCTAGTTCATACACATGTGTGTAGGGATAGACATAGATTTAATGGTCTGTCCCAGCCAACGGGTCGTTCCATTCTGCTGTTATAGGGGTGTTAACCTCAGGAAAGTCCTCGGCGTCGTGCTGCTGGTCTGAACCTTCCCTCAATGAGCGCTTCATGAGCCTCGGTTCTGCAGCCATAGCAGAAAGGTTCCTTAGACCTCTCCTTCCCCCCCTCAGGGATAATGGTCTTCATCAGTATGAAGCTCCTGGTGGTGTTGCTCATCAACCACAAGAACGTTGTTTGAGGGTGATGACATCACATGACGGTTCCTTAGACCTCTCCTTCCCCCCCTCAGGGATAATGGTCTTCATCAGTATGAAGCTCCTGGTGGTGTTGCTCATCAACCACAAGAACGTTGTTTGAGGGTGATGACATCACATGACATCCCATGACTCTGTCCCCCCCCCCCCTCAGGCCAGCGGAGACTCCAGGGACAAGAAGTCAGACTGAAGCTCCCTGCTTCACCTTCATCAAGCTCCGTCTGCCTCCACCACTTCACGCACATGACGTCACTTCCTGATAACCGATGTCCCTTTGGAGCGGTTGCAACCAGTTTGTTTCCAGCGGGACATCCAATAGGAAGTATTCCCCCCCCCCCCCCCCCCCTCAAGAACAGTACCAATAGGACTCTTCTCTACCCAAGCCTGCTTTAAGCCTCCAGTTAGCATGAGGAGGCTAGCCCTCATGCTAACGCCGTATGGAGAGCAGGGCTTTACTCTGTTGCGATGTGCTCACCGTTCAGTGGGTTTCTTTTATCACGGTTTGAAGTAATGTTATGTGAATGCCACGTTGGCTAAAGCGCTAGCTTCCTTAGGCGGTTTATCGGCCGTCAGTGCTAGGGGGAGTTCCGGAGCCAATCCCCTGCTAGGACCGACAGGTGGGGCTGACACCTGTTGGCTCGGGGCAGTGGACTTTAGCCTCGGGCTTCTCCTGCCAGTCGGTTAGATCCTGAGGGGCTCCTCTTCAGACTTCATGTTCGGACCATGCTTCACCGTGCGACTCTTCTTCTGCACTGTTCATCGAATGTCTAAACTTTATTGGTATTTTTACGTTGTACGAGGAGTGGTTGATTTGTGGGGAAATGGAGCCAGGTGTCGATGATCCGTCCTGTTCACTGTAGGACACAAGTTGGACCAAATGGGTTAAAGAAATGTAGAGGGTGATAAATAAGAGCCTTGTTGTTCCGAGCCAGGAGGTCTGGCTCCGTTTACAGAGAAGAAGGGGAAAGTTGAACCTCCTGTATGGTCTCTTCTAGGAAGGGAACTCTCTCCTCCCTCCTCCTCCTGTCTCTCTGAGTGTGTTATGTACTGAAGCTGTTCCTGCTCCAATAAACCAGTTCTCTCTGCATGCTCACTGAAGTCCTCAGCCTACACCCATAACACCACCCTCACTATATATCATACCCCACGACATCGCCGTCACTATCAATCTCCCTGAATGAATCCAGAACTTTATCGCAGTGTATATATCACTGTATGTCGGGGGTTATGGCCATGGCCTTGGCCTTGGTATGAAGTTGGCCGTCTCCACCTCCTCCTGTCTGGGCTAGGCCCCTCCTCCTGTCTGAACAAGGCAACTCCTCGTGTCATAAGGTTCATCTACTGGCACCTCCTCCGTCGGTAAGTTCCGTCCTCCTGTCCTAGTAAGGCCCCCTCTGCTTGCACCGCCTCCTCCTGTCTGAATAAGGCCCTCCACCTCCTGTTTAGGGCAGCTGCTCCGCTGGCCTCTGACATTCAGTCTGGTTTGAACCAGATCCAGCAGCTGAACTGTGTCTTCAGCTTCTCAGAGTCTCAATTTACCCAAGAGAAACAGCCAGCCGGCTTCCTGGAAACGGGGGGCTGGCCACAATGCTGCTAGCACCGATGCTAGCACCGACGCTAGCACCGATGCTAGCACCGATGCTATCCCTGGGACCCGCAAGCCAGGAGACATCAGCATTTCCCCCGCTAGCCTTGAAACCAGTTGCAAGCCAACAACTAGCATGTTAACCATATTATCTGGTCAGTGTGACGTCACTCACATATGATGTAATCTGGTCTGTGTGTTGTCACTCATGATGTATTCTGGTCAGTGTGTTGTCACTCATGTTGTAATCTGGTCAGTGTGAAGTCACACATGATGTAATCTGGTCAGTGTGATGTCATACTATACTCCCTCTGCTTGACCACAAAACACATTTCATGGGCTGACTTATTTGTAAACACATTTTATATTTTAATCAAATTTTAAATACTATAGTACCACCATATTTGAAATCCAGATTAAGAATGTATCTCATGTTCAACATATTTGTTACATTTAAAAAATATTGTAGTTTAAATGTAAACTTTAGTTCAAATGTTGGCTACTGAGGTTTCAATGTAAACGACTGAGGTTTAACTGTTCAGCCCAGGTTGTAAAGATTCAAAAATAAATCCTTCATACTAGCAGGAGGTGTGAAGGCGTGGCCACACATTTGGTGCTCAGCCATAGAACACTAGCCCTCAGGATACACAGAAGGACCCTCCTATAAAGCATATGGCGGTTCCAGAAGGGAAAATCCCATTCATATTCTGAATAGAGGTTTTGATTAAGAGCCATTATGTCGTATCCATCCAAAGTGTACTTACCATGAGCCAAGGGATTGTGTAAAGATCGTATATGGGATGGGCATTTAAAAGCACCACACTACCAAACATGCTAAAGTGTCACGTCTTTGATTGGTTGAGCCCCCTGTTACCATGGTCAGGTACCGGCTTGACTGCCCGCGCGAAAGTCAAGCCCTCGATTACTGCTGCCGCTGAACTCGATAATCATTGACTGCAGAGCCGACATGACGTCCCTTTGGATGAGGACGTGTCCAAATGGGTGAAAACCAGTACAAGTCAGTCCTCATACTGGAGTGTTTGAGGGTCAGCTTGAAAGAGAAGACGTACAGGATTCTGGTGAGTGTTGCAGGCCGGCTACTAAGGTAGCTGACATGAGTTGTACTTATGTAGTGTTATGTCGTTATCATGCTGCAGTGAATAATAATAAATACTATATGGCAGTGTTATACCATAATTTGGGTAGGATAAAGCCTAGGAATATATAATGTTGAATGAATACGTAAATGAATTATCATGTGTTAAAAACGAGTAACGTATTACCTAATGTATCACCACTCGTTGTCGTAGCAACCACACCCGTCGGGAACCATGAACCGCCATTGTTGGACGCACGAGTGGTGAGAGCAGTTAGGAACGAAGCACTATGTCGACGTCAACACTAGATACAGTATATAAAACATTGTACACACACTCAAAATATATTAAAAAAACTTGTATAAACACTAATAATGACAAAGGTTAAAAAAGAAGCGTGCCTTGGAAGTCGTAGGAAAGGTCTGCAAACATTATGGGATGAGTTCCTTACTTTTGTTTGTTTCGTTACGTTGTTTTTTGCTCTGAACCAAATGTTTTATGTTCATGAATAATTTGTGAGATAATTGGTTTGTTTCCAGGATTAAAACTAGTGTAAATGTAAACTCTAGTGTAAATCTGCCTTCTCCGTGTAGAAAGCTTGAATATAAACTACAGCTGGATAAGGAGAAATAATTGATTATGTACAGCCTGATAAGGAGAGAGTATTAATGTATGGTTTGATAAGGAGAGACGGATGCATATGTAGTCATCAAGTGAGTTTTATTGCCGTAGTTTAGTCAGTGGACTGGCCCGGGATCACAGTGGGCTAGCATGGCTAGCATGAAACCCTGACATTACATCTCGTCATTACAGGGGGACCAACACTCCATTAAATCAATTAAATCAAACCACCAGTTATTCCTTTAGCTTCCTGCTAACACTGGTTCATTCAAACCAACCATTAGCTTGCTGCTAGCCTAGCCTAGCCAGTAATCTTCTCGCATGGAGTGAGATGTTAAATATCAACTTGGCTAACTGATCTGCAGTCAGGAAAACACATAAACACAGTTTGGAAGGGAGACAGTGCAAGGCTAACTTTGTTTGTTTAGACAACTTGAGGCCTGGTTTGGTACAGCGTGCAGATTAATGAGCTGATGCTAACAAGTTAGCTTTATTTATATATTTATACTCGTACCTATTATGGCATAATTAATCCTATATATGTATAATATAAAATAGATCCTATATACCATAATCAATTTATACAATATACATCTATAGAGTATATAGGATCTAGATATATACATACACCTATACTATATATAAATGATTATTGTGAAGTACAAGTGGCTCTATAGTTGTACTCTGCTATTCAGACGAAAGTTACTTGATTTTTCACTTTATTTCAGTCTTCCTCTGATGTAGATCAGGCCAGTCCGCGACCAATCAGGGAAAGGACAACCGTTTCTTTCCCCGCCCACTCACCAAACCAGACAAGGCGCTAGTGTTGCATAGCCATTAAAGAGATCTGATAAACAGGACTTTACAGCATTTGTTTACACATTTTCCCTCCATTTCCACTAAAAACAAAGGTGATGAAATACATTCAAGCCGTTGGCAGACCTCTATTCTACATGTGGATCTACTCTGTACCCCGTCTACAGCATACAGTAGAGTGTCACGTTTACAGTACTGTACCCTGTGTACAGTAATCACGTTTACAGTACTGTACCCTGTGTACAGCAGACAGTAGAGTCACGTTTACAGTACTGTACCGTTTACAGTATGCTGGTTTATTTGTAAAGAACTCCCTTCCAGTTCATAGTACATATCAAGTTTTGGCAGATCAGTTCATGTAGTCATAAGAAGTAGTACTAGGTAGTTAGCAGTACACCTGCAGGCTAACTAGGTCTATATCAATCCGGTCTGCGGTATGAGTTCATCTCACACAGCGACCATTTCGGCAACCCTCACTATTATACAGATCTGCTTCCTTTCAAGTCTTTGTGATTGTGTGAAGAATGATGAGCAGACATTGAACTAGTACTACATTAGTACTAAATAATTCTTACTACATGTTATTAAGAGTACTACATGTAATGTAGTACATGTAATGTAGTACTACATGTATCTAATGGTACAACATGTAATTAGTACTACATGTTATTAAGTACTATATGTAATTAGTACTACATGTTTTAAGTACTCGATGTTATTAATACTACATGTAATTAGTACTACATGTTATGAATACTACATTAGTAGTTCATGTCAACAATACTACATGTAATAAGTACTACATGTTTTGAGTACTACATGTAAGTGTTGTTACTTCTAGATGTTATCACTACAGATACCGTAGGGGATGGGGGGTGATGGGGTGGGGGGGGAAGGTAGTTGTGCTGCTGGGGAAATCAACTACTAGGAAAAATAAAAACGCTGACAATGTAAACGTAAAAACTTTCCCTTTGAGCACTTTGATCATTTATCACCCTAAAAAAAATACAAAAATATTCCCTTTCCTCGCCCTCCCTGCATGGCTAACATGCTAACAGGTGCTGCCATGCTAACAAGTGGCAACATGCTAACAGGGAACCCATGGCAGTGCAAAGATGCAAACAATGTTCTTGATCAGGTCAGCGGTATGATTCGAGCTAATCTTAAATCCTCCTGAACTGTTGGTTGTCAGAAGGAGATATCGTGCAACTAGGTTAATGAACGATAAACTATTTTTGCATGATAGAAACAATATTAATCAATAATAAAATGGATCAATTATTGAGGCTGCCTTCTGGCATCTATGTTGGCTAGCTGCCGACTAAAATACTTAACTATACTATTATATTCTATACTATACTGCTATACATTGCTATCTTAAATTAGAAAAGCTTTATTTTACATGATGCAGCCTAGAGCTTTGCATTTGTGCATTTAAAAATGAGCTGCTTTGGATTTCGCTACCGTTTAGCGTCGCTAAACGGATCGCTAGCGAAGAGCTAGCTAAACAGATTGCTAGCTAAACAGATCGCTAGCGAAACCTTAGCTAAACTGATCGGTAGCTTAGTGCTAGCTAAACAGATCGCTAGCTAAACGCTGGTTAAACGCATCGCTAAGTAAACGCATCGCCAGCAGCCCTACTCCTGCTGTTAGCTCAACGTGATCTGAAAACATCTTTATCACAAATACTGCATCAAATATATTACACAGAATATACAGTATATAATGTATCAGCAAAATAAAAGCCTTCACAAAATAAATCTCTGATCTAATCTCTGATGTAAAACAGAAGCTGTTATTTCAAACATTTTTTTTTTTTTTAAAAGTGCCAACAGTAGTATTTTACAACAATGTGCAAATACTGTTTGTTATTTAATCTATCTGACGTACAGGGTTATCACTGATGGTATCTAGTGGTTGCTAGGTGACAGAGTTGTAGACACGCCCCCTGGAAGCGAGGCTTGATTTGGCCGTAGACAGAGGGCCGAGGGTTTGGCTAGTCATGTGACTGACCGGTCATGTGACTGACAGGGCGCTAGAGTTAAGACAACAACATAAGGCATGGATTGGCTAGTACTGTAATTTCTTCCATCTCACTCTCCCTCTCTCACACTCCATCTCTCTCTGTCCCCCTCTCCCCCTCTCTTTCCCCCTCTCCCCCTCTCTCCAGAGGTTGATGATGAAATGGCAGCCGGGCCCCTAGGGGGTTTAAACACTCCGTATGGCACTCTGACCTTGGAGGTCGGGTCAAGGGTTAGAGGTCATTAGAGGGAAGAGGTTTACAGAGGGCACTAGGAGTCAGGTTGGAGGTCAGGTGGAGGTCAGACTAGGGTTTGTTATGGTTAGAGGTAGTAGACATAATTTGGGATCTGGTCAGAGGTCAGACCAGGTGTAATATCGGGTTATAGTTTGGGTAGGGTAGATGTCCTAGAGTGCCTCAGTACCTTTTGTGCATGGCACTGTATTTGTGATGAGCTCTTGGGGAGGGTGGGGGGGGCGTGTCTATGACTCTGTCCTAAAAGGACCTCATTGGCTATGTGATTCCCAAACAGCCAATAGTAACGAGGAAGACATGGAGACTTAAAAACACTGAAGAGACCAAGATGGCGTCCGGCCCCCCCCCCACCCTGGGCCCAGCGTCCCTCCTCCACCCTGGGCCCCGCGTCCCTCCTCCACCATGAGCCTCCACCCTGTTTCTTCAGGGTTTTGTTGAAGGTGGGGGGGGGGGGCTGAGTGCCCGGCGGGGGGCTGTTGGTGGTGGCCGTGGCCTACATGACACTCTCGAAGATGATCACCTTGTTGTGGTCTGCGTTGCAGGGGGGCAGGGCCGGGGCCCGGCTGTGGGCGTCAGGGGCCATGTACTCCATGTGGTGGGGCCCCCACACCGGCGTAGTCAGGTGGGCCCAACGCTGGGGGACAAACACACGTCAACACCGCCCTACATACAGCTAAAACACCTGTCAACACCGCCCTACATACAGCTAAAACACCTGTCAACACCGCCCTACATACAGCTAAAACACCTGTCAACACCGCCCTACATACAGCTAAAACACCTGTCAACACCGCCCTACATACAGCTAAACGACACGTCAACACCGCCCTACATACAGCTAAAACACCTGTCAACACCATCCTACATACAGCTAAAACACACGTCAACTCCGTCATACATACAGCTAAAACACCTGTCAACACCGTCCTACATACAGCTAAAGCACCCGTCAACACCGCCCTACATACAGCTAAAACACACGTCAACACCGCCCTACATACAGCTAAAACACCCGTCAACACCGCCCTACATACAGCTAAAACACACGTCAACACCGCCCTACATACAGCTAAAGCACCCGTCAACACCGCCCTACATACAGCTAAAACACACGTCAACACCGCCCTACATACAGCTAAAACACACGTCAACACCGCCCTACATACAGCTAAAACACCTGTCAACACCGCCCTACATACAGCTAAAACACCTGTCAACACCGCCCTACATACAGCTAAAACACCTGTCAACACCGCCCTACATACAGCTAAAACACCTGTCAACACCGCCCTACATACAGCTAAAACACCTGTCAACACCGCCCTACATACAGCTAAAACACCTGTCAACACCGCCCTACATACAGCTAAAACACACGTCAACACCGCCCTACATACAGCTAAAACACACGTCAACACCGTCATACATACAGCTAAAACACCTGTCAACACCGCCCTACATACAGCTAAAACACACGTCAACACCGCCCTACATACAGCTAAAAGACACGTCAACACCGCCCTACATACAGCTAAAACACACGTCAACACCGTCATACATACAGCTAAAACACCTGTCAACACCGCCCTACATACAGCTAAAGCACACGCCAACACCGTCATACATACAGCTAAAACACACGTCAACACCGTCATACATACAGCTAAAACACACGTCAACACCGTCATACATACAGCTAAAACACATGTAAACACCGCCCTACATACAGCTAAAACACACGCCAACACCGTCATACATACAGCTAAAACACATGTAAACACCGCCCTACATACAGCTAAAACAAACGTCAACTCCACCCTACATACAGCTAAAACACCTGTCAACACCGTCCTACATACAGCTAAAACACACGTCAACACCGTCATACATACAGCTAAAACACACGTCAACACCGTCATACATACAGCTAAAACACATGTAAACACCGCCCTACATACAGCTAAAACACCTGTCAACACCGTCATACATACAGCTAAAACACATGTAAACACCGCCCTACATACAGCTAAAACACACGTCAACACCGTCATACATACAGCTAAAACACATGTAAACACCACCCTATATACAGCTAAAACAAACGTCAACTCCACCCTACATACAGCTAAACAGGCTCTGAACAGCTTGTAGAGTATTACTACAGTAGTGTGTAGTAGTACTACAGAAGTACTGGTTTGAGGGTGCCCTTGTTTCTGAACATCTTTTAGAGTGTGTAGAAGTACAGTAGTAGTGTGTAGCCCTACAGTAATAGCAGTAGTAGTCGTGGTACCTGTTTGAAGGAGCCCTTGGCTCTGAACAGCTTGTAGAGCACGCTGACAGGGATGCAGAGCATGGAGGAGAGGGCCAGACACCAGCCGATCACCTCGCCCCACCAGGGGTACACGTACACGTTGTTGTAGGTCAGGGGCTTGTAGTTCATCAGGTGGAACAGGAAGATACCCTGGAGAACATAGAATAACATAGAACAATATAACATAACAATATTCATAATGATATTACTATAGTCATCTCTGTAGTTCACCAGGTGGAACAGTACAGGAAGATATTCTGGACATATTCATACTAGTACATAATAATATGATTAATTATAATAATATTATAATTATTATATTATTACTAATTATAATAATCATTATACAGAGAGGTAGTCAGCGACTATGAGAGAGAGATAGCGGTAGAGAGAGAGAGAGAGAGAGCAGTAGAGAGACACTGACCATGCATACGCAGGGTGTGATGAAGCTCCAGCACCACTTCATCCAGGGGAAGGGCCGGTAGCCAATCATACGAGCCACGTCGTCCATGAAGCGGTCCGCCCCTGAACATTAGCATAGCATTAGCATATGGTCCGAATGATCCAGAACTGTATCGGTCAGGTGCCGGAAGGTACGCCTCGAAGCCTCTCCACACCACGTAGGTCTAAGCACTAGGTCTAAGCACTAGGTCTAAGCATTAGGTATTAGCACTAGATCTTAGCACAAGGTGTTAGCACTAGGTCTTAGAACTAGGTGTTAGCACTAGGTCTTGCTCCTAAGTCTTAGCCCTAGGTCTTAGAACTAGGTCTAAGCACTAGGTGTGAGCCTCAGGTCTTGGAACTAGGTGTTAGCACTAGGTCTTGCTCCTAAGTCTTAGCCCTAGGTCTTAGAACTAGGTCTAAGCACTAGGTGTTAGCCTCAGGTCTTGGAACTAGGTGTTAGCACTAGGTCTTGGAACTAGGTGTTAGCACTAGGTCTTGCTACTAAGTCTTAGCCCTAGGTCTTAGAACTAGGTCTAAGCACTTGGTGTTAGCCACAGTTCTTAGCACTAGGTGTTAGCACTAGGTCTTAGGGTTAGGGCGTAAGCATGTGTGTGTGTGTGTGTGTGTGTGTGTGTGTGTGTGTGTGTGTGTGTGTGTGTGTGTGTGTGTGTGTGTGTGTGTGTGTGTGTGTGTGTGTGTGTGTGTGTGTGTGTGTGTGTGTGTGTGTGTGTGTGTGTGTGTGTGTGTGTGTGTGTGACCTACCATACACCCAGGACACTACGATACACTCCCAGAAGGCCTGCCACAGTAGGGTCATGCCGCTGGCTGAGTAGTAGTCAAACAACTGGAACACATACATCCCTCCCTGGGACACAGAAAGGTAAAGATGAGACAGACAGACAGGTAGGGGCCAGGCAGAGAGGTAGGGGACACACAGTTGATTGTTAAAAGCTGTCTCACTTTTCAGAACAGTTTTGCTTACAGTCTTGTTTCAATGAGATTATATACTATCTATGAAACCATATTATATCCAATCAAGCAGTAAAACTTTGATTGTAAGCTAAATGATGTGATGAGTCAATCATCATCATTTCATTTAGATAACAATCAAAGTTTTATATAAATGGTCATCCATTTTTATAATCAGATTATAACTTTATAACCAGATTGCATCAGATTATAATTGGATAATAATAGGATATAATTGGCTGAACGCTTTGTATCCAGGGTATAGTCTGACCTGGGTTATCATTGAAAGGTCGATGATGAAGCAGAGGAAGCAGCAGATTGCCACGGCGATTTCTCTCTTATAGCGATGGTAGGATCGCCCTGGATACAAGTCCAGCATCCCGGTGACAAAGCCCTCCACCCCCACGAACTAGAGAAGAGAGAGAGGGACTTTCAGGATGGAGACAAATCTGTCTGTTGGTGCGGCTGTGTGTGTGTGTCTGTGTGTGTTTCTTTGTGTGTACCTAGCTGTGTGTGTGTGTGGCAGTGTGTACCTGTGTGTGTGTGTGTGTGTGTGGACCTGACTGTGTGTGTATGTGGCTGTCTGTACCTGTGTGTGTGTGCGTGTGTGTACTTGGCTGTGTGTGTGTGTCTGTGTACCTGACTGTGTGTGTGTGTGTGTGTGTACCTGGCTGTCCAGTCCCAGTAGCAGCAGCATGAAGAAGAACAGCGCTGCCCAGACCGGCGCCACTGGCATCAAACTCACGGCCTTGGGGTATGCTATGAAGGCCAGACCAGGCCCTGCAGACACACAGAGACACGTTAGACTGTCACAGCAACAGGGGTAGGACAGAATAATCACACTATTCATCAGGGTTGTCTCTAGAAGTGTGTGTGGTTGTGTGTTCTACCAATGTGTACACGTGTAACAAGATTTGTGTTACATGTGCAAATAATGTATTTACTGCATATTTATGGTGTGTATTACAGACTTACAGAAGAAGACACTTCTGTTAGCTGAGTGTTAATCGAGTATCACAAGCTAACTGGGCTATTAGCCTTGTGTTTCTAACTAATGACCTAGACTAAGTAATGACCCAGTCTAACTACTGACCCAGTTTAACTACTGACCCAGTCTAAATAATGACCTAGTCTAACTACTGACCCAGTCTAACTACTGACCCAGTCTAAATAGTGACCTAGTCTAACTACTGACCTAGTTTAACTACTGACCCTGTCTAAATAATGACCTAGTCTAACTACTGACCCAGTCTAACTACTGACTCAGTCTAAATAATGACCTAGTCTAACTACTGACCAAGGCTAACTACTGACCAAGTTTAAATAATTACCTAGTCTAACTATTGCCCTAGGCTTACTACTGACCCAGTCTAAACTACTGCCCCAGTCTAACTACTGACCCAGTCTAAATAATGACCAAGTCTAACTACTGACAGAGTCTTACTATAGATCCAGTCTAACTCCTGACCCACTCTAACTCCTGACCCAGTCTAAATAATGACCCAGTCTTACTACTGATCCAGTCTTAATACAGACCCAGTCTAATTACTGATCCAATCTAACTACTGATCCAGTGTAACTACTGACTCCGATTAAATACTGACCCAGTCTAACTACTGACCCAATCTCATTTCTGACCCAGCCTAACTATTGATCCATTCTAAATACTGACTCAGTCTAACTATAGACCCAGTTTAACTACTGACCCAAGTAAACTAAAGACTCTGTCTAAATAATGACCCAGTTCAACTACCAACCCAGTCTAACTACCGGCCCAGTCTAACTACCGCCCCGGTCTAACTACTGACCCAAGTCTAACTACTGACCCCAGTCCAACTACTTACCCAATCTAGCTACTGACCGAGTCTTGCTATAGATCCAGTCTAAATAAATACCCAGTCTAACTACTGACCCAGTCTTGCTGTAGACCCAGTCTAAATTATGACCCAGTCTAACTACTGAACCAGTCTAGCTACTGACCCAGTCTTACCATAGACCCAGTATAAATAATGATCCATTCATTATTTACCATTAGATTTTATCTAGATATAAGTATGATAATAATATTTTGATCAACAAAGTGAAATCCAAATGAAGTTGTCCTGGCATGAGCCATCATTATACTCTAGAGCTTACAGAGGACAAAAGCCCCCTTCAAAATAAGGGTTTGAGCTCAGGATGAATGTGTACATTACAACCTAATCAGAAGACAAACTGACACATTTCCAATGATCTAGGTAGAGGGAGTCTATATAGGGGACAATAAAACGTATGCATATATACATATATAAATATACATATTATATATATATATATATATATACACAACACAAGTTGGAGTCTTCTGCCTTCGTAGGGCAATGCAAGTGTGCGCAAAAGGTTTGTCAAGGTGTGTTAAATTGACGGTGTGTGCTGGTGTTACGGGTGTATAAGTGTGTGTGTGTGTGTGGTTATCCTAGCCCTATGGATGTGTGTACAGGTATGGTACCTTTGCATATGGGTGTTATAGGCCATATTACTAGGGGTGTGCTAGTGTGTTACACGTGTGGGTTCCAAGCAAAGTGTCTTCTAGTGTGTTCCAAGGTGTGTTACAGGTGGTTGTAAGCGGTGCTTGTTACATGTGTGTGTTACTGGTGTTAAAGTTGTGTGTTACTAGTGTGTGTTAGAGGTGAGTGTTACATGTGTGTGTTACAGATGTGTCATGTATGTGTTACCGGTGTGTGTGCTACAGGTGTTTGGTTGGTGTGTGTCAGGTTGGTGTGTGTCTGTGTGTGTGTTACAGGTGTTTGGTTGGTGTGAGTGCGCTACAGGTATGTGTTACAGGTGTATGTGTGTGTGTGTGTGTGTGTGCGTGTGTGTGTGTATATGTTACAGGTGTGTGTGTGGGTGTATGTGTGCGTGTCTTACAAGATGTGTATTACACGCGTGTGTGTGTGTGTTACAGGTGTGTGTACTATAGGTGTGTTTGTTCCAGGTGTGTACAGGTGTATATGTGTGTATGCAGGTGTGTGTATGTGTGTGCAGGTGTGTGTGTGTGCAGGTGTGTACAGGTGTGTATTTACCTGCCGTTGAAGGACGACGGGACAGAGCGAGATGAGACTCATCTCAAGAGGCTCTGGTCAGGTAATCCTCCAAAGAACACTTAACACACACAATCACACACAATCACACACACACACGCACACACACACACACACCCATACACACAGAAACACAAAGAGTGCGCACAAAAGGAACGTTGAGCGCGAAACCGCTAGCTGTTAGCACAAGACCCTCTCTGAACCACATTGGTGAACCTCCAGGGCCTGACCCGTGACCGCTGCGTCGGATAGTTACCGTGGAAACCCCCAACGGAAAAGGGGGCGGAGTTACGCCTGGCTTCCCCGTTTCATCGCGCTGATAGTCTGTAAGTAAGTGTCCGTAAGGGTTTTCCTGCGGTGGTCAGTCTACGCCTGCGGATCTGAAACCCTTAGCCTTCCTTTACTAAGTGTATTCTACAGCGCTGATCTGAGACCCTTACACACTTCAGGGTTCGCTACTGCTGCCCGACTTTGTGTTCACCATAACGTGCTCCCAGGGCCCCAACCCCAGGGCCCCGCCTCCAGAGCCCCCCCTCTAGGGCCCCGCCTCTAGAGCCCCGCCTCCAGGGCCCTGCCCTATTGGCCCCGCCTCCAGCAACGTGATTGGTTGAAACCAATGTTACTAAGATTGATAGTTTTCAGTACCATACGCTATACTGGCTAAGTTTCTTGTTTTGATTGAAGAATTCATTAATTTAATTATTGAAACTTAATAACATCCATGCCAGAGTACAGCTTTGAACACACACGCAGACACGCACACAAACACACATACAAAGACACACAGATACACACTGAGATACACGCGCACACACACACAAACACACACACACACACACACACTCACACACACTACTAGTGGGATAGTAATACTTCTTATGAGAGAGAGACATTAGGTTGAGTGAAAGAGAGAGAGAAGAGGTGAAAGAGTGAGACAAAGGAGATGGGGTGAGAGTGCATAAAGAGTGAGACAGGGTGAGAGCGAGACAGGGTTTTTGTACCCCCTCTATTGATACTATGCAAAGCTTTAAATCAACACGCTCATCACATCGAGTCAATGTATTAAAAATTGAATGATTCCAATATAAATAAGAAATAAAGAGCTTCCAGCATAGGAATGACTCCTTGTGGAGGCGCAGACACCCACAAGGCCCAGGACTTAAAGTCTAACCTATCCCCTGAGCAAGCACCACGATGGGGCCGCCTTTGATCCTCAATGCATTTGATCTCCCAAAGGCTCCATTTAGCCTGAACTACCCTTCTGACCGCAACCAAGAATTCGGTCACGGAAGATATGTTTCAGCGGAAACACATCCAGTGATGCCTTTTAAAACCATGCAATGACACATGAATAGAGTTCAGAGTGACACATGAATAGAGTTCAGAGTGACACATGAATAGAGTTCAGAGTGACACATGAATAGAGTTCAGAGTGACACATGAATAGAGTTCAGAGTGACACATGAATAGAGTTCAGAGTGACACATGAATAGAGTTCAGAGTGACACATGAATAGAGTTCAGAGTGACACATGAAGAGTTCAGAGTGACACATGAAGAGTTCAGAGTGACACATGAGTAGAGTTCAGAGTGACACTACTCACATGAATAGAGTTCAGAGTGACACTACTCACATGAATAGAGTTCAGAGTGACACATGAATAGAGTTCAGAGTGACACATCATGAATAGAGTTCAGAGTGACACATGAATAGAGTTCAGAGTGACACATGAAGAGTTCAGAGTGACACATGAAGAGTTCAGAGTGACACATGAGTAGAGTTCAGAGTGACACTACTCACATGAATAGAGTTCAGAGTGACACTACTCACATGAATAGAGTTCAGAGTGACACATAAAGAGTTCAGAGTGACACAGGAATAGAGTTCAGAGTGACACATGAATAGAGTTCAGAGTGACACATGAATAGAGTTCAGAGTGACACATGAATAGAGTTCAGAATGACACTACTCACATGAATAGAGTTCAGAGTGACACTACTCACATGAATAGAGTTCAGAGTGACACATGAATAGAGTTCAGAGTGACACATGAATAGAGTTCAGAGTGACACTACTCACATGAATAGAGTTCAGAGTGACACTACTCACATGAATAGAGTTCACAGTGACACATGAATAGAGTTCAGAGTGACTCTACTTACATGAATAGAGTTCAGAGTGACACATGAATAGAGTTCAGAGTGACACTACTCACATGAATAGAGTTCACAGTGACACATGAATAGAGTTCAGAGTGACTCTACTTACATGAGTAGAGTTCAGCATGCAGACCCATAGGGACAGTTTCCATGTTGTATACCAGACGCTACATTCAAACAAACACACACACACACACACACACACACACACACACACACACACACACACACACACACACACACACACACACCTATACATATAATCACAAAGAGTGCACACACAAGGAACATCACACTCAAAGCCACCAGAAGAACAAGAATTGACCTTCTCTTGACAACAAATCTTTATAATTCAACCTCTGAACCCATCAAACACCAGGAGCCAAACCTCTGAACCAACCACATCAAACACCAGGAGCCAAACCTCTGAACCCACCACATCAAACACAAGTATACAACAGTATATATCAAATAAATACAGAACCCCCTCCCCTATATCTGTAAATATATCCATATGTTACAACATATAAATATAAGCATATAAGTACATACTGTATAAACTATATATACTGTATCTGAGGCTTGTGTGGGCAGGCGGGCCGCTTACTTAATGTCTGTCTGTCTGTTAACTTATCCGTCTGTTTACTTGTCTGTTGACTAACATCCAGCACACATACAAGAGAGAGTGAGACAGGGGGAGAGAGAGTGAGACAGGGGGAGAGAGAGACACACAGAGAGTGTGATGGGTGAGACAGGGGGAGAGAGACACACAGAGAGTGTGATGGGTGAGAACACAAAAAACGAAAAACACAACATGAACTCAAGAGATCTTACCAGGCTACAACACACACACACACACACACACACACACACACACACACACACACACACACACACACACACACACACACACACACACACACACACACACACAGACAGACGCACACACATACACAGAAATAACCACATACCCACACAGACAGACACACACACACACACACACACACACACACACACACAAGCTCACACACCATCATAGACACACACACGCACACAGACAAATGTTGTATCCAAGAAATATCAGAATATATATATATATATATACACATATATATATGTATATATTGTCTCTTTAATATAAATATGACCTCATTTATAAACAATGTATTGACAGTTTATGTTTATCACATCGGCTCATTTTCACATGACAGGTGTGTGTGCATGTGTGTAATATGTATTTGTGCATGTGTGTGGTATGTGTGTGTTAATACCTGTGTGTGTGTGTCTGTGAGGGAATGTATTTGTGTGTGGGTAAGTATGTGTGTTTGTGTGTATGTGTTTGTGTAAATGTATTTGCAAATGTAGATGTTTGTGTGTGTAGATGTGTAGATACTGTATGTGTTTGTGTGTGTGTGCATGTGTAGACTTGTGCAGATGTGTTGATATTTGTGTATGTCTGTGTGCATGCGTGTGTTTCTGTGCATTTGTAAATGTGTGTGTGTGTGTGTCTGCGTGTGTGTGTGTGTGTGTGTATTTGTAGATACGCCTGTGTGTGTGTGTGCGTGCGAGCGTGCGTGTGTGTACCTGACTCGGCCACCTGGGAGATGTGGACCCCCTGCTCCGCGGCCATGAAGCCGAGGATGGAGAAAACCACAAAACCGGCGAAGAAGCTGGTGCCACTGTTGATCAGGGCCAGCATGAAGGCGTCTCTACAGAGGGGAGAGGAGGGGAGAGGAGAGAGAGGAGGGGAGATAAGGAGAGGAGTGGAGGCCATTTGGGGAACAGGAGTTAATTGTTCTAATGCAATGTGTGCATTTTGACTATTGCTTCAAGGACTTCCAGCATCAGGCGGAGTATTTACTGGAATAAGAGGCGTTCCCTGCTCTGCCCTGTCTGCTTCATTGGTTTCATCATAACGTGGTCTGATGTGTGCTGCTGTAGTGGTGAATCTAACTGAACATGGTTAGACTCAATCGAACTGGACATCGAGGTGTTAGACTGAATCTAACTGAACATGGTTAGACTCAATCGAACTGGACATCGAGGTGTCACTGAATCCAACTGAACATTGTCAGAGGTGGAAAACAGAGTCAACCTCAGCATTGCTACAGTGGTGCTCGTAGATTCAGTATCATTGTAGATGGTTCTTGATGTTACAAGGCTAATATCTCGCATGGTTCCCTGCTGTGCTTCGGTCACCTGGATTTAGGCAGCGTTGTTAGTAAAGTGTCCTGTGTCCGTACAGACATGGTATTATGGTATATTCCACCATATTATTTTGGCCTAGGTTTGTGCCAGCTGGGTTGGGGTCACATATGGTTTTGGTGAATGAATCTTAATAGATTGAATCTCACACAGTAGGGTGAATAGTCTGGAACAAAGTTCAGGAAGTTCCCTAAACTTTGGGAGACCATAGCCTGTTGTGTAACCTGTTGAGCAGTGGAAACCCGTTGCCATTGCTAGGCCATCCCATCAGGGTCAATGCACCACTAATTAACACGAGGTGTGGTGAATTAAGCGCTTCTCTAGGCAATGGATCCATCAGCACTTCTATTTAAAGTCCCGTCTGTTTGGAGCGGCAGAATCAGCAGATGAAGACTCATAGGGAGGCTGGTTGAAGCAGCCTCACCTGGACGAGACTGATCGAACTCTGGGGCTTGAGTAACGAGTGTGCAACAGGTTCAACCACCCATTGCCTACCCCTCTCACCAAGGCCTTCCAGCAGAGGGGGGATACTTGTTTGCTAATCCTCCCCCAAATTTTCCATTTCCCCCCCCCCCCCCCCCCCCCCCCCCCCCCCCCCCCCCCCCCCCCTCCCTTCAGCCTTCACATGACTCCACGTCTCACAGAGCAGGTGAAGGTCAACATGGCTCTCCTGAGTTCCCGGGGTATCCGATGTCCTCCATTCCAACGTCCGGGTGATGCCCCGCTGATGATGCTCGCTGAGGAACCTTGAGACACCCGTCGAGACCTCTGTTGTTTCTACTATCGTCTTTCCCTCACTCCACCCCCACACAGCTGGAGTCCAACTCCGCCTCATATTCACCGGGAATGACCTCGCCATCATGCCCTGACCCCCTTCTTATCTTTCTCTCTCTCTCTCTCTCTCTCTCTCTAGTGCTCTAGTGCTCTAGTGTCCTAAACTAGTCTGTATTGTGTAAAGTGTCCTGTACTTGCCTGTATTGTGTAAGGTGGCCTGTACGGGTATGTATTGTGTAAGGTGTCAAGTACTGGCCTGTATTGTGTAAGGGGGCCGGGGTTGTGTGACGTGTTTAAGGCATGGCTCCGGTGGCTCTGTCACACTAAATTTGTACCGGCGGCGAAAATTGTACCGGGTACGTAATCAGTTGTCCGTTGCCAGGGAACGGACAACAGATTACGTAAACCAGGGGTTCTCCGTTGCCAGGCAGGTTTCAATCGTGCTCATGTTGCCGAAGACGAAATAATATAATACAGATAACGGATCGCTAGATAACACTTTTTTTTACTTTATATTTGTATTGCATTTAATTGTTTAATAGAATTTAGCTAGTAAACTGAGTGTTTAATGTGTATCATAGCCTAGCTAGCTGGGGTTAATTTAATTTCCTTAATTTAATTTAGAGAACAGATTATAGGTAATAGATAGATAGATAGATAATAGATCGATAGATGGGCAGATAGGTGAGCAGGCATTTACTAACTGGTAAATGTTTTTTATTATTATTATTCACGTTATCCCCATAACATTTAGCTATTACTGTGTAGGGAAATAGATAAATACAATGCAATACAATACAAGTATAAAGTTAGGAACGCTAATAAATGTAATTTGTAAAATAAGTGTTATCTGTCTTGTCGCGCTCAATGAACGAGTTCGCGAATGTTCAAGAACCTTCCCTTCCCACGTCATTCGATCGTCTGTTGCCAGGCAGGTTTGGATTGGATTACTATGGATGACGTAGGCCGGTACAATTTTCGCCGCCGGTACAAATTTAGTGTGACAGCTCCGTTGCGTCAGTGATTGGCTGAAGGGGTTGCCTGTCAACGCATGAGACGCCTAGATGTGCCGAGATGGACCCTGGAAAAGCCAGGCTAGGATAGCAGTAGCACTATAGTGGGACTGTAGTAGTACCTGTAGCAGTCGTTGTTGAAGCGGTTGTAGCTGCCCAGTGCGGTCAGAGCTCCCAGGCCGATGGCGTAGCTGAAGAATATCTGAGTACCTGCATCAATCCATACCTAGGGTCCGAGGGCAGGGGTCAGACACATACTCTCGTAGTCTCATAGTCTGTCTGTCTGTCTGATTGACTGTATGATCTCAAATATTTAATACACAATTTACACAAGTAACAATTAATTCATTAGGATTAATTATTAGCTTTGCGGTAGTAACACGACTTTGGCTAAGGCTAGGTATTGCCCAGGTGTTAGCTAGGCATAAGCTAGAAGCCTGATGTAGGCTATGTGCTAGCTAGAAGCTAGATGTAGGCAACGTGTTGGCTAGGTATTGGCTAGGTGTTAGCTAGGCTAAATGCTGCGTTAGAGCACAACAAAGTGATCGTTGATGTTTTAACACATCATCGGTTTGGTTTAGCACCATGGATTTGAACTTTATCTGACTGGTTGGATGAGCTTTGTGTGTGTGTGTGTGTGTGTGTGTGTGTGTGTGTGTGTGTGTGTGTGTGTGTGTGTGTGTGTGTGTGTGTGTGTGTGTGTGTGTGTGTGTGTGTGTGTGTGTGTGTGTGTGTGTGTGTGTGTGTGTGTGTGTGTGTGTGTGTGCTCAGCAGAGGGGTCGCCATGCGGACCCCTCCCAGAGCAGCTCTGACCTGAGCCTCTCCCAGCTTGCTCCAGTCAGGCTTGATGTAGTACATGATGCCGTCGTACGCTCCGGGGAGCGTGACCCCGCGGATAAACAGGATCACCAGGACCACGTAGGGGAAGGTGGCGGTGAAGTACACGATCTGGAGCGCGCACACGCACACACACACACACACACACACACACACACACACACACACACACACACACACACACACACACACACACACACACACACACACACACACACAAAACGGGATGTTAGTTAACCATTTAAAGAGAACATGAATCAGTGATATCACTTCTCTCGGCCAATCAGAGCTTAGGCCCTTTAGTAGTTGGTGATGTCTCTCTCTCTCGCTCTCTCTCTCTCTCCCCCCCAGCGGTCACGTCCCATTGCAGTGGTACCGCCCCCTTTCACAAACAACCAATCCCATTCATCCCGGGGCTGCCTCCTTCAATTCTAGTGGTCGTCAAAGCAACAAAGCCATGTGACTGCAGATCACAGTGTTTGTCTGCTTGTGTGTGTGTGTGTGTGTGTGCGCGCGTGTGTGAGTGTCATCTCGGGGTAGATGAGGACAGTGAATACGTTAAGGAGGCCGTTTAGGCAATAATCCCTGAGGTGCCGTACTTTGGTTACATGATCGCTACTTGTTACATTTGTCGGTGGTCAGTGTTCATTTGGTGTGCGATCGTTGCGTGTTACTTCGGTGTGTGATCGCTACGTGTTACTAATGTGAGATAGTTAAATGTCACTATGGTTACATGATCGTTACTATGGTGTGTGATCGTTACGTGTTTCTATGCTGTGAGTTCGTTATGTGTTACTATGGTAACGTCATCGCTACGTGTTAATATGGTTATGTGATCTTTAGGTGTTACTACGGTTACGTGATCACTACGTGTTCTATGGTTATGCGATCGGTACGTGTTACCATGGTTACATGATAGTTACAGGTTACTTTGGTGTGTGATCGTTAAGTGTTACTTCTGTTTGAGATCGTTACGTGTTACTAAGGTGTGTGGTTGTTGCGTGTTACTAGGGTGTGTGACCGTTACTTGTTACTATGTTGTGTGATGGTTACATGTTACTTTGGTGTGAGAGTTGCGTGTTACTATGGCTACATGATAGCTACGTGTTACTTTGTTGTGGGAGCGTTCTGTGTTACTATGGTGTGAGATTGTTACGTGTTCCTACATTAGATTGTTACTTTGGTGTGTGTGCACTTTTGTTTGAGTAGTAGTACTACTGAAGTACTTCTGCCAATAGCAGGCTCAACCTGAGTAGCAGGAAGAAGCACAACAAGCAGGTGGCATGTGTGTGGGGGTGGTGTTGGTGTACCTTGCCAGTAGACTTGACTCCCTTCCAGACACAGAAATAGACGAGGATCCAGACGGCCACCAGACACAGGAGCATCTCCCAGTTCATCCGACCAGGGTGGTCTAGTCCTTCAGAGATACCCAGGACCTTGTTCCTGAGGGGCGGAGAGGAGGAGAGAGAGAGAAATAGAGGTGATGAGAGGGAGAGAGGAGAGGGAGAGAGGAGGAGAGAGGAGAGAGATAGAGGAGGAGAGAGGTGATGAGAGAGATAGAGGAGGAGAGAGAGGAGAGGTGAGGAGAGGGAGATAGGAGGAGAGAGGTGATGAGAGAGATAGAGGAGGAGAGAGAGAGGAGAGGTGAGGAGAGAGAGAGGAGAGATGAGGAGAGGGAGAGAGGTGATGAGAGAGATAGAGGAGAGAGGGAGGAGGAGAGAGGTGATGAGAGAGATAGACAGAAGAGGAGAGGTGATGAGAGAGAGGAGGAGGGAGGTGATGAGAGGGAGAGGGATGTGATGGGGGAGAGAGAGGAGGAGAAATAGGTGATGGGAGAGAGGTGATGGAAGAGGGAGGAGGAGAGGGGTTAGGAAAGAGGAGGAGAGCGAGGAGATAGCCCTAGCCCAGCAAGCCCTAGCCCAGCTAGCCCTAGCCTAGCTAGCCCTGGCCCAGCTAGCCCTAGCCTAGCTAGCCCAGCTAGCCCTAGCCTAGCTAGCCCTAGCCTAGCTAGCCCTGGCCCAGCTAGCCCTGGCCCAGCTGTGGCCCTTTTCCATTGGCGCCAGTCAAAAAATGCGGCACTGATCTTATTTACATTACCGGTTTAAACGCGCCAAGCTTTATCGAGCAGCGCCTGATATGGACGACCATCTCGAAACGGACCGTCTCCAGAGTCACACCAGAGCAATCCGACCGGCTTGCTGGGAGGAGCGACAAGTTGTCTCAGATAGTAGGAATATAGGCCTCTCGAGATTCATCCGTTCTACCGTCTGAGACGCATCGCCGCGCACAGTCATGCTCCGGAGGCTGGAGTTCATCAGACATGAGTGTGAGTGTTGTGTCATCGACATCAGCTAAAGAGGAACCTTCAGGCGGGTAGCGCTGTTCATGGCCGCGCAGTCAGACCGAGTCACGGCAGGCCAGTATAGTACAATGGAAAAAGACCACTAGTCTGGACCAGCTAGCCTAGCCCCAATGCTAAGCCAGCTACCCAAAACCCTAGCCCCACTAGCCTAGCCCTAATGCTAACCAAGCTACCCAAAACCCTAGCCATACTAGCATAGCCCTTATGCTAACCCAGCTAGCCTAAACCCTAGCCACACTAGCCAAGGTCTATTGCTAACCCAGCTACCCAAAACCCTAATCACACTAGCCAAGCCCTAATGCTAAACCAGCTACCAAAAGCCCTAGCCAAACTAGCCTAGCTCTAATGCTAACCCAGCATCCAAAAACCCTAGCCAAGCTATAATGCTAACCCAGCTAGCCAAAACCCTAGCCACACTAGCCTAGCCCTTATGTTAACCCAGCTAGCCAAAACCCTAGCCACACTAGCTTAGCCCTTATGGTAACCCAGCTAGCCAAAAACCCTAGCCACCCTAGCCTAGCTCTAATGCTAACCCAGCTAGCCCCAGCTCAGCGGAGGAACTCACTCCCAGAACTCTACGATGGGCGAGTGTCCTCCGGCCAGCTGCAGGCAGGTGAGGTTGGGGGCGGCGGTGGCGTTGGCCAGGCTGCCGTTCTCACAGTTGGGGTGGCGGAAGAACTCAATGCAGCTAGGCGTGTTCCACTCGTTATCACAGGTGGACCAGGGCAGGACAGAGTTAAAGGACTTGATGAAGTAGTAGAAGCCCCAGGCCAGCACCATGATGTAGTAGGTGTTACAGAAAAATACAATCACCATGGAGGCATAGCCCAGACCTGAGGAGAGAGGAGGGAGGAGGGAGGGGAGGAGGGGAGGAGGGGAGGAGGAGAGAGTGGAGAGAGTGGAGAGGAGAAGAAGGGAGGGGGGAGAGAGAAGAGAGAGAGGAGGGCAGGGGAGATAGGAGGGTAGAGAGAGGAGAAAGGAGAGGGGAGAGGAGAGACATTTAATACTTTCAACTCTGCCTTCTGTTCATTCAAACAACTGCCCAAAAGCCATGAGCCGTGAACAGGTGGCAGTCCTCCATTTAACCAGATTAGCTTCAGGGAATAGACCTCTGACCAGAGACCAACAAAGCAGCACACATTAAACAAGACAAAGCTTCTATGTACCAAACGCTTGTACAAACTCAATTCTATCTTCACCTTGGGGCTATAGCTTCTATCTATCAAACTATATGGGATATACAAACGAAGATTGTAAATATCAGCATTTGGGAAACCATCACATGATATCCCATCATGTGATGGCTGTGTGTGTGTGTGTGTGTGTGTGTGTGTGTGTGTGTGTGTGTGTGTGTGTGTGTGTGTGTGTGTGTGTGTGTGTGTGTGTGTGTGTGTGTGTGTGTGTGTGTGTGTGTGTGTGTGTGTGTGTGTGTGTGGGTTGTGTTGGTCACCAGTCAGATATCAGCCTGATGTCTGATATCGGCTGATAAGAGCATACCTGCAGAACTGCACGTCTACGCTCTTACATAGGGGTTAGAGAGTACAGACGGGTCATTAAGGAGCAGGTAGGGGTTGGACAGTACAGAGACAGGTCCTTAAGGAGCAGGTAGGGGTTAGACAGTACAGAGACAGGTCATTAAGGAGCAGGTAAGGGTTAGACAGTAGAGAGACAGGTCATTGAGGAGCAGGTAGGGGTGAGACAGTACAGAGACAGGTCATTAAGGAGCAGGTAGGGGTTAGACAGTACAGAGACAGGTCATTAAGGAGCAGGTAGGGGTTAGACAGTACAGAGACAGGTCATTAAGGAGCAGGTAGGGGTTGAACAGTACAGGGACAGGTCATTAAGGAGCAGGTAAGGGTTAGACAGTAGAGAGACAGGTCATTGAGGAGCAGGTAGGGGTGAGACAGTACAGAGACAGGTCATTGAGGAGCAGCTAGGGGTGAGACAGTACAGAGACAGGTCATTAAGGAGCAGGCAGGGGTTAGACAGTACAGAGACTGGTTATAAGGAGCATATGTCTGTGCAGTGTGTGTGTGTGTGTGTGTGTGTCTGATCAGGGCGAAAGTGTGTGTGAGTGTGTGTGTGTGTGTGTGCACCTTTGAAGAGGGGGGCGATGTTCCACACGTTGATGCTGCCTGCCTTCATGAACTGTCCCAATGCGATCTCCAGGAAGAAGATTGGAATCCCCCCCACCAACGCGATCAGCAGGTATGGTATCAGGAACACCCCTGGAACGCAAACAGGCCGATTGAGACACTGGCCTACTGAGACACAGTGAGACAGGCCTACAGACACAGGCCTACTGAGACACAGCCTACTGAGACACACTGAGACACTGGCCTACGGAGACACACTGAGACACAGGCCTACGGAGACACAGACACAGGCCTACTGACACAGGCCTACTGAGACACAGGCCTACGGAGACACACACAGGCCTACTGAGACACAGTGAGACAGGCCTACAGACACAGGCCTACTGAGACACAGCCTACTGAGACACACTGAGACACAGGCCTACTGAGACACAGTGAGACACAGGCCTACTGAGACAGTGAGACAGGCCTACTGACACAGGCCTACTGAGACACAGGCCTACTGAGACACACTGAGACACACTGAGACACAGGCCTACTGAGACACAGAAATAGGCCTACTGACACGGGCCCACTGAGACACACTGAGACGATGGACAGCCTCTGGTCCCCTGAGAAACAACACAGCAGTTACAGCAGAGCTGTAACATTGGACCAATGAAGAAAATACTTGATGTATTTTATATACCCAATACTGGATATACTTTGTATACACAATACTTGATCAACTTTATACAATACTTGATATACTTTACAGTATTTTATATCATCTCCTTTTGCTTTCTTAATGTACATCAATCCAAGAGAGGAGAGGAGACAGTATTCATTGAGAAAAGCTTGTAGCGTCGCAGGACAGCTCTAGAGCCACGAGACGCAGAGAGAGATCTAACTACCTCAGCTGGATTAGTGGCGATAAGTCGAGGATTGACCAATCAGATGGAGGGACGCGGTGAGGGGAGGCCTCACAGATCAGTGACTGACACCTGCCTGCCGCCAAAGGATTGGGAGTCTCCTCACGTTGTCTCCGTGGGCCCGGATGACATCAACATTGGTTTGCAGCGTCCACCACAACACGCAGAAGCTCCCGATTTGCTACGATATCTCCTCATGTTCCTCCGGTCAGAAGCTCTCAGCAGCCAGACGCAGACGCAGAGTGTTTGTGGAGGGCTCTGAGGCTACCTTTGTACCTGGACAGGTGTGTGATAGGAGGAGGGCTCTCTGAGGTCTCTAGTGGTCTGTGTACCTGGACAGGTGTGTGATAGGAGGAGGGCTCTCTGAGGCCTCTAGGGGTCTGTGTACCTGGACAGGTGTGTGTTAGGAGCAGGGCTCTCTGAGGTCTCTAGGGGTCTGTGTACCTGGACAGGTGTGTGAGGAGCAGGGCTCTCTGAGGTCTCTAGGGGTCTGTGTATCTGGACAGGTGTGTGGGGAGGAGGGCTCTCTGAGGTCTCTAGGGGTCTGTGTACCTGGATAGGTGTGTGTTAGGAGGAGGGCTCTCTGAGGTCTCTAGGGGTCTGTGTACCTGGACAGGTGTGTGTTAGGAGGAGGGCTCTCTGAGGCTACCTGTGTACCTAGACAGGTGTGGCTGCTGACTCATGTCGATGGATTGATAATTGATTGGTACTCTGGTCGGAGCAAACAAGAACCTTGTGCTATTGTTAGTAAATGATTTTCATTTGGACTTTTGACTTTATTTGAAGGCCTAAAGTGGAGACGAAACTTTATCGTCTCCCACCTGGAGACGATAAAGTAGTTAATCAACCAGCAGACCTATAGCTCAGCAGAACCAGTCTCTACTAGTTATGCTTGGAGCTGCCGAACACAAGAACTCCAACTGGTTATACTGCTGCCCAGTACAAACACGGTGTACTACTAGGGATGGGCGATTATTCTACATTATTTTGTCGTCAAACGATCACAAAATATATATTTTTTTAAATGATTTATCGAAAGGGCAAAAAGATGGATACATATCTGCATATTATTTTAGATTGGAACATTTTCTTTTTGACCATTTTGTGCAACTGAAATTTCAAATCAGTTGCGTAGTTTTTTTTGGGAGAGACATTCTGAATAAAACCACATGTTTTCGAACTCAAAAATAATCGTTTGAATAATCGTGATTTCAATATTGACCAAAATGATCGTGTTTATGATTTTTCCCATAATCGAGCAGCCCTATGTACTACTGGTTCTCCTGGGAGCTGCCCATTAGAATCTGAGTTTTCTGTTTATACTGGGAGCTGCCCAGTACACCCACAGTCACCTACTGGTGGACAGTGGGAGTTGCTCCTCGCTGTGTGAAGGAGGAGGAGAGCTGGTTAGGATACAGATTAACAGATTACCAGCTGCTTAATCTGGTGCCCGCGTGGGCGGGGCTGTGATGTCATCAGCTAGCCAACACACACACTCTCTGGGTGTAGTTAGTACAAATACACTCTCTGGGTGTAGTTAGTACAAATACACTCTCTGGGTGTAGTTAGTACAAATACACTCTCTGGGTGTAGTTAGTACAAATACACTCTCTGGGTGTAGCTAGTACAAATACACTCTCTGGGTGTAGTTAGTACAAATACACTCTCTGGGTGTAGTGAGTACAAATACACTCTCTGGGTGTAGCTAGTACAAATACACTCTCTGGGTGTAGTTAGTACAAATACACTCTCTGGGTGTAGCTAGTACAAATACACTCTCTGGGTGTAGTTAGTACAAATAAACTCTCTGGGTGTAGTAAGTACAAATATACTGTCTGGGTGTAGTTAGTACAAATACACTCTCTGGGTGTAGTGAGTACAAATACACTCTCCGGGGTGCAGTTAGTACAAATATACGGTCTAGGTGTAGTTAGTACTAATGTCTGGGTGTAACTTAGTACAAATATAATGTCTGGGTGTAGTTAGTACAAATAAACTGCCTGGGTGTAGTAATTAGTGGTGTGTGAAATGCACCACTTGTTACTGGTGGAGGAATGTAGGATGGGAGGGGCGTGGTTCACACTCCCGAGTCTCCCCCCTGAGTCTCTCCCCTGAGTCTCTCCCCTTAGTCTCCCCCCTGAGTCTCTCCCCTGAGTCTCCCCTGAGTCTCCTCTTAGTCTCCCCCGAGTCTATCCCCTGAGTCTCTCCCCTGAGTCTCTCCCCTTAGTCTCCCCTGAGTCTCCCCCCTTAGTCTCCCCCGAGTCTCTCCCCTGAGTCTCTCCCCTGAGTCTCCCCCCTGAGTCTCTCCCTGAGTCTCCCCCCTGAGTCTCCCCCGAGTCTCTCCCCTGACTCTCCCCTTAGTCTCTCCCTGAGTCTCCCCCCTGAGTCTCTCCCCTGAGTCTCTCCCCTGAGTCTCTCCCCTGAGTCTCCCCCCTGAGTCTCCCCTGAGTCTCCCCCCTGAGCCTCTCCCCTGAGCCTCTCCCCTGACTCTCCCCTTAGTCTCCCCTGAGTCTCCCCCCTGAGCCTCTCCCCTGAGCCTCTCCCCTGACTCTCCCCTTAGTCTCCCCTGAGTCTCTCCCCTGAGTCTCCTCCCTGAGTCTCCCCCCTAAGTCTCCCCCTGAGTCTTCTTGAAGGCTAGGTGAGTACCTCATGAGGGCTCACCTTACAGCTCCGTGTGAAAGCTCTCTTAATTATATTATAGTCATTATATCACATACACATGTGTACATAGCCAGGGACAAAGTGGTGCTCAACTACGATTATGATTTAAATAATTCCTTAGTTAATTAGTCGAACATTTACCAAGATAATTACTAGATAATTCCCAGGAATAGATTCCACATTGCGCAACAACAACAAAGTGAGTGGCCAAACTCTCATCAAGGTGAAAACTACTCCTAATAGATAGACTGTAGCTATTCTAGTAATCATTCATAATTATCCTAATTATCATTTTTCTAAGAAGAAGATATATTAAAGGCTGCATGGAGGCGATATCAAGACTGTGGGGATGATCACATGAATCATGTCTAAACTATGTGACTAAGCCACTGTTCACTAAACACTGCCCAGCAAGCCTCAGTCCAGGGTATCTGCATGTTTCAGATTTAAGACTTTTTAAGACCTTATTAATACCGCCTTGAATGAAATTTAAGACCTAAAACACGCGATGGTGGGGGTTGGCAACAGACGCGAGCCAACTTCGGAAACGGACGTCTTCCAGCCAACTGTCCTTGAATTTGCTACCTACCCATTGTCGCAGACTAGCTAGCAAGCACGCAGATAATCGTTTATGTATGCAGCTAGCAAGAAAGACTTTTTTTTTTTTTTTAAGGCCTTAAATTTAGAAACCCTGGTTGGGAGTGAGTGGCTAAGGAGTGAGAGTAAGTAAGGAGAGAGAGTGAGTCAGGATTGAGGGTGAGTTAGTAAGGAGTGAGTTAAGAGTGAATAAGCCAGGAGTAAGAGTAAGTTAGGAGTGAGTGAATTAGGAGTGCGTTAGTAAGGGGTGAATAACAGTTGGGAATACGTTGGGAATAACAGTGAGTTAAGAGTATGAGTTGGTTGAATTGAGAGTGCTGCCTGTAACACACATGTGAAAGATTACTGCTAGCTGGTTGTCCTCCTGATCTGAGAACTCTTGAGTCAGGGTAGACCATGTGACACACACACACACACACACACAAACACACACACCCGCTAACTCTCCTCCCAGCCTACAGCCGCAGAGATTGGTGGAGGTCAGCTGGCGTGGGGCCAGGTGTGACACCCTGATGTAGTACCTGCTAGATTAAACCCCAAGGCATGCTGGGAACAGAGTGCCCTTTAGTTGTCGGTCTCTGTGGGTACCAGGTACCGTTACCGTGGTAACCCGCTCATGATGCCTTCCAATTCATTCTTGACGCCCCTGCCAACCGTCCCACACACACAAACACACACACACACACACACACACACACACACACACACACACACACACACACACACACACACAGTGTCTGGGTTGTTAGTGTCAGGTAACCATGGAACTGGATGGACAGACCCCACAGAAAACATATGAACATCCGCTTCAGTAACTTTTCAACACCTTAACCAGAACATTCAGTAACACAGCCCTCTGAATACCAGGATGTGTACTGCTGTAATGTCCACATACTCCATCGTAGCCTTAAGGAGCTGCAATGTGTCACAGGCTATTCACGCCCTCATGTATAGTCATGTATTACCGTGTTAGAGGCTACGCAAGCGGCACAGCCCTCATGTCTAGCAGCAGGACATCCCGTTTGGTCTTATTCTCTCCTGTTTAATGGCATCTATTTCCTCTCCTACCCTCCTGGGTTCAGGAGAGGGACTACCTAGTACTCCTCCCCCCAGTTCTCCTCCTTCTCCTCCTCCTCCCCCCAAGTCCTCCGCCTGCAGTCCCCGTAGGGGGACTGCAGGCGGAGGACTGGGGGGAGGAGGAGGAGAAGGAGGAGGAGGACGACTGCCTGAGTAAGGGGACCGACTAGTAGACTCGTCTCTAGTCCTTGTCTAGTCCTACTTTGGGGGGTCTGAGGACCTTGCGGCCCCCGCAGTAGGACGGCCTGTGAGGACCTTGCGGTGGCATCAGTGATAACCTCTGATTCGTCACTTCACTGCCGCTAGCTCTCTCTGCGCAGAGATGAGGCAGCGAGGCCGTTGTCATAGTGACGCAGGACGATGATGAGAGTGGGCGCGTGTTAAGGAATCTATTCAGAAACATATTGATCCGTTATCATTGATTGTTTTTTTTCTGGAAATTCGGTGCTGACCATGACAGGACATTGTGCACGTATGAAAATACCCATTATATGAATACATGAATACTGCTTCTATAAAGAAAACAAATTAGGATTAATGCTTTACTTTTATTAGGAAAATATGAATACACCTATCATGAATCATAATTATATATATACATTTGGATATATATATTTGTGTTCTATATATATATGTGTGTGTTTGTGTGTGCGTATTATACATGTGTGTTCTATAAATATGTGTGTACTATATATATGCATGTGTGTACATATATGTGTGTACTAATCACGGGGGGCCACCTGTCTCCCCCCCACCCTGGCGGAGTGACGTCCCCCCCATCCCCCCTCACCTCCGCCGTTCTTGTAGCACAGGTACGGGAAGCGCCACACGTTGCCCAGGCCCACAGCGAAGCCCACGCACGACATGATGAAGTCCATCTGCCGCGTCCACGTCTCGCGCTCCTGGTAAGCGGGCACCACCCGCTCTGGCGGGTAAACCCCCGGGTCCGGGTAGCCCACCGAGTCCGGGTAGCCCCCCAGCTCCGGGTAGCCCCCCAGCTCCGGCGGGTAGCCCCCCTTCTCCTTGTCGTCCGCGGCGGGCGGCAGGCTGCCGTTCAGCCCCCCCGCGGAGGCGCGGTGTCCGTTAGGGATGAGATGCCCCCTCTTCTCCTCCTGCAGCCCGGGGCCGCTCTCTCTCTCTCCGGAGCCCTGCATGGTGTCTGAGCCGCGGTTCTCTCGGCTCCTCCACGACCCGGTTTCTGCACTCGGCTCTTGGCCCCCGCTCCTGCGGACCGTCCCTCGGCGCGCGGCTCCTCGGCGCGCGGCTGAGCAGCGGAAGGTCGTCGACGGTTTTTTTTTTTAAACAAGGTTTCAGATATTTAGCAAACGAGCGCGCGGTTGAAGTGTGCGACGGAAGCGGGACGTCAGAGGGACGTCAGAAGCAGTCCACGAAACACTTGAAGGACAGTCTGAAGAATCGCATGTGGAGCGCGTCAGTCAAGAGGAGCCGTCGGTCGAACGGTTTGACCGGACCGGGTCGCGAGCTGCCTGATTGTGCGCGAAGTCACATTCAGCGCGGTTAGTGTTCCGGTTCTGTTTAGACAGAAGGCCTGATACTGGGCTCTGAGAGGGGGGTGTGCTCGGGTTGCGGTCCGTCCTTCACTGAGGCGCAGCGCGCCGCGCGAGGCTTTAAAAGGCTCGCAGCTGCTCGAGACCGCGTGACCGCTGCTGCGTCATAGCGCGTCAACCCCCCCCCCCTCCCGCCCAGCCTCCCACATGACTTCCTCTCCCCGCGCTCTCCTCTCTTCCTCTCTGTCTCTCGCTTCTCTGTCTCTCTGTGTCAGAGGGGGAGACAGAGGTCAAGGTGGGGGTGGGGGTCTACATCAGTGGATCAGACGGAAGGAGCCGCTCTCGTGCTGGCGGAGCGGTTTATGACTGAGTGACGTCCCGGTGATTGACGTCACAGTGGGGGGCCTGAATCGGGAGTCAGAAACATGGATAACCTTGAAGGGGTTAAAGGGATCGATTTGTTTCGCCGTTATTCAAAAAACTACCACTAAGGGGGCGTCCCAGAGCGCGTATACCATATAGGCTCAGTCCTATACGCAGCGACCCGGGTAAGAGTCCTGCCCGTGGTCATTTGCTGCGTGTCCTCCCCTCTATCTCCCATACCTTCCTCCCTATGTCACTCTGTAATAAATCATTAAAATGCAAAAATAAATCTTTAAAAACTAACACTTAACCTGTTCTGAACCTGGCCTGATACTGTTCTAAACCTCGTCTAGGCCTGGTCTAATGCAGGTCTTAACCTTGTCTTAACCTGGTCTGAACCTAGTCTAAACCTGGTCTAATGCAGGTCTGAACCTGGTGTGAACCCGGTGTGCTGATGGACCTGGTTTCTTGTGGCCTTCATAGCTGATCAGCCCCATACCAAAGGTTGTTCAACCTGAGCCTGGACCTTGACCTGCCTCGGTCCAGGGTGGACCACGCGCTGAAACTGAGCTGGATTATGGATACTAGATTGTGGACTCTAGATTGTGGACTGTATATTATAAATTATAGATTGTTAAATCCTCCAGGAAGTGCAGGTTGTGGAACAATTCAACATGGGTCCTAGTTTACTGATTAATTATATGCAGGAAGGTACTTTGGAAATAGAATAGTATCTGTAATAGTAATACATACTATATTATGTATTAAATACTGTTATACTTATTATTAATAACTATTTCATTCTAGTTGTCTGAAGTCTTGTACTTTAATATAAATGCATTAATATTCAATGCTTTTTCAAATCAGGGTGCAGAGCACCCTGATTGTTAACATCCCGTCCACCATGGCAACCAGCTCACTCTGCGCAGGAAAGACAACTTTAGGGAAATGACCCGGAAGAATTAAGGTACTTTTTGCAAAGCTTCCTTTTCTATCTCCTTCAGCATAGGGTACACTGGTGCTTCCTCTACGATGGAGGGGAGGTGATGCCGTCCCAAGAAACCTTGCGGCAGCAGCATCTGAAGCGACGCAACATAGCTGGTTGCTTTCTTACAGTCCTATGGGGTCATATGTTGATCATGAGAAGGGGAGGAAGCCTCCGTCCTCAATGTCCCGCCAACTTGGGTTCCCCTGAAAACGGGTAGGCCCTGTTCCTTTGCAGACTTCAGTTCCCACCCCGGTATTGCCCTTTATTACTCAGAACTACAGGGAACAGCCCAAAACAGGGTGGTATATCGAGTGGCTCCTGGGTTAGCTCCGCCCACCTCCGGAACATCGCGGTCCGGCCCAGCAGACCCCTATCCATAACATCCAGCATCACGTAAGTGGGGAGGAAAGTGAGCCACGGAACTTTATGACACCATGTGACCTGCAGTGAAATCACTAATACACACCTGTCACTGAAACCCCATCCCCCGGTTACCCTAGCAACTCAGATTATTACAGGCTGTCCGACTGAAATAGCAAGGACCCCCCCCACACACTTGTAGGCATCCAAACACAAACACACACACGTACTGACTGACCCTCACACACACACACGCGTACTGACCCACACACACGTAGTGAAACACATCCGTACTGACATACGTGCATGAACGCACGCACACACAAACAGGAGAGCCAACAGCATGCAAACATAATAGCTAACAGGAGCGCTAACACAATATCTAACGATATCTCCCAGCATGCTAATAGAAAGTTGATGTGATCATGTTAATGTTATTGTCTGATTGAATCTGTACCTAAATTGATTGATTGATTCAAATTGTCGTTTTTATTTTGGTGTGAGTTATGCATCATAGGCCCTCATCCACCAGAGGGAGCTGTTTCACTGAGGTTTCCGTTACCAATGTAATGAATCAACCAATCAATTAAAGTTACTACGTGTACGATTTGACATGCACCAACCGCGTTCCCAACTAAGCAGGTTTTATAGTGAGACCTTGGTGAGAATGAGTTGCGTAGTGAGCGTTTGGGCGGATATTTGGACCGGTTTCCAGGACCTACGTGACATCCAAACGCAGGTTAATGGCCAAAAGGTCGGCTCTTTTCAATTGGAAAATTGTTCGTCATAATATCCACTCACGCCACTCAATTGTCTGTTTATTACCGACTTTTATTCTTGATTTAATTATGATAATTACTTACATTGGAGTATATATGTTATCTCAACCCATGGGGCTCTGAATGCGAGTGCATCAGCAGGCTGCAGTTGACTTAACGACCAGACGGGGCGCCAGTGATAATCAACTTCAATCAATCAATTAGATTAAAGGTTGGGTATGGAATTCTCTTTTTCGGCCATTTTTGCAAAATTACTTGAAATACTTATCATAACCCACTTACAGCCACTGAGGCCCCGTCCACACGAAGCCGATTTCATGGCGAAACCGCAAAGGACTTGTACGGTTCGGCCTTCCGTCCACACGAAGCCGGCGAATCCGCTGACCGAAACCGTAAACTTCTGAAACCACCCTCGGAGGTGGTTTCAAATCTACCCGATTTGGGTTTGGATTCGTGTGGACGTCTGAAACCGTCTGAAACCGTAAACCATGACGTCATCGCCCCACCCCTCGACCCTGTAGCAAATTACTGTTAAGCCCGCGGAGTCTCAGAACTCACAACAAAGATTTCTGTAGCAGAAGCAGCGCCCCTTATGGGCCTGGAATGTGTACTGCAGCGTTTCTACAGATCTACCCGGTTTCGCTTGACTCCGTCTTTACGGAGATACTCCGAAACCGGACAGATCGAAACCGTAACGGTTTCGCCTGTTTCGGCTTCGTGTGGACGGGGCCTGAGTTAGATTGACATGAAAATTAAACAAGTCAATCACCAGCCAATGATTTCCAGAACCGCCGAGTGGCATTGGACAGTATGACCCCGCGCATGACCCCTTCGTGCACGTACTCAAAGCTCCTGACCAAGAGCAAGCTTCTGTTTGTTGTTATCCTGCGGTAGCTACTGGAGCTAGCTAACTAGCTAATGTAATTATAATCATAATATAGCAGATACATAGATACAACATGTACTATATATATGTATTACTCTACATTTATTAGATAGTCCATATATGATAGTACATATATATTAGATAGATAAAGGTAGCAGAGATATATCAGGTGGAACATACAATTTTTAATATTTTGTCCATTTCACACAGTCCAAAACATATGACAGTAGTTCAGCTCACATATATACAGTATATATAAAAACAAAAATATATAAATATGTATACAATTTATATATAAAAACACACATGTTTTTATGTATACATCAACAAATTTATAAGATATATATAGACTATTTGCACAAAGTCTAATATCAGCGCTCAGCTGTGATTGGCTGCTACAGACAGGGGGCGTGGTGTCGCAGCAGCACAGGGTCCACCAGACTGTTCTCCAGGGGCAGGTGAACAGAGAAGTGAGTGGGCGGAGCCTGAGAGCGCTGGCGGGGGGGAGGGGGGATGGGCAGCTCAGAGTGGTGGGCTGGGAGGGGAGGGGTGAAGAAGTAGGGGTGGAGCAACGCCTGAGAGAGACAGAGACAGAGAGAGTTAATATAGTTTGTGTTTGTATATTGTGGTGGTGTGTGTAGTGTGTGTGTGTGTGTGTGTGTGTGTATAGAGTGTGTGTGCATATATAGAGTGTGTGAGTGTGAGTGTGTGTGTGTATGTATAGAGTGCGTGTGTATGTATAGAGTGTGTGTGTAGACAGTGTGTGTGTGTGTGTGTGTGTGTGTGTGTGTGTGTGTGTGTGTGTGTGTGTGTGTGTGTGTGTGTGTGTGTATGTATAGAGTGCGTGTGTGTGTGTGTATGTAGAGTGTGTGTGTAGACAGTGTGTGTGTGTGTGTGTGTGTGTGTGTGTGTGTGTATGTATAGAGTGTGTGTGTGTGTGTGTGTGTGTGTATGTATAGAGAGTGTGTGTGTGTGTGTGTGTGTATGTATAGAGTGTGTGTGTGTATGTATAGAGAGTGTGTGTATGTATAGAGAGTGTGTGTGTGTGTGTGTGTGTGTGTGTGTGTGTGTGTATGTATAGAGAGTGTGTGTGTGTGTGTGTGTGTATAGAGTGTGTGTGTGTGTGTGTGTGTGTGTGTGTGTGTGTGGAGCACCTTTGCAGCAGGACACCTTTGTTTGGGGGGGTAGACCAGGAAGCTGCTGAGCAGACTGACGGCCTGGGGGGAGGAGTCAGGGACCAGGTCGTCCAATGGGAGGGCAGGATTCTCCTTGAAGGTGATCTTATTGTAGTCCGGCAGCTCCACCATCTCCTGCACACAGGGGGGCAGCGGGGGGGCATGGTGGGTGGGTGTGCGTGTGCCAGTTGGTTGCGCATGTGTTTGGGTGAGCATGTGTGTGTGTTTGTGGTATGTGTGTGTGTGTGTTTGGGTGTGTGTGTGTGTTTGGGTGTGTGTGTGTGTTTGGGTGTGTGCGTGTGTTGCGCGTGGGTGTATTGCGAGAGCGTGCGTGCGTGTTCGTTAGTTGCGTGTTGGTGTGCGTGCACGGAAGGCGGGAAGGGTCAAAGCTAGGCCTCAATGTATTTGTGTGTACAGTCCAAGGAGATCCTTCTCTTGAACTTAGCATGAACCTTATTCAGCCAGTTTTGTCATCACCGACTTGGGTAATCACCGAGGACATGGTTCATCACCGATGACCCATGACAGACCGCAGCAGCCAATCAATGATCCCTGACGGATCCGGTTAGTGGTCTCACCGGCCAGGTCTCCAGTGTGGGGGTTCCCAGCACCCTGAGCACACAGCACAGCTGCTCGATGTCGTTCTCCCCCGGGAACAGAGGGGAGGAGTTAACCAGCTCCCCGAAGACACAGCCCACCGCCCTGCACACACACACACACACACACACACACACACACACACACACACACACACACACACACACACACACACACACACACACACACACACACACACACACACACACACACACACACGTAGTATAATTTAGTAATGGTTGTGGTAATATTTAGTATAGTATGATTTTGTATTAATTGTAGTATTATTGAGTATTAGTTGTAGTATTATTGTGTAATGTAGCATTATTAAGTATATGTTGTAGTATTCTTTACTATTAGTCGTAGTATTACAAAAGGTATTAAACTTCTGTTGTCTTACCAGAGGTCGACGCCTTCGTCATACTTCCTGGCGCCGTAGAGCAACTCTGGAGCTCTGTACCACCTAGCATCAAACACACCTAGCATCAAGCTAACCTAGAACCAAACACACCTAGCATCAGGCTAACCTAGAACCAAACACACCTAGCGTCAGGCTAACCTAGAACCAAACACACCTAGCGTCAGGCTAACCTAGCATCAAATAAACCTAGCATCAGGCTAACCTAGCATCAAACACACCTAGCATCAGGCTAACCTAGCATCAAACACACCTGGAACCATAACAGCGTGTGCTAGCATGTGGCCAGGATAGCAACTAGTACCTGGTATGTGTGCTAGCATTTGGCTAATATATATCTGCTAGCACCTGGTAAATGTATTAGCATATGTTAGCTAGTAGCTAGTACCTGGTGGCCACCTGGTGGCTGTAGAGTCGCTGCTGCTGGCTGGAGAAGAGTCGGGCCAGACCGAAGTCTGCGATCTTCAGGTGACCGGAGGAACTGATCAGCAGGTTGGCAGGCTTCAGGTCCTACACAAGCACACGCACACACACACACACACAAACACACAGACACACGCAGGCACACACACATAATATAATCACATGCCTCTGCTGCACAAAATTCCTTTGTGTTTTGGCTGAAACGTGATAATATTTCTGATACATTTCTGAAGTGATTTAAGTGTATCTCAGGTGAAATTCAAACACTGAGATCCAATTTTCAGTCTGGGCGGATTGTTCTAGGAAGGAGGGGTCGTTGTCCCATGGCGGGACCACGCCCATCTCTGTGATAATTAGTTTGAAGCTAGTACCGTCATTGTGTATGAGCGTTGTAACCAGCGGAGTCTAACGGGTCAGGGGGGTGACTGGGTGAGGAGGAGGACCTACCCTGTGCATGATGTTGTTGTGGTGGAGGAAGGCCACTCCCTTAAGCAGCATCATCATGTACCCTTTGACCTGGGACTGTGTCAGAGGTCGCTGGGTGTTCCTGATGACCTCAGAGAGATCTGACAGCATGAAGTCAAAGACCAGTACAAAACCAGTACCGTGAGGAAACACCTCCTTCAACCGGACCACCTGGGGAGAGGAGAGGGGAGGAGGGGAGGAGGGGAGGAGAAGAGGAGAGAGGGGAGAGAGAAGAGGGGAGGAGAAGAGGAGAGGATATGAGAAAGGAGAGGAAGTTTGGAACCGATGTAAGATTAGTAGGTAAGGGTGTAGCAGGGGAGTTGGAGATCTAGGTATGGGTGTAGAAGTTAAGTAAGGGACCGACATGAGGATGCAGGAAGTGAGCTAGGGACCTAGGTAAGGGAGTAGGAGGTTAGTCAGGGACCTAGGTAAGGGGCAAGGAGGTAAGGGTGTAGGAGGTGAGTCAGTGACCTAGGTTAGGGTGTAAGAGGTAAGGGTGAAGGAGGTAAGTCAGGGACCTAGGTAAGGGGGTAGGAGGTAAGGGTGTAGGAGGTGAATCAGGGACATAGGTAAGGGTGTAGGAGTTAAGAGTGTAGGAGGTGAATGAGGGACCTACATAAGGGTTGTCCTGGATCTCCTGCAGAGCTTTGATCTCCCTAAGGGCCTGGTTGGGGATGCCCTCCTCAGACCTCCGCAGAGCCACCTTCTTCATGGCCACCGTCTGCCCCGTCTGCAACACACACAGCATCATTATGTAATACACACCTCAGCACGCACGTACACACACACACACACACACACACACACACACACACACACACACACACACACACATAGTGTTTAGTACCTCGATGTGTTTGGCTTTGAACACGATGCCGTGCGCGCCCTCTCCGATCCGACCCAAGATGCTGTACTGGTCCATGGCGTCTCCTAGGCAACCACACCTAACAACCCCCGGGCAGCGCCCCCGCTCGAGCCCGCCGTCTGCCCGGCGTCAGATCCACGGAGCTCGAGCTTTCGTAAGCACGAGCCTGCATGCGGAGGCTCCCCGTGTAGTCCCTAAATGTTCAGTAAAAGAGCTTTGTACCGTTAGTGTCTCCTGGTCCACGGTCAGTGTCGGTGGTTCAGTGGCAGGACAGATCATGTGACCGGAAGTAATGGTTTTATGAAATAATAGTATAAATGTATTATTTCCTACATTCATTTGAAATTTCGACTATCAACTTTCAAACTTGACTGTGGATATATAAATATTGGATATTTCATACAGTAAAATGTTTGAATTTCGTCTTGATGTAGATCAGAAGGACCGTGATCAGAGTTCCAAAATATTTCGGCAAAGAAAAAAACAACAGTTCAAACATAATTCCAAAAACGTTCAAATAGTTTATTTAGGAATACATCGTCAGGAACGATACCATGGAGTGTTTTGTGAGATATTATAGTCGGCATACAGGCGGGCTTTTAATCTGATAACTACTTTCCGGAAGTGGCTAAGTTGCTGCTTCCCGTGGGCACGCGAGTGGAAAGCGCTTGACATAAACATAATGCAGCTACAGAAGATACCTTTATCTAAGTCCAGTTGAAGCCTCAGCAACATGGCGAGCAGAGACAAGATCCTGCAGTACGAATCCTTTATAAGCGATGTTCTGAAGAGAGACCTGCAGTAAGTACTACACAAACACATACTGTACCACTAACATACACAGTACCACTCTCACACGCACACACACACACACGCAGTACTACACGCATGCACAAAGTACTACACACATAGACACTTAACTTGTACACACACTAGTCTGTATAGTATTTCCACGTTATGAACACTAGCACTATAACTCAGGCGGCTATGGTCCTCTTCTGTGGCAGGAAGGTACTGGAGCAGAGAGATGGAGTTTATGAGAAGATCAGCCAATATCTCCAGCTGAAGAACACCATTCAACGCCTGCAGGTAGTCTCTCACTCTCTCACACATACACACGCACACAGATTATGAATCAAGTATGCCCTGTGAGTCTGAGGTTGTTGGCGTGCTAATCGAGCGTTTCCATGGGGTTTCAGGAGTCTGGAGACAGTGAGCTGAAGACTGAGGTGGACCTGGGATGTCACTTCTATGTCCAGGCACATGTGTAAGACCAGGACCCCCAATACACACCAGGACCCTATAGGACACACCAGGACCCCACAATACACACCAGGACCCCACAATACTCACTGTTTTGATTGTTTTTTTGTTTTGTTTTGTCTTGTTTTTGTTTTATTTATTTCTCATTGGTTATGTTTATTTATTTTTACACAATGTCTTGTTTTTTAAAAAATGTATGATGACTATATGCTCTGTAAGGTGACCTTGGGTGTCTTGAAAGGCACCTCTAAATTAAATGTATTATTATTATTATTATAATACATACCAGGACCCTATAGGACACACCTGGACCCCACAATACACACCAGGACCCCTCAATACACACCAGGACCCTATAGGACACACCAGGACCCCACAATACACACCAGGACCCCACAATACACAGCAGGACCCTGTGTTTGTGCTTGCTGTCTGGGGTTGATATTGATGTATTACCTTATCCTGTAGGGAGGACTCCTCCAGGGTCTTTGTGGCGGTGGGCTACGGCTTCTTTGTGGAGATGAGCCACGCCGAAGCTCTCCGCTTCATAGAGAAGAAAACCAGGCAGCTGAACGCGTGAGTTCCCCTCTATTGTTTCATCTGGCAGAGATCTTCCTTTGAGAGATCTTCCCGTAAGAGAGATCTAGAGATCTTCCTGTAAGAGAGATCTAGAGATCTTCCTGTAAGAGAGATCTAGAGATCTTCCTGTAAGAGAGATCTACAGATCTTCCTGTAAGAGAGATCTACAGATCTCCCTTTTGAGATCTCTCCTTGTGAGCGAGATCTGTGAGAGATCTTCTCTCGATCTTTCTCTGAGAGGTCCTCCTGTAAGAGAGATCTAGAGATCTCCCTTTTGAGATCTCTCCCTAAGAGAGCTCTTCCCTTGATCTGTCTGTGAGAGGTTTTCCTGTGTGACCCTCGTCTCTCCTCAGCTTCACAGAGCTGCTCACCAAAGACTCGGCCAAGATCAAGGCTAACATCCGCATGGTGCTGGAGGTGAGTACACCGTCCTAGGTGGAGCACTAGAATAGGAGGAAAAGTGGTAGAATCATGGTCGCAGAGCAAGCATATTGGTTGTACAATTTTAAACAATTTGAACCTGGGACAACTGTAGATTAAATATGGACCTAAAGAGCGAATATTGCCTGGGACTTCCTTCTTGATTGCCTGCGTAAGATCCTAATTGCAATGGGGCATCTGTGGCCCTTTGAATAGTCATGTTTTGGACATCCTCTAAAAAGGATGTAATGATGAGGTCATGATGATGTAATATTGAGGTCATGATGATGGAATGATGAGGTCATGATGATGCATTGAGGTCCTGATGATGGAATGATGAAGTCATGTTGATGTCATGATGATGTAATGAAGAGGTCCTGATGATGTTTGGATCTGCAGGATTGTGTTGTGTAGGTGATGATGTAATGGTGTGGTGTCGATGAGGGTCTGATCATGTTCAGATGAGAGTGATGTTATGATGATTTGATCATGAGGTTGTGATGATGTCGTTGCAGGGTCTGCGGGAGCTGCAGGGTCTAGCTGAACTCCCAGAGGTAGACCAGCAAGGAGTCTAGGAAGGGGAGGAGCCTAAATCTCTGTCTTCTTTAGACCTGTCTATATTCGTCAGACCTGTCTGTCTTCTTAAGACCTGTCTGTCTTCTTTAGACCTGTCTATAGACTCTAGACCTGTCTTTATTAGACCGGTCTGTCCTCTTAAGAGCTGTCTGTTGGTTTTTCTTTATAATACATACATTACCAACATGATGTGCTTATGTTTGAACAATATGTATATACTTCTATTAGAATAAAAGTAGCTATATTCCTATGAACTTCTATGTGTGATGTTATGTTACTCTATGTCTGGGTTGCATTGTGTAAAACCAGCAGTGGCCAGCAGGTGGAGCAGCAGCGATTGGTTCCTGTTGGACGAGTGTTAGCGCCTCAGCGTGTGCGATGTTTTAGCAACCTCTGTTCCCATCAGCATCACCATGGAAACTGGATGCTGAATAGGAAAGAGTGGTGTACCAAAATATATCAAAATTACACACACACACACACACACACACAAAATATATATATATATACTCAATCACACACGCTGTACATTTAGACACGTGTGGCTAATATCTTTCCGAGTGATTAACCCTGAATAAAGAGAAGCCCGAACAGAGGGATCTGGATAGTGATGATATTATATTATAATGTGTGCGTCTCTGCCAACCATTACGTCACGTCATGACGTCCCTGGCTGCTGCTGGCTAGAGCGCAGCGAGGGGGCGTTCTGTCAAAACAGGAAGTGAGGAGGAAAACCAGTTATATTTTAATGTTTTTAATATTTAATACAATAAGTTAAGAACTTAAGAGATTGGTCCGTGACCAGAGTAAAAGCAGCCAGGGCTCTGACAGCATACCCGGGCTCTCCTCTGGACGGTGCAGAGTTGCTGGGAGGTGGGAGTCTGAGCAGAAGGCTTAACGTTAGCACGGGAACGGCTATCTAGGTGCTGTTAGCACGGGAAGGTAGGGCTAAGTAGCTGGTGTTAGCACGGGAAGCTAACGGCTAGTAGCTGGTGTTGTGGACCGACCACCACTAACGGAGACCCTCCGAGAGGAGAAGACCACCGCCTCGGGTACGGCCCTTCAGCTCCGAGACGAACCCTTCTTAGCTAGCATCTGGTTGCTAGTTAGCCTCGGCTGCTATCGGCGCCGTGGAGCCAGGCATGGAGGGGGCGATGGTCTCCACCTGCAGCCGGGATCAGCGCCTCCAGCTCGGCGGCGGAGCGGACGTCCTCCGCCCCTGACTCCTGACGCCTGACTGCTGCTGCTGCAATTTTGGGAATCGTCATGATTTATCGATGTGATTAAGTTTGTTTTATTATTATTCGCAAGGCACTGGTATGAAATAATATAATATGGAGAAGATGGATTCAAACCCGCTGATCAATGGTAAGATTAACTAATGTTGAGTTCACGGAAGAACCGAACACACACACACACACACACACACACACACACACACACACACACTGGTCAGGAAGTCTATAGACTAGTTAAGAACTCAGTCTGTTAGTTGTTGTTGGTGTGTGTGTGTGTGTGTTTGTGTGTTACCCTGGTAACGTGAGATGAAAGGTCACCATGGTGATGGGTCCTGGATGCTTATTGGCTGTCTGAATGTTAATGTAACTAATTAGAATGCAGGAGTTGTCTCTCAAACCGTCTCTACAGCCCCCCAATCTTTCTCACTCTCTCTCTGTTTATATCTCTCTGTTTCTCCCTCTTCCTCTCTCTCTGCCTATATGTTTATATCTGTCTCTCTGTATTTTTCTCTTCCTCTCTGTTTGTGCATAACTCTGTTTCTCCCTATCTCTCTCTCTCTCTCATAAACAATAATAAGCATCATGTAAATAAAGATAACCAATAGAGGAGGGATGGTGTTCACTCTCACACTCCCTTGTCCACGTAAGTCTGACTTAAGAAAGAACTGGATTGGTGAATAAAGCAATATAAATAAAGCAAAGCAGTTTAAAATGAAAGGCAAATGCTTTAAAGGTTAAATATATGAATTGCAGAAGAGTACAAAAATGAGTGTATCAATAGTCCCTTGAACTAAACCACACGATGACAGACCTGGTCTTTTGACCCGGTTCTGGGCCAAAGATGGAGAGACGTGTTCATTACTCATCTCAGTCCCAATGCCCCCCAGCGATGGACCCCTCCATCACTCCTCTCCATAGACTGACCTGTTCCCCTGCCCCCCTGTCCCCCAGCCATGGACCCCTCCATCACCCTGTGGCAGTTCCTGCTCCTCCTTCTGGACGACGCCAGCCAGCGCCACCTGATCACCTGGACGGGGGAGGACGGGGAGTTCAAGCTGCTGGACGCGGAGGAGGTGGCCCGCCTCTGGGGCCTGCGCAAGAACAAAAACAACATGAACTACGACAAGCTGAGCCGCGCCCTCAGATACTACTACGACAAGGTACGGCTACTACGACCTCAGATACTACTACGACAAGGTACGACTACTACGACCTCAGATACTACTACGACAAGGTACTGCTACTACGACCTCAGATACTACTACGACAAGGTACGGCTGCTAAGACCTCAGATACTACTACGACCTCAGATACTACTATGACAAGGTATGGCTGCTAAGACCTCAGATACTACTACGACAAGGTACGGCTACTACGACCTCAGATACTACTACGACAAGGTACGGCTACTACGACCTCAGATACTACTACGACAAGGTACGGCTACTATGACAAGGTACGGCTACTACGACCTCAGATACTACTATGACAAGGTACGGCTACTACGACCTCAGATACTACTATGACAAGGTACGACTACTACGACCTCAGATACTGCTACTACTGCGACTAGTGCTACTACCACAAGGTACCGCTTCTACTGCTACTACTGCTACTACAACAAGGTACTGCTAGTGCGGCAGCCCTGATGCTGTCCAAGCCATAGCTCTGACACTGAGCTACGTACCACTATGATGTGTTGAGCTCACTGTGGCTGGTGTCTCCTGCTCTGACACTAAGCTACGTACCACCATGATGTGTTGAGCTCACTGTGCTGATGTCTCCTGCTCAGGACACTAAGCTATGTACCACTATGATGTGTTGAGCTCACTGTGGCTGGTGTCTCCTGCTCTGACACTAAGCTACGTACCACTATGATGTGTTGAGCTGACTGTGGCTGGTGTCTCCTGCTCTGACACTAAGCTACGTACCACCATGATGTGTTGAGCTGACTGTGCTGGTATCTCCTGCTCTGACACTAAGCTACGTACCACCATGATGTGTTGAGCTGACTGTGGCTGGTGTCTCCTGCTCTGACACTAAGCTACGTACCACCATGATGTGTTGAGCTGACTGTGGCTGGTATCTCCTGCTCTGACACTAAGCTACGTACCACCATGATGTGTTGAGCTGACTGTGGCTGGTGTCTCCTGCTCTGACACTAGGCCACTGTGACGCTCTTCTGTCCTCTCAGAACATCATCAAGAAGGTGAGCGGCCAGAAGTTTGTTTATAAGTTTGTGGGCCAGCCGGACAACCTGCTGCTGGACGTGCTGAGGGGGGGAGACGAGAAGCGGGACCCCTTGGACCCCAACAGCCAATCCAAGAGCCCCGGGGAAGGGGCAAACAGCTGTCCATCAAAGGGCCTGATGCAGGTGACACCTTAATATGAGTTCATATATATCGAGCAATATCAATAAATATAGTAATTTACCTATGATGTAATTTATCTATAGAGCTATACTGAATACTACGTATGATGTTATATATCTTTAGAGCTATACTGAATACTTAACTATACTACATATGGCGTTATATATCTATGGAGCTATACTGAACACTTGGTTCACTACTTGACCACATATTGTTGAAGGCGAAAAGCTGAACAGTGATTGGTTGTATTACAGCGCACGTCGCCTAGCAACACCCAGAAGAGCTGTCGTAACGACTACATGAAGTCAGGGCTGTACTCCACCTTCACCATCCAATCCCTGCAAAACGCTCCTCCGGCTCGGCCAATCAAAGCAGAGCTGCTCCTCTCACAGGAACCCTCTGCTAAGGCAACCAGGACGCTGAGAGAGGTAGGGACCCCACCCTCCACCACAGCGGCACCACCACCCTGTTGGGTGGAGCCTCCACCACCCCTGTCAAGGAATGCTCAAGGGATGGGATGAAGTTCAAATTGTTCCACTCGAGCAAACTGTTAGCACAAGAAAAGGCGAAATATTAAAAGATTGATCATGGGATTTGATTAATCGATATCCGAACATTGAAATGAAGATCAATTTGAAACAGAAAATTGATTATTTGAAAGCAGCCCTAATCTTCAGGTGTGTTTGCGATGTCTCCCCAGGTGGGTGTGCTTTCAGAGTCCTCCCAGCCACTAGGGGCAGCCAGTGGAGAAGGTCTTCAGGTGATGGTGAGCCAGTGCTCTCCAGTCCCCACCCCAGCCCCGGCCCCCAGCCCCCAGCTGGCCGCCAGCAGCACCGCCCGCACCCAGGTCAGCTATACTGTAGACCACCAGACGAGATGTTAAACCAGGTCTACTGTAGACCACCAGACGAGATGTTAAACCAGGTCTACTGTAGACCACCGGACGAGATGTTAAACCAGGTCTACTGTAGACCACCAGACGAGATGTTAAACCAGGTCTACTGTAGACCACCAGACGAGATGTTAAACCAGGTCTACTGTAGACCACCGGACGAGATGTTAAACCAGGTCTACTGTAGACCACCAGACGAGATGTTAAACCAGGTCTACTGTAGACCACCGGACGAGATGTTAAACCAGGTCTACTGTAGACCACCAGACGAGATGTTAAACCAGGTCTACTGTAGACCACTGGACGAGATGTTAAACCAGGTCTACTGTAGACCACCAGACGAGATGTTAAACCAGGTCTACTGTAGACCACCGGACGAGATGTTAAACCAGGTCTACTGTAGACCACCGGACGAGATGTTAAACCAGGTCTACTGTAGACCACCGGACGAGATGTTAAACCAGGTCTACTGTAGACCACCGGACGAGATGTTAAACCAGGTCTACTGTAGACCACCAGACGAGATGTTAAACCAGGTCTACTGTAGACCACCGGACGAGGTGTTTAACCAGGTCTACTGTAGACCACCAGACGAGATGTTAAACCAGGTCTACTGTAGACCACCAGACGAGATGTTAAACCAGGTCTACTGTAGACCACCAGACGAGATGTTAAACCAGGTCTACTGTAGACCACCAGACGAGATGTTAAACCAGGTCTACTGTAGACTACCGGACTAGGTGTTTAACCAGGTCTACTGTAGACCACCAGACGAGAGGTTAAACCAGGTCTACTGTAGACCACCGGACGAGATGTTAAACCAGGTCTACTGTAGACCACCAGACTAGATGTTAAACCAGGTCTACTGTAGACCACCAGACTAGATGTTAAACCAGGTCTACTGTAGACCACCGGACTAGATGTTAAACCAGGTCTACTGTAGACCACCGGACTAGATGTTAAACCAGGTCTACTGTAGACCACCGGACTAGATGTTAAACCAGGTCTACTGTAGACCACCGGACGAGATGTTAGACCAGGTCTACTGTAGACCACCAGACTAGATGTTAAACCAGGTCTACTTTAGACCACCAGACGAGATGTTAAACCAGGTCTACTGTAGACCACCAGACGAGATGTTAAACCAGGTCTACTGTAGACCACCAGACTAGATGTTAAACCAGGTCTACTGTAGACCACCAGACTAGACGTTAGACCAGGTCTACTGTAGACCACCAGACTAGACGTTAGACCAGGTCTACTGTAGACCACCAGACTAGATGTTAAACCAGGTCTACTGTAGACCACCAGACTAGACGTTAGACTAGGTCTACTGTAGACCACCAGACTAGATGTTAAACCAGGTCTACTGAGACCACCAGGCTAGATGTTCAACCAGGTCTACTGTAGACCACCAGACTAGATGTTAAACCAGGTCTACTGTAGACCACCAGACTAGATGTTAAACCAGGTCTACTGTGTGTGTGTGTGTGTGTGTGTGTGTCCTCCTCCAGACTGCTGCTCCTCCTCCTCTCTCCGAGCCCCCCCACATCTACCTGACCAGCGTCACAGACTCCCTCACCCCGCTCCTCCCCCTGGCTCCTCCGCCCAGGACCTCTCCCCTCCCCCCGGCGGTGGCCGAGAGGGTCGGCACGCCTCCTCCTCCCCCCACTCCGGTCTTTGTCGTCATTAAGTCTGCTCCTCCTCAGCACCAGGCTGCCATGGCGACCGGGCCTTCCACCGCTGCCCCTCCCCTTATGGTGGCTCCTCCCCCGGTCATCAAGGAGGAGATCCTGCCCTCCGAGGAGGAGCTGCTGGGGATGGTGACCCTGGAGGAGAAGGAGGTGAGGACCGATGGAGGGAGGAGTGGGGAGGGACAGAATGATGGAGAGAGGAGAGACAGAATGATGGAGGAGAGACTGAATGATGGAGGAGAGACAGAATGACGGAGGGATGAGAGGGGAGAGACAGAATGATGGAGGAGAGACAGAATGATGGAGGGAGGAGAGACGAGAGACAGAATGATGGAGGGAGGAGAGACGAGAGACAGAATGATGGAGGGAGGAGAGGGGAGAGACAGAATGATGGATGGATGGATGAGAGAGGAGAGACAGAATGATGGAGGAAGGAGAGAGGAGAGACAGAATGATGGAGGAGAGACAGAATGATGGAGGGAGGAGAGACGAGAGACAGAATGATGGAGGGAGGAGAGACGAGAGACAGAATGATGGAGGGAGGAGAGACGAGAGACAGAATGATGGAGGGAGGAGAGACAGAATGATGGAGGGAGGAGAGAGGAAAGACAGAATGATGGAGGAGAGACAGAATGATGGAGGGAGGAGAGAGGAAAGACAGAATGATGGAGGAGAGACAGAATGATGGAGAGAGGAGAGACAGAATGATGGAGGAGAGACTGAATGATGGAGGGAGGAGAGACGAGAGACAGAATGATGGAGGGAGGAGAGGGGAGAGACAGAATGATGGAGGGAGGAGAGAGGAGAGACAGAATGATGGAGGAGAGACTGAATGATGGAGAGAGGAGAGAGGAAAGACAGAATGATGGAGGAGAGACGGAATGATGGAGGGAGGAGAGACGAGAGACAGAATGATGGAGGGAGGAGAGGGGAGAGACAGAATGATGGAGGGAGGAGAGAGGAGAGGGTGACATCATGACCTGGTAATGAGTGTGTGCTGCCCCCCCAGGAGGAGTGCGGAGCAGATGACGGAGACCCTCCGCTCTCCATAGTAGAGCCGGCCCCTCCTCCCTGCTCCCGCCGGGAGCCCCCCTCAGGTACACACACACACACACACACACACACACACACACACACACACACACACACACACACACACACACACACACACACACACACACACACACACACACACACACACACACACACACACACACACACACACACACACACACACTCCATCCATCCATCTGATGGTGTGTGTGAATGGAGCGAACACCACTGTATGTAAGTGTGTGTGTAGACCTGTAGTAAGTGTATGTAGAGCTGTAGTAAGTGTGTGTGTGTGTGTTTCAGAATCTTCGGCGGGGCTGGCTGCAGTTGTTCGGGCGGGGCTGACGGAGGCGGGGCTTCCTGCAGGTGTTCGGGCGGGGCTGACGGAGGCGGGGCTTCCTGCAGGTTTTCGGGCGGGGCTGACTGAGGCGGGGCTTCCTGCAGGTTTTCGGGCGGGGCTGACTGAGGCAGGGCTTCCTACAGGTTTTCGGGCGGGGCTGACGGAGGCGGGGCTTCCTGCAGGTGCTCGGGCGGGGCTGATGGAGGCGGTCCCTCCCAGACCCAAGAAGCCGCGGGGCCTGGAGCTCCCCTCCTCCACCTCCCTGCTGCACCCGGGACTCTCCCTGGACAAGGTGCTGGTCCCACTAAAAACCTGATCAATACCTCTGATCGATACCTGATCGATCACTGAACGATCGCTGATGAACCACTCTGTGTGCAGGTCAATGCTGCGGTCAACAGCCTGCTGGCTCCAGGCTGCGGCTCCAACACACTGACCCCCTCCGTCATCACCTCCCACTCTCTGGTACTGCTCCTCCACCTCCTCCACCCGTTACATCAGCCGCTCTGGGTGCAGAGCTTGAGGAAAAAGACTTACCTCTCTCTCTCTCTCTCTCTCTCTCTCTCTCTCGTTCTCTCTCTCTCTCTCTCTCTCTCTCTCTCTCTCTCTCTCTCTCTCTCTCTCTCTCTCTCTCTCTCTCTCTCTCGCTCTCTCTCACTCTGTCTTTCTCTCTGCGTGTGTCTCTCTCTCTCTCTCTCTCTCTCTCTCTCTCTCTCTCTCTCTCTCTCTCTCTCTCTCTCTGTCTTTCTCTCTGCCTCTCTCTCTCTCGTTCTCTGTCTTTCTCTCTGCGTCTCTCTCGCTCTCTGTCTTTCTCTCTGCGTGTGTCTCTCTCTCTCTCTCTCTCGTTCTCTGTCTTTCTCTCTGCGTCTCTCTCGCTCTCTGTCTTTCTCTCTGCGTGTGTCTCTCTCTCTCTCTCTCTCTCTCTCTCGCTCTCGCTCTCGCTCTCTCTCTCTCTCTCTCTCTCTCTCTCTCTCTCTCTCTCTCTCTCTCTGTCTCTCTCTCTCTCTCTCTCTCTCGCTCTCTCGCTCTCTGTCTCTCGCTCTCGCTCTCGCTCTCGCTCTCTGTCTCTGTCTCTGTCTCTGTCTCTCTCTCTCTCTCTCTCTCTCTCTCTCTCTCTCTCTCTCTCTCTCTCTCTCTCTCTCTCTCTAGACTCCAGTGCTCTTGACCCCCAGTCCTCTCCCGTCTACGATTCACTTCTGGAGCACCTTGTCCCCCATCGCCCCTCGCTCCCCCGCCAAGCTGTCCTTCCAGGTGACCACACACACACACACACACACACACACACACACACACACACACACACACACACACACACACACACACACACACACACACAAACACACACTGTGGGTGAAGACTGTGCTTAAGAATGTTGCTTAAGAATCATTATTACGATTATTTGATGCATTGTCATAAGTACTTGTGTCGTATGAGTATTATTATAGCAGCTATAGTAAGTAGTAATAACCATTATCCTTTTGGGGTGCTCTCGGCTGTATATAATACAGGTTAAACTGACTTAACATACTGTATATAATACAGGTTAAACTGACTTAACAGGCTGTATATAATACAGGTTAAACTGACTTAAAATACTGTATATAATACAGGTTAAACTGACTTAACATATATAATACTGGTTAAACTGACTTAACATAGACTATATATAGTACAGGTTAAACTAATTGAACATATATAATACTGGTTCAACAGACTTAACCTAGACTATATATAATACAGGTTAAACTGACTTAACATAGACTATATATAATACTGGTTAAACTGACATAACACTGTATATAATGCAGGTTAAACTGACTTAACACTGTATATGATACAGGTTTATTAGACTATATCATTCAGGTTGAACTGAATCTATGTGTGTACATTGGTGGAAGCTATAGCAGAGCTCTTGATATTTTCTGCATCTCTAATTTATATCATTAGGGCTACTACCTTGTTGTGTTTGCACTAGTACTAATGCTACTCCTGTCCCTGGTCCTCCAGTTCCCCACCAACGGCTCCAACCAGATCCACATCCCCGCCCTCAGCGTGGATGGCCTGTCCACCCCTGTCGTGCTCTCTCCCGGACCCCAGAAGCCCTGAGCTGCAGCCCCCCTCTCTGGGCAGGGCCTGGCAGGAGAGTCCCAGGCCTTGGTGGAGGCCTGAAAGGAGGCGTTTGATTGGCTGTCAGTGGTCGTGAGCGGACAGGAAGGAGAAGGTCTCCTCGCCTCGGCCGTCTTTAGCGTCATGGTGGAGTCCTGGGGCGCTAGGCAGCTAGCCTAGCCCCGGAGCGCTAGCTGGATGCTAGAGTGTGTTGGCCTGATTCATGCTAACCTGGGAGCTAAGGTTCAGAGGATCCACAACATGGGAGAGGCCTAGCGGGATGCTAACACCTAGCTTGAGTCCGGACGACTGGCTACTATGCCAACTCAATCAAGCTAACGCTGGAACCATTTAATGTTATTTCTTTTTTGTCTTTGTTTTAGTTGGTTCTTTTTTTTATGTTATTTATTTCATATTTCAGCCCATAAGACCTTGTAAGTTTGAATCTGAAGATTGCCTCAGTCTTCACGTTTACACAAAGCCCTCACCTTACCCTAAAGCCCCCCCCCCCCCAGAGGCCTGTTGATTGGCTATCATGCAAGCCCCGCCCTAATGCCCTGACCAAAGGCCTGTTTATTGGCTGTCCGTTTATATAGCCCCGCCCCAATGCCCTCACCACAGGCCTGTTTATTGGCTGTCGTGCCAGCCCCGCCCTAATCACCTTCTGCTGGAACTGTCAATCCATGCTGTTCGTTAATTGCTGATCCTAGGATATCTGGCCCCCTATTGGAGCAGCCAGAGATATGAACCAGCCAATCACGGCCGTCCTGGGCTGTGCAGGACAGCAGAGGAGCTCAGCGTTTGTACCAACGTTTCTTACTCTAGACAGCGTTTTATAAAGAACATTTAGAGAGGTGCTGCCCCTCGGGATGGGTGTGGGGGGGGGGGGTGGATGATAGAGGAAGCTGCTCGTCATACCCCGGCACACAGTGCTGCCCCCGGTGGCGGGAGAGGGCAGTGAAGACTTTTATAGCCAGGTTTCTGGTTGTCGTTGTTGTTGTGGTTTTTAAACACTGACGGAGGCTTAATCTCCGGTTGCCATGGTGAGCTGACTGTTGTTGTTGTTGTCGTTGCTATGTTTGTTCGGGGAGGATGTTTCCTCTATAATCCAGTACCTGAGGCCAAGGTGAGTCCACGACTAGGGGTCATCGTTCAGCTGTTGCATAGCAACCACTCGCCTAGGTGCAAGAGCCAAAATGGCTGCCACTCTTATCTAACCCCTTCTTCCTCTCCTCTGTCTCCCCCTGGTGGTGGTTTGAAGAGCTGCTCATGAATAGAGTCGGGGACCAAAGAGTCCAACTGATGCTCCTCCTTGATTTATTTACACATCTGGTCTTTAAGGATCAGAATTGTGTAGTAATGTCTGATGGGTCTTTAGTACTCGGATTGTTTAATAATGTCTGATTGGTCTTCAAGCACTATATTTTAGTAATGTCTGATTGTTCTTAAACGACTATGATCGTTTAGGAATGTCTGATTGATCTTTATGGACTAGGATTGTTTAGTAATGTCTGATTGGTCTTAAACGACTAGGGTCGTTTAGTAATGTCTGATTGGTCTTAAACGACTAGGGTCGTTTAGTAATGTCTGATTGTTGTTAAATGACTAGGATCGTTTAGTAATGTCTGATTGATCTTTATGGACTAGGATTGTTCAGTAATTTCTGATGGTCTTTGAAGCGTTGGAGCATTTAGTCAATGTCTGATGTTCTTTAAGGACTATCGTTGGGTAATGTCTGGTCTTTAAGAACTATTGTTTGGTAATGTCTGATTGGTCTTTGGGGACTATCGTTTGGTAACGTCTGATTGGTCTTTAAGGACTATCGTTTGGTAATGTCTGATCGGTCTTTAAGGACTATTGTTTGGTAATGTCTGATAGGTTTTTAAGGACTATCGTTTAGTAATGACTGTTCTGTGCTCTGAGCATGACTAACATTTACAATCTATTTTTGTACAAGCGACTAGATGGTTCTTCATGTACATACGACCGTCAATTCATACAGAGATGTTTATGGGATCATTTGAAAAGTATAAAGCCTTAATTTTAAAAGGAAAAGTATGCCAGATATATATATTAAATGTTAAGATTTCTTCACGATGTGCATCTATTAAGGCAGGTGTGCTGTGATAGTGACAAGCCATTGGTTCTTCAAAGTAAAAGCGTGAACCTTGATGGGTTCGGCTCATCAAGGTCATGACTGTCAAGCTAACTGCACCAGCAACATGAGGGATGTTCTTTGTTTACATGAGAAGGTGGGGTTCACGTTGCCTGCGTTCTGGGACTTATGAAATGTACAATGTCTGTAGCTGCACTTTTATTGGAACACCTGGGGTTGAAATGTCAAAGTGTTGTTGAGAGGGTTAAAGTTCACCCTCACGTTCCTCTGAGACTGTTCTCTACTGTAATCTTTCTGGTCTAAACCACAGAGTCTACTCCCACTCCCTGTAACTATGGAGACCTGGTCTAAACCACCTCCTGCTACCACAGAAACCTAGCCTACACCCATTCCCTGTTACCACGGAGACCAAAACCACCTCCTGTTAGCACAGAGACCTGGTCTACAACCAATCCCTGTAACCATGGAGACCTGGTCTACGCCACCTCCTGTTACCATGGAGACCACAACCACTCCCTATAACCATGGAGACCTGTTGTAAACCAACTCCTTTTACCATAGAGACCCCCCCTCCTGTTACCATGGAGACAACAACCACGTCCGGTTACCATGGAGACGGCAACCCCCTCCTGTTACCATGGAGACCGGCTCTACGACCCCCTCCTGTTACCATGGAGACCCCAACCCCCTCTGTGGTGGAATGCCGGATGAGAGGCTGATGTTCTGGGGGACCAGAGATGCATCAGTGTATCCAATCACAGTACAGACATTTAACTATCACCTGATTGGCCAGGAGGGGTGACGTTGTGATTGGTGTAAATAGAGAAGCTGTAATTTTGTGTCCGTACCAAACCAACGATGGCTGCAAGCTATTCCTGATGTCTTGTTTCTGTGGCCTATCGTTGCTGTCAGATGTGCATGACCCCGCCCCTCCCTGGCCCCTATTGGCTGGCTGGGGGTTTATTGATGATGGGGGCGGGGTTAACTATATTTTTCTGAGATGTTCCAGAGCTTGAGATAAATGATTTTTTTATGTCAGAGGACAAATAAAAATTACTCGGCGCTCTCTGTCTGCCTGCCGTTCTGTCTGACTGCCTGTCTCTCTGCATCTCTGTCTCTCTTTCTCTTCCTTTCCTGTAAGAATCACACACACGTACAAACACACAAATTGACCCAGATACATTTAGCCAACTAGTTTATCCAACAATGTCCTCATATCTAGAGAATATTAAATATATCGAAGTAATATATGATATACTATCATATACAATATTCTATCATATGATATATAAGTAAGATATGATACACGATCGTGTACAATATTCAATAAAATATTTTATATAAGTTATATTGAATATACTTCATATTCTATCATAAAATATTAGAAAATATATTGAAGTAATATATATTATAAATAATATACAAGTCATTGAATACACTATTGTATCCAATATTCTATCATAATATGTAAGTGATATTGAATATACTTTATATTCTATCATATAATATATAAGTAATATGTATTATGTATAATATATAAGTAGTATTGTCTGAATATATACACACCTATATACTATAATTATCTTAGTTTATTATACATTTTAGTATAATATGCTCTAGCAATATTACAAAAATACTAGAAATTTTATTGTTTATTGTTTATTGATCCAAAGAAGATGGGTTAATTTTCAGTTGACCAGGCCGTCCACTGGATTTAAAACTCCCAGTTCAGTTCGGCCTGACTGACGTCAGAACTACGGATCAGTTTTATACCTTCGGTCCCGGGATAACATCTCCATCTTTCGCTCCCCCCCCTCTCTCTCTCCCTATTCCTCTCTCTATTCCTCTCTCTCTCCCCCACAGTCCTCTCTCTCTCTCTCTCTCTCTCTCTCTCTCTCTCTCTCTCTCTCTCTCTCCCTCTCCATCCTCTCTCGGTCATGATCACGGTGGAGGGGGAGGGTTAGAGGAGAGATCTGGAGCATTACATCATGCTGGCAGACTAACGCAGCATCACACACCGGATTGGCCCGCCCTGCGTGGCACACGGATGTGATTGGTTGACTCCAAGCACCTGCGGACTGGAGAGAGGACAGCGGTGGTGTTGCGCGCGAGGGAGGCTTCGGATACAAGGTGAGGTTGGCGCGGGGAGAAGATGAGGAATATAAACAACATCACATCATATCCGAGGAAGATGATCTGAGAGGACTCGACCTCTACATGACTTCTGCCTCCGAGAGCGGGAAGACGCGCTGAACCTCGTGCGACTCGGACGGTAGGACGGTTTGTGCATCAGGCGTGTGTGCGTGTGCGTGTGCGTGTGTGTGTCGTGGTTTTATTTGTGTACTTGCATCAGGTGTGTGTGTGTGTGTGTGTGTGTGTGTGTGTGTGTGTGTGTGTGTGTGTGTGTGTGTGTGTGTGTGTGTGTGTGTGTGTGTGTGTGTGTGTGTGTGTGTGTGTGTGTCTGGTATAGGTGTGTAGGTATTTCATGGGTTACCGCTTAGTGTGTGTGTGTGTGTGTGTGTGTGTGTGTGTGTGTGTGTGTGTGTGTGTGTGTGTGTGTGTGTGTGTGTGTGTGTGTGTGTGTGTGTGTGTGTGTGTGTGTGTGTGTGTGTGTGATCTGCAAGACTGCACGTCTGGGCTCTTACTTTGATACATATGACTCCAGAAACAGGTCCTTAAAGAGCAGGTAGGGGTTAGACAGTACAGAGAAAGGTCATTAAAGAGCAGGTAGGGGTTAGACAGTACAAAGACAGGTCATTAAGGAGCAGGTAGGGGTTAGACAGTACAGGGACAGGTCATTAAAGAGCAGGTGGGTTAGACAGTACAAAGACAGGTCATTAAGGAGCAGGTAGGGGTTAGACAGTACAGGGACAGGTCATTAAAGAGCAGATGGGTTAGACAGTACAAAGACAGGTCATTAAGGAGCAGGTAGGGGTTAAACAGTACAAAGACAGGTCATTGAGGAGCAGGTAGGGGTTAGACAGTACAGAGACAGGTCATTAAGGAGCAGGTAAGGGTTAGACAGTACAGAGACAGGTCATTAAGGAGCAGGTAGGGGTTAGACAATACAGAGACAGGTCCTTAAGGCGAGTGTGTGTGTGTGTGTGTGTGTGTGTGTGTGTGTGTGTGTGTGTGTGTGTGTGTGTGTGTGTGTGTGTGTGTGTGTGTGTGTGTGTGTGTGTGTGTGTGTGTGTGTGTGTCCTCCTCCAATCACAGCTGCTCCTGTGGGGCTTTGAGGAGTTAACGAGCGTCAGGCAGCTCGTTAAATAATGGAGATGTCATAAATATTGCAACCAGTCGCAGGCTGGAGACGGGAAAAGGAGGGGCCAGTCCCCCCACTTAGTTCAATGCCCCCGCATTCTCTAAACATCTAGTCTACTGGACAGGTCCAGTCATCTGGAGGTCTTGCTCTAAACATATGGGCTGCATCCGAACACTCATACTTGGCTGCTATATAGTAGGCATTTTGTGGTACGTCACAAATATAGCGCGTCCGAATGGTCAGCACGCATTGTGTAGTAGGCAAAAAGTTTCCGAATGCTTACTACCGCCACAGTATATAACGGTAGGTCGCTGCGCTATCCCACAATTCAGCCAGAGTTTCGGAAAAAAACAAAAAATCGGTAAATTAGTGACTTTAATTTTGACGGCATCTGATATGCAGCGCACACAGGGGAAATACTTTATCTCCAAACATCCGGTGGCGTTTCAGTGGTGTTCAGAAGAGTTCGGGGGCGTTCTACGCATAGCTGTAGAACGTACCACATTAACGGTCAAGTAGTAGACACTGCACAGAAATAGCATATACTGGACAGGTCACCAAACATAACATCTAGTCTACTGGTCACTATCATCTGAAGGTCCTGATCTAAACATCTAGTCTACTGGTCACTATCATCTGAAGGTCCTGATCTAAACATCTAGTCTACTGTTTATCTTCTTCCTGTCCTTTCAGAGCTGGTCTTCTCTACTCAGACTCCTCCTCTTCCTGCTCCGCGATGGGATCGCACGTCCTCACCCTCGCCCTCCTCTCCGTCCTGACGTCCTCGCTGGGCGCCAGCGGAGACGACTTCCTCCCAGGTGAGGAAGTGACATCATCAGGTGATGAACCGGTTCAGGGTCAGAGGAACGCGTCAGAGCGGGTGAACTGACCTGCTGACTGGACTGAGGCCACTGAGATGGGTCCTCCCTGGTCTGGTCTAATCTAGTGTCACCTGGTCTCATCTAGTCTAGTCTACTCTAGTCCAGTCTACTCAAACCCAAATGGTCTAGTCTCATCTAGTCCAGTGTAGGAGGTGGTCTAGTCTAGTGTAGGAGGTGGTCTAGTCTAGTGTAAGAGTTGGTCTAGTCTAGCGTAGGAGGTGGTCTAGTCTAGTGTAGGAGGTGGTCTAGTCTAGTGTAGGAGGTGGTCTAGTCTAGTGTAGGAGGTGGTCTAGTCTATTGTAGGAGGTGGTCTAGTCTAGTGTAGGAGGTAGTCTAGTCTAGTGTAGTCTAGTGCTGTGTCTGAAATCGTGCACTTCTATACTTACACCAACTTTTTTGAGTGCACTTTGAGCAAAAACGGAGAGTGTGCCAAAACGCAGTGCACCGGAATACCTCGGTGGCGCACTCAAAACTATCTAAAATTTGAGTGTTGAGTGTTGTCAATTCTGTAATCAGTTTTTATCAAGAACGATAACGTGAATACTGCTAGATCGCTCATCCAGGCGACTGACGGAAATGATCAAGCAGAAAAAAAATACCACAGAAGAAGAACCGTCAAACTGCAAACTCATTTCCGGTAGGTGGCGCAAGAAGGCTGTTTTGACAGTGTACTGTAGAAATGAGAACACTGCGCCTATAACTAAGTGTACTGTAGGGATAATGAAGTGCACTCAATGTAAGTGCACTTATGTAAGTGAGCGATTTCAGGCACAACATAGGAGTTGGTCTAGTCTAGTGTAGGAGGTGGTCTAGTCTAGTGTAGGAGGTGGTCTAGTCTAGTCTAGTGTAGGAGGTGGTCTAGTCTAGTGTAGGAGGTGGTCTAGTCTAGTCTAGTGTAGGAGGTGGTCTAGTCTGGTGTAGGAGGTGGTCTAGTCTAGTGTAGGAGGTGGTCTAGTGTAGGAGTTGGTCTAGTCTAGTGTAGGAGGTGGTCTAGTCTAGTGTAGGAGGTGGTCTAGTTTAGGAGGTGGTCTAGTCTAGTGTAGGAGGTGGTCTAGTCTAGTGTAGGAGGTGGTCTAGTCTAGTGTAGGAGGTGGTCTAGTCTAGTGTAGGAGGTGGTCTAGTCTAGTGTAGGAGGTGGTCTAGTGTAGGAGGTGGTCTAGTCTAGTGTAGGAGGGGGTCTAGTCTAGTGTAGGAGGTGGTCTAGTGTAGGAGTTGGTCTAGTCTAGTGTAGGAGGTGGTCTAGTCTAGTGTAGGAGGTGGTCTAGTTTAGGAGGTGGTCTAGTCTAGTGTAGGAGGTGGTCTAGTCTAGTGTAGGAGGTGGTCTAGTCTAGTGTAGGAGGTGGTCTAGTCTAGTGTAGGAGGTGGTCTAGTCTAGTCTAGTGTAGGAGGGGGTCTAGTCTAGTGTAGGAGGTGGTCTAGTCTAGTGTAGGAGGTGGTCTAGTCTAGTGTAGGAGGTGGTCTAGTCTAGTCTAGTCTAGTGTAGGAGGTGGTCTAGTCTAGTGTAGGAGGGGGTCTACTCTAGACTAGTGTAGGAGGGGGTCTAGTCTAGTGTAGGAGGTGGTCTAGTCTAGTCTGGTGTAGGAGGGGGTCTGATCTGATGTGTGGTGGTCCTCAGGGGGGTCCGGCTGCCCAGCCCAGTGCGTGTGTGAGACCCGCCCCTGGTACACCCCCCAGTCTGTGTACCACCAGGCCCGGACGGTGGACTGCAATGAGCTCCGCCTCCACCACGTCCCTCCAACCATCTCCCCCAACACGCAGGTAAACGCACGCACGCACGCACGCACGCACGCACGCACGCACGCACGCACGCACGCTCGCACGCACGCACGCACGCACGCACGCACGCACGTGCAATCATCAAACACACCTGTTTGATGATTGGTTAACTGGCAGCTTGGATGATTGGTTACTTGTGTTTCAGGTGCTGCTTCTTCAGAGTAACAACATCTCTCTGATCGGTACCGAGCTGCAGAATCTGAACAACCTGACGGAACTGGACCTGTCGCAGAACCACTTCACACAGGTGTGTGTGTGTGTGTGTGTGTGTGTGTGTGTGTGTGTGTGTGTGTGTGTGTGTGTGTGTGTGTGTGTGTGTGTGTGTGTGTGTGTGTGTGTGTGTGTGTGTGTGTGTGTGTGTGTGTGTGTGTGTGGGTCCAGGATATGGGTCTGGGGTCTCAATGTGTGTGGGTGTGTGTGTAGGTCATGGGTCTAGGGTCCGTGTGTGTGTGTGTGTGTGTGTGTAGGTCTAGGGTGTGTGTGTGTGTGTGTGTGTGTGTGTGTGTGTGTAGGTCATGGGTCCATATGTGTGTGTGTGTGTGTTTAGGTCCAGGACATGGGTCTGGGCTCCCTGGAGCAGCTGGTCACGCTGTACCTGGAGGAGAACCTTCTGGAGGGTCTGGAGGACTTCAGCCTGCGGACCCTCTCCAGCCTGGAGGAGCTCTACGTCAACCACAACCGCCTCAACTCCATCTCCCAGCACGCCTTCTCAGGCCTCACCAGCCTGCTCAGGTCTCTGCTCCACCCTCAACCCCGCCTCATCGCATCCCTTTGATCTACACCACCTCAATCACATCCCTATAATCTACACCACCTCAATCACATCCCTATAATCTACACCACCTCTCCATCACATCCCTCTGATCCACACCCCCGCTCCATCACATCCCTTTAATCTACACCACCTCCATCACATCCCTTTGATCCACACCACTGTTCCATCACATCCCTTTAATCTACTCCACTGCTCCATCACATCCCTCTGATCCACACCACCTCCATCACATCCCTCTGATCCACACCACCTCTCCATCACATCCCTCTGATCCACACCGCCGCTCAATCACATCCCTTTAATCTACACCACCTCCATCACATCCCTTTAATCGACACCACCTCTCGATCACATCCCTTTGATCCACACCACCGCTCCATCACATCCCTTTAATCTACACCACCTCCATCACATCCCTATAATCTACACTACCTCTCCGTCACCTCTACACCACCTCTCCACCACATCCCTTTAATCGACACCACCTCTCCAACACCTCCCTTTAATCTACACCACCTCTCCAACACCTACACTACCTCTCCGTCACCTCTACACCACCACTCCATCATATCCCTTTAATCCACGGCACCTCTCCAACACCTCTCTTTAATCTACACCACCTCCCTTTAATCGACACCACCTCTCCAACACCACCCTTTGATCTACACCACCAGGCTCCATCTGAACTCCAACCGCCTGGTGGCCATCGACCGGCGCTGGTTCGAGTCGCTGCCCTCCCTGGAGATCCTGATGATCGGGGAGAACCCCATCCTGGGCCTGGAGGAGCGCACCTTCCAGCCGCTGGCCCGGCTCCACAGCCTGGTCCTGGCCGGGATGGGCCTGGAGGAGGTCCCCCCCGCCGCCTTCCTGGGCCTCCACTACCTGGAGAGCCTGTCCTTCTACGACAACAAGCTCAGGTACAGCCGCTGCCCCTACCAATTATCCAATTATCCAATTAACCAATTAAAAAAGTAACCAATTAACCAATTAAAGAAGTTACCAATTAACCAATTACCATCGTTCTGGATGTCCTGCTGGTCTCTAGGTGGGTCCCCCGCGAGGCTCTCAGCATGCTGCAGAACCTCAAGTTCCTGGACCTGAACCGGAACCCCATCTCCCGGGTCGGGCCGGGGGACTTCCAGGACCTGCTCCACCTCGAGGAGCTCAGGTGGGTGGTCCGGGTCAGGGTGGTGAGAGTGTGGTGTGGTGGGAGGGTGGTGTTGGGCTGGTGTTAGGGTGGTGTGAGGGTGGTGTAATTGGGTGGACTCCAGGTAGTGGGATGGTGTTGGGGTGGTGTGAGGGTGGTGTCCGGGTGGTGTAACGTCTCCCTGCGCTCCAGTCTGAACTACATGGACCAGCTGGTGGCGGTGGAGCGCGACGCCTTCCAGAACCTCCCAGAAATGGTGAAGCTAGAGGTCTACAGCAACCCAGGGCTGGTCTCTGTAGACCCCCACGCCTTCAGGTGACTCTTCCTACCTGTCTGTCTCTCTACCTGACTGTCTCTCTACCTGTCTGTCTCTCTGCCTGTCTGTCTCTCTACCCGTCTGTCTCTCTGCCATGCTGGCCTCCGTAGACCCCCACGCCTTTAGGTGTCTGTCTCTCTACCTTCTCTGTCTCTCCTCCTGTTTGTCTTTACACCTGAAGCTCTACCTGTCTCCCTACCTCCTACCTGTCCTCCTGTAGCTCTACCTGTCTCCCTACCTCCTACCTGTCCTCCTGTAGCTCTACCTGTCTCCCTACCTTCTACCTTTCTTCCTGTATCTCTACCTGTCTCCCTGCGTTCTACCTGCTGTATCTCTACCTGTCTCCCTACCTTCTACCCGTCTTCCTGTATCTCTACCTGTCTCCCTACCTTCTAGCTGTCTTCCTGTATCTCTACCTGTCTCCCTACCTTCTACCCGTCTTCCTGTATCTCTACCTGTCTCCCTACCTTCTACCTGTCTTACTGTACCTCTACCTGTCTCCCTACCTTCTACCTGTCTTCCTGTATCTCTACCTGTCTCCCTACCTTCTACCTGTCTTACTGTACCTCTACCTGTCTCCCTGCCTTCTACCTGTCTTCCTGTACCTCTACCTGTCTCCCTGCCTTCTACCTGTCTTCCTGTATCTCTACCTGTCTCCCTACCTTCTACCTGTCTTACTGTATCTCTACCTGTCTCCCTGCCTTCTACCCGTCTTCCTGTATCTCTACCTGTCTCCCTACCTTATACGTGTGTGTGTGTGTGTGTGTGTGTGTGTGTGTGTGTGTGTGTGTGTGTGTGTGTGTGTGTGTGTGTGTGTGTGTGTGTGTGTGTGTGTGTGTGTGTGTGTGTGTGTGTGTGTGTGTGTGTGTGTGTGTGTGTTCTGCTCCCCAGTGGCCTTCCCTCCCTGCGGACACTGCTGTTGCATAGCAACCAGCTGAGCCTACTGTCCAATCAGCTGCTGACGTCCCTTCCTGGTCTGGAGGAGCTGTCACTCCACTCCAACCCGCTGCGCTGTGACTGCCTAGCCGCCTGGGGCCCCCACCTCGGCAACCAATCAGCCGTCAAGCTGCTGGACAGCCCCCTCACCACCTGCTCCTCCCCCCCCCAGCTGCTCGGCCGCGAGCTCCAGGAAGTGGTTTCTATTGGCTGGGGCGCTGTGGGGGGCGGGGCCAGCGGGAACAGCTGCCTGCCGCAGGTCTCCGCCCTCTCCTTCCCCCCCGTCCTCAACCTCAGCTCCGGACAGCCAATCACGCTGCCCTGCTGGGCCAGTGCTGACCCCGCCCCCCAGTTCTACTGGGTCACGCCCACCGGAGACAAGGTGTGTACCCCCAAGCAGCTGGGGTCAGGTGAGCTAGTTAGTGGAGATGGTTAGTCCTGGTTAGTAGGTTGATGTGCCTGTCCTATCAGGTGAGCTAGTTAGTGGAGATGCTTAGTCCTGGTTAGTAGGTTGATGTGTGTCTGGCCTGTCAGGTGAGCTAGTTAGTGGAGATGGTTAGTCCTGGTTAGTAGGTTGATGTGTGTCTGTCCTGTCAGGTGAGCTAGTTAGTGGAGTTGGTTAGTTCTGGTTAGTAGGTTGATGTGTGTCTGGCCTGTCAGGTGAGCTAGTTAGTGGAGATGGTTAGTCCTGGTTAGTAGGTTGATGTGTCTGTCCTGTCAGGTGAGCTAGTTAGTGGAGATGGTTAGTCCTGGTTAGTAGGTTGATGCGTCTGTACTGTCAGGTGAGCTAGTTAGTGGAGATGGTTAGTCCTAGTTAGTAGGTTGATGTGTGTCTGTCCTGTCAGGTGAGCTAGTTAGTGGAGATGGTTAGTCCTGGTTAGTAGGTTGATGTGTGTCTGGCCTGTCAGGTGAGCTAGTTAGTGGAGATGGTTAGTCCTGGTTAGTAGGTTGATGTGTCTGTCCTGTCAGGTGAGCTAGTTAGTGGAGATGGTTAGTCCTAGTTAGTAGGTTGATGTGTGTCTGTCCTGTCAGGTAAGCTAGTTAGTGGAGATGGTTAGTCCTGGTTAGTAGGTTGATGTGTGTCTGTCCTCTCAGGTGAGCTCGGAGGCGGGGGCGTCGCTGCAGAGCTCTGGACCAATCAGGAGGAGGAGACACCGTGTGTCCCCGTCAGGAGCTCTGGTGATGGAGCATCTCGACCAATCAGACGCTGGTACCTGCAGTCACCATGGCTACCATAATGGATCTGGTACGACTGTTGGGCAAGCGATTAACCTGCTCTCTCTCTCTCTGTGTGTGTCTGTCTGTCTCTCTCTCTCTCTCTGTGTCTGTCTCTCTCTCTCTCTCTGTCTCTGTGTGTGTCTGTCTCTCTCTCTCTCTGTGTGTCTGTCTCTCTCTCTGTGTGTCTGTCTCTCTCTCTCTCTGTGTGTCTGTCTCTCTCTCTGTGTGTCTGTCTCTCTCTCTGTGTGTGTGTCTGTCTCTCTCTTCCTCCCCCCCCCCCCCCCAGGCCTCTATACGTGTGTAGCGTGGAACGTGGAGGGGGCCGACACCAGGAGTGTCTCCGTGTTCGTGGACTCCAGGGGGCGTGGCTCCGGCCCCGGGGGGGAGGAGTCCTGGGGGGTCAACTCGTCCCACTCTGCTGCCTCCCTGGTCCTCCAGGCCAAGGTACGTGCTCCTCCTGCTCCTCCAGGTAGCACTGGTCAGGTTAGGGCTAGGTAGTGCTGGTATTGACGTGCGTGTGTGTGTGTGTGTGTGTGTGTGTGTGTGTGTGTGTGTGTGTGTGTGTGTGTGTGTGTGTGTGTGTGTGTGTGTGTGTGTGTGTGTGTGTGTGTGTGTGTGTGTGTGTGTGTAAAGGTGGTCCGATCCCACTCTGTTCTTTTGGAGTGGAAGTTGTTTTCCAGCCAACCAGCGGCTGGCTCTGGAGGCTCCGCCCACCAGGAGGTGTTGCCCCGCCCCCCACGCTGGACCAGCGCCAGCGTGCACATCGACAGCTCTCAGATCAGCTACACGGCCACGGTACCATCAATAACCAATCGATAACAAATACTATTGATCAGCTGCACGGCCACAGCACCATCGATAACTAATACTATGGATCAGCTGCAGGGCTACGGTACCATCAATAACCAATCAATAACCAATACTATGGATCAGCTGTATGGCCACGGTGCCTTCAATAACCAATATTATTGATCAATAACCAATTATAATTATTTGATCGATGACCACTCAATAACCAATACTAGTGATCAGCTGTAGGCCACGGTACCATCAATCACCAATGCTATTGATCAATAACCAATACTATGGATCAGCTGTATGGCCACGGTACCATCAATCACCGATGCTATTGATCAATAACCAATTATAATTATTTTGATCGATAACCAATCAATAACCAATACTATTGATCAGCTGTAGTTCACGGTACCATCAATCACCAATGCTATTGATCAATAACCAATACCATGGATCCTCTCTCTCCAGGTGCCGGTGGACGTCCAGGAGTACAACCTGACCCACCTCCTCCCCGCCACCGACTACCACGTGTGTCTGAGCGTCTCCTCCTCCGCCCCTCTCCTCCCTCCCCCCTCCCCCTCCCCCTCCCCCCCCGCCCCTCCCTCCCCGTCCGCCCCCCCTCCCCCGCTCCACACCGCCTGCGTCAACGTCACCACCCGGGAGGCGGGGCTGGCCGTGGCGCTGGTGGTCTCCCCGGGCAACAGCGTTGCCATGGCGGCGGTGACGGGCTCCCTGTTCGCCCTGCTCCTCATGCTCCTGCTGGGCGGAGTCATGGCCCGCCGCCTCCACTCCAAGAGCTGCTCCCTGAAGACCTACCTCCACAGCTCCTCGTCCTCGTCCTCGATCCCGCTGAAGGAGCTCTACCCCCCCCTCATCACGCTCTGGGACGCCGACGCCGACAAGGAGAAGGAGCGCGAGGAGGAGCAGGGAGGGGCGCCCATAGACACGTCCAAGACCTACCTCTGGTAGACCGGCGGGAGCAGACAGACAGGGAGACACACAGACAGGAGCCTCACAGACAGACAGGAGACACATAGACAGACAGGAGACACACACAGACAAGAGAAACATATCGCTATGCATGATGCTGCCATGACCATCCCATGGGGATGCTGTGGCGTTGCCGTGGTAATGCCCTGGTCATCCCATGGTGATGCTGTGGCGTTGCCGTGGTAATGCCCTGGCCATCCCATGGGGATGCTGTGGCGTTGCCGTGGTAATGCCCCGGTGATGCCTGTACTACTACAGTACTTATACAGTACTACTGCTGTAGAACGACAGCACTACTGCAGTATCGGAGTAGTATTGCAGTTCTACTCCTACAGTACTACTGCTGTTCTGCTTCTCCCATGATGTTTACATGAGCTGAACCGGGTGGCGGTACTCTCCACCTCTGGACGTCAAGTTCACTAAACTCCACCTCTGCTCTCAGAGTCCCAGAGAGCAGTGTTGCCCTGACACACCTTTCTGCATCGTAAACATTGTTTTCTGGTCCAACCAGAGACCCCTCACTACTCAAACTCCAACTGGTTGTTTCTGTGTTCAAGGTTGTAGTTAATTTACACAGCCAGTTATTCTGCATGCCTTTGCACTAATGTGTTGGACTAAACCCAACTTTACCCCAAGCTAACTTAACCCCATTACCATAGCCTACTATACCTAAGCCTGCTTTACCCAAGCCTACTTAACCCGATTACCCTAGCCTATTTTACCCTAGCCTACTTTATAACATTACCCTAGCATACTTTATCACATTACAGAACCCTACTTTACCCTAGCCTATCTTACCCTAGCATAGCTTGCCCTAAGCTACTTTACCAGATTTACTTTAACCTACTTGACCCTACATTACCCTAACCCTAACCTTCCATCCTCACCCCTCAGTCCTGTATCCACTTCATCCCACCTGTATTTGGGGAATTTAACAACTATATTTTATTGTCATCCAAATTCCTTTGCTCTTTTAATACAGGTTTTACGATTGGAAATGTGTGCTAGAGCTGCCAACCACCACCACTGGAATACTTTACGGAAAGGATTTAGCTAGAGCTGTTTGCATAAGCTACGGTTACGGACGATTAGCTAGTTGTTAGCATAAGCAACCGTCTCTTGTTAGGTAGAGCTGTAAGCATTAGCTACTTTTTTGTACACTGTACGACGGATGACACACACACACACACACACACACACACACACACACACACACACGGCGTTTTGAAGCCTGCTGTCACTCTGGAATGAGATGAAGATCTCACCACTAAACTGTCACTCCTTACTCTTCTCGACATGCGGACCTTGGTGAGCACTAGGTCTACCACTTGTTTCACCATGCGGACCTTGTTGAGAACTAGGTCTACCACTTGTTTCACCATGCGGACCTTGGTGAGAACTAGGTCTACCACTTGTTTCACCATGCGGACCTTGGTGAGAACTAGGTCTATCACTTTCTTCTCGATATGCGAACGCTGTGAATTCATCGGAACATTATCGGGCCAGCTCCCGCCCCCTAGTGGCGGGACGGGGGAGGACGGCTGCCTCATCTCGATCCAACCTGCAGGGTATTTTGTACAAATGTAAACTGCTTTATATTTGAACTCTACTGTTGTCCTGATTATCCAAACACCAGTTAAAACTGAAATTTGAGGTTGTGTCATAAATATAAATGTTATCCATATGCACCACAGACACTGAGCATTGAACACCTTGATATAATAAAAACAATAGACACAAATCTTGAGGAATGGCTGTTCATATCATTTCTCAACTTGTTCATATTTTATTTCATATATGTTTATATTTTATATCAAACGTTCGTTTATACATCATATGTTCTTATGATATATTATATGTTCGTAATCTTTATGATAATATAGTTAATTTTATATATCATAAATGTTCAAATAATATATCACATGTTCCTATATATATATCGTTGTTCGGAGAATATATATCTTCATATTATATATCATATCTTCATAGTATTTATCAAAACTAGTATTTAATATAATTTCATATGTTAATATGATATATTATATCATATACCCCCTTCAAAAGTGCTAAGTTTTGGCTTAATAACAATAATGACGTTACAGTGGGCATTTAAATAAATGTTACGCAAAGCACTAAGGAAAAAAGTCAATCACATATCTGCCTCAGAAGGTTGAAGGAACTGGAAGCCTGCCATGAATATAGAGGACGCCTCCCATAAGTTGGGTAGAGCGTTTTGTAACGATATCTAATCAATTATATCTCATCACATGACGTCACAGTGAGGGGTCATGAGGGCTGTGAGGGGTTATGAGGTCACAGTGAGGGGTCATGAGGGTCTGTGAGGGGTGATGAGGTCACAGTGAGGGGTCATGAGGGTCTGTGAAGGGTCGTGAGTTTCATGAGGGCCGGTCGCTTAGAATACCTCTGTGGTTGCTCGCAGTCCTAGTTATAATTAGACTTATTATAAGTTATATTTAGGTATTCGCAGTCCTAGTTATTATATTTAGTTATAATAAGGGATTCTGTAGATCCCTATTGTGATTCTGGGGTTTAGGTATTATCATCATTGTTATACATAGCGGTTAACATGAGCAGTAGCTGTTAAGTCTGGATACATGATGCACTAGTTAGAGTGAAAGGTATCGTGTACTTGTAGGCTTTACATTTAAATATAGCCTATAATGTTGTCTTTATAGTTGTATGATAACGACAATAAGAATCCTTAATAACAGTAATAGTTTATACAAAAAAATCAATATATAAACAATAACAATAATAATCCTTTGTTCTTCATGTCTGGTTGCTTAGCAGGAGGCTGGTTGCTAGGCAGAACGACTGACGGCCCGACGTGAAACGCGGCGCTGCAACCGGGAAGTGACGTCAGACGGTGTTGATGTTTTGCGGGACGGCTCCGGTTGTTTTTGTTCTCCGTTCACCTCGAAAACCGATCAATTAGTGGCGTTCAACGGGGTTTTCCGTCGCCTAACGGTCTACGGTCGATCAGTTCACGAGACCGCGTGGCCCGGAGGCGGAGAAGCCGAAGATTTAGCTCCAGAAAGGGAGGACTCGTCACCTCTTTGACCCCCCCCCCACACCACCATGACGATCCTCCCGAAGAAGAAGCCCGGCTCCGCCGTCGGGGTCTCGGATCACGCCGACGACAGCGACCGCCGGAGCGGTTCCGACCCACACCAGCATCCGCACCCGCGGACCGGAGCACGGCCCAGAGCTTCTCCTCCCCCGTGGTCTTACCAGCCCGCCCCGGCCTCCGCCAGGGAGGACAGGCGTAGCATCGAGGCTAGTTCTCGGCCGCAGCAGGCCTCTCCCCAGCCTGGCGGCTCGGGGTCTCCCGTAGGACCGGGCGAAGGGAGAGACAACAGCGGCGGAATAGCGGCTGGTTCCCGGGGTGAAGTGGTGGTGTCGGCCGGGGCTGGTTGTGGAGGAGGGATCAGCAGCTGCTGCTCGGGGCCTGGGCTTAGCAAGCGGCGGCGACAGGCAGGCACTTGTTCCGGCGGAGTAGCCGCTCTCACCGGGGGAGGTCAGCCCGGGGTGACCGGCCAAGGAAGCATTGGGTCCGGCGGAGAGACGGAGGAAGGAGCCGGTGGAAACAACAGCGAAGACGAATATGAGAATGCCGCTCGGCTGCAGTCGGTTGATCCGGCAACGGTTGAGCAGGTACGGGCTGATTTACCACTAGTGGAGGGCTATGCATGGGGGTCAGAGAGCAGCGATGGTTAGATAGTGTATTAAATACAGTATTATGTATTATGTTACAATTACCAGGGAACATGTCTGGGTGATGTTATATATAACTGTTATATATAACTCCCATAATTAATATAATTTAAATTCTAACAACATTAATACTTATTAGTGATAAATGTTTAGTTCACGCTACATATATATTAATGTATATATAAACTAACTTTATGAATACTAAAGTTTAGATTAAAGACTAGGGAATGATGTAGGGATGACAGAGGAGAGAAAGAATGATGAAGGGATGCGAGAGGAGAGATAGAATGATGGAGGGATAACGGAAGTCAACAGTGTTTATTTTTGACATAAATTACCACTGCGACTAGCATAATAATTTAATGGTTAACTTTACAAACAATATAAATAAAACTACACCAGCACATATGTTGATGGTTAGTTTAGGTGTATGGTTAGACATGGTTGGTTTAGGTGTTAGGTTAGAAATGGTTAGTTTAGGTGTAAGGTAAGAGATGGTTAGTTTAGGTATACGATTAGAGATGGGTAGTTTAGGTGTAAGGAAAGAGATGGTTAGTTTAGGTGTAAGGTAAGAGATGGTTAGTTTATGAAGCATGTTGAAGCATGGAGTTTAGTTAGGACTAGTTAAAGAGTGAACCATACAAAGTTTAGTTTGGTTTAGTTTCTGAGCGTTTCAAGTGTTAACTGTAAAACAACTAGTGAATGAGAAGGAGTCAGTGAGTTGTATTTGACAGCTCATTGGTCATCACTATACTTGAAGTGTGGCGACACTTGTCCACAGATTTGACGTTGTGTGTCTGGATGCTATGAAGATGGTGCGATGATCAGCAGCGTTTGCTGTAGGCTACATGGGATATGCTAATATTTTTGTTTTATTGGGATTTATTTAGAGAGTTTTGCATCAAGTATCACAACGACTATATTGAGCCAAAACTACTAATATCAAACAACATAACTAACCAGCAAAGGAAACCTATCCTGATGTGAGTAACACACGACTCTGACGACCTTGCCCATGAAAGGAGCTCCGTTTACGGCTCCTTTCACCAGCTCTCAGCTGACCGCGCTGTGAGGAAGTCTAGCTTTAACAACGCCTTGCTTCACCTTGTAGGAACTTGGTTGACACGGACGTACTGTGGCTGCATCGTATGGCTCTCCTTAACCCTAATGTAGAGTTAGAGACATGAAGATGGCTCTACATCACCCTAACATATAGTGTTAGAGACAAAGAGGCTCTCCTTAACCTATGGCTGGGTATTGCCAGGTACCTCACAATTCATTTCAATTCGATTCTTGGATTCAATTCGATTTCGATTCGATATTGATCCAATTGCCTTTATCGATTCAATAATATTTGAGATGACAAAAAATACCTAAATATTGTTTAGAATTAACCATTTCAAAATGAATTAACCATTTCATTGTGCTTTAACTAGCAAAAAGGGAATACACCATTGTATAGTATTGTTCCTGAGCTAAACTTGCAGCATAAAAGTAATAATAATAACATGGACAAATAAAAGGGCATGTACATTTAGGTGTACTCGATTCTAGATTACAATGTATGCTTCTTTTTTTTTCCATGGAAATAATTGATTTAAAAAAAATTCTGAATCGAAACCAAATAAATTGCAGTGCATTCTAAACCTAACGTACAGCGTTAGGGACATAGAGGATGGCTCTCCTTAAACCTAACGTACAGCGTTAGATACATGGAGATGGCTCTACATAACCTCAATGTACGTCTCCCCTCAGAGCAGCGGAATGGCCGGTTAGTCTCACAGGAAGCAGAAAGCAGCCATGTCCTATCAGATTAAAGATTCTTGAGTAGTTCAACTGACTTGGGTTGGGGATGTGTGGGGAACCACACATCTAGCTTGACCACTTGGGAGCACAAACCTACAACGAACCCTCAACCTAAGCCCAGGGAGCATGAAGCCTGTTAGAGGAGGCTGGTTGACATGATCCTAACAGGACAACAGAAGCTATTCTAGGGGGAGGTGAGCCTGCCTTGTTGTGAGCCCAGACGAATCACGTTAAAGCAGGTTCACTTCACGCCTCAGTAACTGAACCAATGGCAGCACGTCCTGTGCACACTCGTTTTTGAGTCTAGTGATTGGCTCACGAAATTGCCGTCTTTCAAGTTGATCAGCGGGATCACTGATTAACTATAACTGTATATGTGTTTTGTGTAGCAGGAACACTGGTTTGAGAAGACCCTCGGAGAGAAGAAGGGTTTTGTCATTAAAAAGATGAAGGAAGATGGTGCCTGTTTGTTCAGAGCAGTAGGTGAGTACACATGCACGCGCGCACACACACACGCACACACACCCTTTATCCGCCAGGTAGTATTGTTCCTGTTTATTAACTACCTGTCTGTTTATCTTCCTGTCTACCTGTCTGTGTATCTTCCTGTCTACCTGTCTGTGTCTCTACCTGTCTACCTGTCTGTGTCTCTACCTGTCTGTGTATCTTCCTGTCTACCTGTCTGTGTTTCTTCCTGTGTACCTGTCTGTGTCTCTACCTGTCTGTGTGTCTACCTGTCTACCAGCTGACCAGGTGTACGGGGATCAGGATATGCACGAAGTGGTTCGTAAGCACTGCATGGACTACCTGGTGAGTCTCCCTGTCTAACGGTTATGAGGAGGAGGAGGAGGTGGAGGAGGTGGAGGAGGTGTGACGAGTGGAGGTGTGATGGAGGAGGAGGAGGTGTGACCGAGGGAGGTGGAGGCGATGACGGATGTGTTGTTTGTGCTCCTACAGATGAAGAATGCTGATTACTTCTCCAACTACGTGACTGAGGACTTCACCTCCTACATCAACAGGAAGAGGAAAAACAACTGCCATGGCAACCACATCGAGATGCAAGCCATGGCTGAGATGTACAACCGGCCGGTAGAGGTTTACCAGGACGGCACAGGTCTGTCTGCCTGTTTGTCTGCCTCTCTGTCTGTCTGTTTCTCTCTCTAATCTACCTGCCTTTTAATGCACCATTTTAACTTCCTGCTTCAGAACCAATCAACACGTTCCATGGTATCCACCAGAACAAGGACGAGCCAATCAGAGTGAGCTACCACAGAAACATCCACTACAACTCCGTGGTGAACCCCAACAAGGCCACGATAGGGGTAGGGCTGGGCCTGCCTGCCTTCAAACCCGGGGTAAACACACACACACGCACACGCACACGCACACACACTAGGGCCTGACCGATATTGATTTTTGAATGCCGATGCCGATTATTTTCAGAGAAAAATTACGATTACGATTTAATCGGCCGATTAAAAAAAAATAAAAAAATAAAAAGCATATAAAACATAGTTTCTGATACCTTAAATATACTTTAAATACTTTTGAGGAATATGTGAATTGAATGCAGAACCTTTGAGTGTTTTAGAATACATTTACAATCAAAAATGAGTGTAATGTAAAATGTAAAATAAATAACTAACTCCCAATGTGCTGCGCTCGTGAGCAGTGACTAACACGTGCGTGCTGAGCAGTATGGTCTCACCGTTAGAGTCTACAGTATAACAAATTAACATGGCCTGGGACCTAAAGAAAAATAGGCACAACATGCTCAAACAACGCGTCTTGTGTACATTGGTGAGGTGAGCGCGCAGCTAAAGTTGTTAGTTAGCAAGGCGAGTAGGAGCGCAATCTGCAGGATACTAAGCGCAATAACATTAAAAAAAAAATAATAATCGTAATCTGCGTCTGTAATCTGCGTCTTTTTGGCCGATGCCGATTATTTTCAAAAAGGCTATAATCGGCCGATTAAATCGGCAGGCCGATGAATCGGTCGGGCCCTAACACACACACACACACACACACACACACACACACACACACACACACACACACACACACACACACACACACACACACACACACACACACACACACACACACACACACACACACACACACACACACACACACACACACACACACAGCGGTCTGACGAGGTCCTGTGTGTTCAGTATGCCGACACGTCCCTCATGAAGTCGGCCATCAAGACGTCGGAGGAGTCGTGGATCGAGCAGCAGATGCTGGAGGACAAGAAGCGGGCGACGGACTGGGAGGCCACCAACGAGGCCATCGAGGAGCAGGTGGCCCGCGAGTCCTACCTGCAGTGGCTCCAGGACCAGGAGAAGCAGGCCCGCCAGGTGAGCCCCTGGGCCCTAGCAACTAGTCCCTACCACCTGGTCTCTACCTGTAGTGTGTCACTGGTTGTATTAGGGGTGTAAATCTCTGGTTTCATCCCGATACGATATTAAATCGATTCATTGGACAACAATACGATATTTGCTGATATCAAAAGTCTGCCCAGATACGATTTCGATTCGTTTCAGGGACATGCGCTCGATATGAGACGATATCATATGCCCATTTAACACAGCATCTTACATTCACATCGACTCACAAAAAACAACTTGGTTATAATTTCATAATTTTATTTCTTTGCTCTTTCGGATATTTAAAACAAAAATAATCCATTTTTAAAACAAAGAATAAAGTGCCACATTGCATTTAAGTGCAAACGTTTTTTGTGGCTGGCCTTAAAGAGCCTTTAATGATCTTTCATTTTGAACATAGACCATTCCCAACCTATTTGTGGGGATAGCTTTCTTCTAAAACAAAACATCCCTCGGATTCATCTTGGCTGTTTCCTTACATTCACAATGCATGCATCCGTCGACGGATCTCATTGGCTTTGCATAGGCGCTCTCGAAATGCATTGTGGGTCCTTCCGTTCTGTCGGCTCTGTGGCCTGCGTAGAATTGTTAAACTCATCAGGTAGCGACGGATCCGTCGGCCAATCAGATCGCGGTTCTGCAAATACATTACTGTTACGCTACTCAGACTCTGTCCAAAGAAATCGCCTTGGTAATACAACACGGGATACTTTTTGACATATCCACAACACGTGGATGCGTCAAAAAGCCGGCCGGCAGCGGGGGATTTAAAAATGGAGGAGAACGGTATCATTGCTGTGGGCAATCGCCCAATTCTGTTTGACCACCTGTTGGACAACACTCTCCTTCGGGATCCATTTTGCAAAAAAAGCAGGAAGAGGTGGAAAAATCGTTACGGCCCTAGGTCATACATGTGAATATTTATGAGTTTATGTATATTTATAGATGTGTGTGTGTGTGTGTGTGTGTGTGTGTGTGTGTGTGTGTGTGTGTGTGTGTGTGTGTGTAGCCACGTAAGGCTAGTGCTACCTGTAGTTCAGCGACGGCGGCGGCATCCAGCGGGTTGGACGACTGGAGCGCCCGGTCACCGAGGCAACGGGACTCTGACCCCTCCCACTCTGACCTAGCAACCACCGCGTCAACCACCAACAAACCACCCTCCCCAACGGGGGCGGGCCTCAGCCTCAACAAGCCCCCCTCTCCCTGTGCACCAGGTGAGAGAGAGAGACACACACACACACATGAGAGACACACACACACACACACACACACACACACACACACAGACACACACACACACAGACACACGAGACACACACACACACACAGACACACGAGACACACTCACACACACGAGACACACACGAGACACACTCGCACACACACACGAGACACACACACACACACGAGACACACTCACACACACACACACGAGACACACTCACACACGAGACACACACAAGACACAACCGACTGTTACCTGGCTGTGGGTCTGACCTGTCTGTGTGCACCTACCTGTCTCTCACCCTGTGTGTCTCCCTGCCTCAGGTCCTAGTAACCCCAGCCGTCACCACCTGGAGTACAGAGCCATCATGCAGGAGATGTCTCCAACAGCGTTTGGTAAGACACGAACGCACCCACACACACACACACACGGACGCACGCGCTCTTGGACGCTCACAAACACGCTGACAAACACGCGTGCGTGCGTGCGCGCTAACACAGACCGAGCGCACACGCACACATACGCACACACACACACACGCACACGCACACATACACACATACGCACACGCGCACACACACATACACACGCACACACGTTTTTTTTGTTCAAATAAGTGGTTGAGGTGGGCAGCCCAGAGGCTACTGAGTGGAGCAGCAGGAGGATTAGGTGGAGGAACAGGTGGAGGAACACCTTCAGAACGCTCTGCTGGGCGTGGGGGTCCTCTATACAACGTCCCCTCATGTTGTGTGTGTTCTAATGTGATCCGTGTGTTTTAATGTGTGTTTTATAATGTGATCTGTGGGAGTTATTGTTTCTGTGCGTTGTGCTCCTGTGTGTGTGTAATGTGTATATTCTAATGTGAGGTGTGGTTGTGTTATATTGTGTGTGTGTGTGTGTGTGTGTAAATGTGAAGTGTGTATTCTAATTTGATGTGTGTCTGGGTTATTGTTTCTGTGTAATAATGTGTGTGTTCTAATGTGATGTGGGTGTATTATCGTTTCTGTGTGTGTGTGTGTGTGTGTGTGTATTCTGATATGTAACTCATATCAGATTGATCATTATACACCCCAGCACCATTGGACTGTGTATAATTTGTATTAAAAATGTAAAGTGGGGTAAATTACGTTAACTGTGTTTATAATGTGGTTTTGAACGTATTATGCGTATTAAGGTATACTTTAACGTGTACAGGTTGTCAAATGTGTATTAATGTGATTTGAACGTGTGTTGTGCATTTAGGTTTACTTTAACTTGTACTGTGTGTATTTCTAATTGGATTTGTGTGTGGGTTATTGTGTGTGTAGAGGGGGGGGGGGGGGGGTTATTGGTTCTATGTGTAATGATGTGTTTGTTCTAATGTGATTTTTGTTTGTGTTATTGGTTCTGTGTGTGTGTTGGTGTTTATTGTAATGTGTGTATTCTATTTGGATGTGTTTGTGTGTTATTGTTTATGTATGTTATGTATGTATGTGATGTGTGTGTGTGTGTGTGTGTGTGTGTGTGTGTGTGTGTGTGTGTGTGTGTGTGTGTGTGTGTGTGTGTGTGTGTGTGTGTGTGTGTGTGTGTGTGTGTGTGTGTGTGTGTGTGTGTGTGTGTGTGTGTGTGTGTGTTCTCAGTGTTTTTCAATGTATATTGGACTGTGTGTATAATTGGTATTTAAACATGTACTGTGGTGTGTATAACGTGTGTTTATGATGTGTATTTGAAACCGTACTGTGTGTATTAACACACAGTACAAAACTCACCTGTTCAAACTCGCACACAACGTCTAACTGATCACTGTTTTGATTGTTTGTTTTGTTTTGATTTGTTTTTGTTTTAATTATTTTTTATTTTTTATGTTTATTTATTTATTTTAAACGATTTATGATGACTATATGCCCTGTAAGGTGACCTTGGGTGTCTTGAAAGGCGCCTATAAATTAAATGTATTATTATTTATTATTAGTACATACATTCATGTAACATGAATGCATGTGGTGTGTATTAACACACAGTACATACATTCATGTTACATGAATGTATGTGATGTGTATTAGAGTGTACACTAATGTCTACTGTGTTTATAATGTGTATTTAAACGTGTACTGTGTGTATTAAGGTATACTTAAAAGGCTGTTTGAATTGACCTGTACCTTAACATGTACTGTGTCTATAATGTGTATCAACATGTGTTTAAATGTGTATATATGTGTATTAACGTGTACTCTGATGTGTCTTGTAACGTGTACTGTGTATTAAAGTGTACCTTGTGTATTAACATTAAACATCATAGAACATGTTAATACACGAACAGTACACGTTAATACACGTGTATTAACGTGTACTGTGTATAAACGTGTACTATAATGTGAACTGTGTGTATTAACATATACTCTCACTGGTATTACAGTGTACTGAGTATTAACGGTATTGTAACGTCTACTGCAACATGTCGTGTGTGTGTGTGTATTAACATGTACTGTGTTGTTGTTTTTTACCGTGTACTATAACGTATATTGTTATGCGTGTACTCTAACGTGTACTGTGTGTATAAACGTGTACCTTGTGTATTAACATTAATACAGACATTACACGTTATAGAACATGTTAATACACGAACAGTACACGTTAATACACGTGTATTAACATGTACTGTGTATAAACGTGTACTATAATGTGAACTGTGTGTATTAACATATTCTCTAACGGGTATTAACGGTATTGTAACGTGTCTTAACGTCTACTGCGACATGTCGTGTGTGTGTATTAACGTGTAATGTGTTAGTTTTTTTTTATACCGTGTACTATAACGTATATAAAGTTACGCGTGTACTCTAACGTGTACTGTGTGTATAAACGTGTACCTTGTGTATTAACATTAATACAGACATTACACGTTATAGAACATGTTAATGCACGAACAGTACACGTTAATACACGTGTATTAACATGCACTGTGTATAAACGTGTACTATAATGTGAACTGTGTGTATTAACATGTACTCTAACGGGTATTAACGTGTCCTAACGTGTACTGAGTGTATTAACGTCATAACGTCTGCTGCGACATGTCGTGTGTGTGTATATTAACGTGTACTGTGTTTATTTTTTTTGACCATGTACTATAGTCTATAACGTATATAATGTTATGCGTGTACTCTAACGTGTACTGTGTGTATAAACGTGTACTCCAAAATGTACCGTGTGTATGATGTGTACTGTAACCTGTACGGTGTGTGTGTGTGTATAATGTGTATTAACGTGTACTTTACTGGTCACTGTGTGCAGGGCTGACGGACTGGGAGGACGATGAGATCCTGGCCTCTGTACTGGCCGTGTCCCAGCAGGAGTACATGGACACCATGCTGCCCCAGGGGACCACCACGCTGCACCGCGAGAGAGACGCCTCCCCTGACAGCAGCTGATAGACTCACACAACGCACACATCAAACCACGCACCATGACGAGCAGCCACGACCTCTGACCTCATCACACACACACACACACACACACACACACACACACACACACACACACACACACACACACACACACACACACACACACACACACACACACACACACACACACACACACACACACACACACACACAGCGAGAGGGACATGGTGAATAATAAACATGTTGTTTGGAACGCAACATCTCGGTTCATCCATTCATTACTGACACTTCTCCGAGCCAATAGGGGCTCAGACTGATAAGACTTCGCCCCCCCCTCTGTTCAGCTCAACCTCTGCGACGGGGGAGGGTCTTACCGCCGATTGGATGGCAGTTAAATGTTACGCACGCCACAGCCAGGCCACGCAAACACTAGCACACACCGCTGGCTATCTGAGGGTAGCGGGGTCAGCTAGCTTGATGACGTGGGCTAGTTAACTCTGCCTAATCTGGGCTAACTAACTGATGTCGCTAGCTAGCTGATTTAGGCTAGAAAGATGACGAACACCATCACCATGTTTTCTGAGTTGCCAAAGCTAGAAGAATATCGATGTCTGGGTACTAAAGTATTACATAACCGAGCTCGCTGAAGCAAATAGTCTTGGATGTGCTAGTTTTATTGCCAACTGGCTTATACCTTATATACATGGCACGAGACTACGGGTATTTGCTATCCCAAAGTAATACAAACACTACAGAAATGGTCCAATAATTGTATGTGTTGTGATGGAGTCTGAAACTTCAACAGTATTTCCTTTCATATCTTTTGTGAGCTGTTATTGATCGGGTAGTATAGCCATAGCTAGCAGATAAAACCCTTTAAACTAGACACATTTTGCAGCAAGGCCAGCCAGACTAGCTGGTTAGACAGGTGTGTGTCTACCTGGTTAGACTGGTGTGTGTCTACCTGGTTAGACAGGTGTGTGTCTAACTGTAACTGGTTGGGTGTGTTTACCATTACCTATCAACGGCAAGACCCCCTCCCCCCCAAGATCACACACATACAGGAACACAACTTTCTCTTCATCTTCCCCATCCTCATCATCATGGGTCTTATTTAGCTGCATGTCTATTGACCATGACCAATCACATCATAGAGAAGACAATAGAATGATTCGTCATACTTATCCTCTTAATAATTGATCATTGTTATTATTAATAATAATATAAGTTTGTTTTATTTTATTTTCCTGTTTGGGATGAAAATACTTTTTTTTTTCTTGGAATAAAAAGAGGACGATGTTTCTTGAAAACCAGTTGGGCCTTTTTAGTTTTGTTCTGTTCTGATGCGAAGACTGAATACACACCAGTACTGTCACTATTAGTAATTCTATCACTATTAGTAGTTCTATCACTATTTGTTATACTATCACTGTTAATAGTTGCATCACTCAAATGCACTATCACTATCACTTTTTTTTGTTATATCACTATTAGTACTTCTACTGTCACTATTAGTAGTGTTATAACTATAAGTAGTTATGACACTGTTAGTTGTACTATCACCATTAGTTATACCGTCACTATTAGTAGTTATATCATTATTAGTCATACTATCACTATTATTTTTACTGTAACTATTAGTAATATCACTATTTTATAACTCTTAGTAGTTATATCACTATTGGTAGTTCTACTCTATTAGTTGTAACTTGTAATATCACTATTAGTCATATTATCACTATTAGTAGTTCTTCAGTCAGTATGAGTATTTATATCACTAGTTGTAGTTCTGTCACTATTAGTAACTACCGTCAATATTAGTAGTTAGTTATAATATCACTATTAGTAGTTCACCTGTCACTCCCGGGACAAAACGGTTAAATTGGAGGTGATATTCTTCAGGGTTCGTTTGGATGTGTAAGATCGTGGCGGGCTTCACGAGAGGAGTGTCAAAACGTCTAAACGGTTCACTAGTGAGAAGCAGAGTGATGAAGTCCGGCATGTCCGAAGACAAACTCCTTGCGCGGTGTTGGCCGATAGATGGCGCCAGTGGGCGGGACCGGCCGCATCCAATCAGTTCCAGCCCAGCCGTATGGACCAACCAATCAGATTTCTACCTACCTGCATCCTGGAAGGCGAACAAGGAACGGCTGTGTTGCGGCATCAAAGTGCTTTAGCCCCGGGATGGATGATCCGGCCGGGCTGGAAACCCCCCCGTCGTCCCGGGAATGAGGAGTGGGACAGAGCCGGTCTTGTGTCGTACTCGTTACGTGTGTTTATAAAGCTGTTGAGGCTATCAGAGGAGGTGGCCTGCTAGCTCTGCTGTAGCCCGATAGCCTGTCAATAGCCTGCTAGTCCGTCAATAGCCTGCTAGCACTTCATTTGCCTGCTAGCACGTCGTTAGCCTATTAGCACTTCTTTAACCTGCTAGCACTTCTCTAGCCTGCTAGCACTTCATTAGCCTGCTAGAACGTCAGACAGCCAGCGGCTCGTAGTCAACATGGCGGTAGGCAGCGTCCCAGCAGACGGAGCTGGTCGAAGACCGAATGAAGGTAACCCGGGTTAACTAGTGTTAAAAAGTGTATTGAAGGTAACTCATGTTAACTAGTGTTAAAAAGTGTATTGAAGGTAACTCGTGTTAACTAGTGTTTTATTAAAGGTAACCCCTATTAACTAGTGTTGAATTTTAGGTAACTAGTGTTGCATTGAAGTTAACTAGTGTTGTATTGAAAGTAACTAGTGTTGTATTGAAGGTACCTAGTGTTGTATTGAAAGTAACTAGTGTTGTCTTGAAGTTAACAACTAGTGTTTACTTGTGTTGTATTGAAGGCAACTCGTGGTAATCAGTGTCGTATTGACGGTATATCATGTTTAGTAATGTTGTATTGAAGGTAACTAGTGTTGTATTGAAGGTAACTCACTAGTGATGTATTGAAGGAACGTGCTCTATATGTCGCCTGCTGGCCGGTATAACTCGTTGTGATGTAGGCTATAGACTGAGGATGAATAGATGAACTCTGTACTCTACAGTTTCTAGACGCCATCAAAGTTTGAATGTCGTTAAACGGAGCAGACCTGTAAATCCTGGTGGTTAAAGTCAAGACGGTTCCACACCCATTCTGTTCCCATGATGACGTGGCCATGCTCATTCATGTTGACATCACTCACCTGGCTGTATAAGCGGCACACAGAAACACCTGCTTAACTTGTAGATTTCCCGAGTGGGCAACTTTGTACACATCATGGTGTAGTGTTGATATTAATTCATTTTCCACACACAATGTCTAGCGTTAATATTAAAGAGCCATTGAACCCAAAACCATATTTTTTTTTTTTCTTAATACCTTAATTTGTCTTATATGATCGTTAACATAGTAATCTAGGCCATTTTATCGCTGTAACTGAAATAAATCCCCAATCTAGAGAAAAAAGTCCTATGTTTTGCCTCCAACATGCCACTCTGCTGGTCGAAGGGGGCGTCTTATCGTGACGTCAGACTACCTTATCCAAGGTAGTCTGACGTCACGATCAAGGGGTTGACGCTTTGTGTGAGGAAAATACAATACAACTTTATTTATCCCACTAGGGGCAATTAGTTTGAGCAGCTTGCATACAGACACAGTAACATACAAACAACAAATACACATACGAAACTACGGAGCATTTAGTAGTCGAATTGCAGAGGGGATGAACGACTTGGAATGGCGGTTTGTTCTGCAAGCAGGTGAAGCGTAGCGACGCCCTGATGGCAACACGGAGAATTCACTTTTAAGAGCATGACCAGAAGAAGCCAAAATACCTGCTGCTTTCTTAATGATTTGCGATTGCAAAAATAATTCAAGTCCCTTTGTTTAACTCGGGTGATCTTAGAACAGATGTTGACAATACTGTGGACATGGAGAGCTCTGTCTGGGTAGCAGTTGTCTGTGGTGTCAGCGAGAAAGTTGTGCTTTTGTAGTATAACTACATAATGTTCTTTTTTTAACACATAATGTTCGAATTCCATCTTATTCAGTTGGTTCGCTGGCTCTTGAACGCATGATAGATTAAGATAAACAAAAGAGATCACTGGACAGCATGGATGTCTGGTGATAATATATATATATATAAACATAATATATTGGAAACGATATCACTATACAACATGTATGTCAAGTTGTGATATTAATACATCATATGTAACCTGTTTTAACACAATATTAAGTCATCAGGGATGTCTAGTGATATTAATCAAATAAGTGTTACACACAATATGTATAGGCATCATGGATGTATAGTTTTCATTTAATATGTGAATACATTATTCCCGTTCATTAACACGCTTCTCCTGTGTCTGCTCCCCAGCCAACAGGAAGCTGAAGTACATCAGTCTGGCCGTGCTCGTGGTCCAGAATGCCTCTCTCATCCTCAGCATCCGCTATGTCCGCACGTTGCCCGGCGACCGCTTCTTCGCCACGTCAGCGGTCGTCATGGCGGAGGTCCTTAAGCTCATTACCTGCCTGCTCATCATCCTGGTGCAGAAGAGAGGTCAGCGAACGTCCCGTAGTTAACTCACTAGTTAGGTTAGTTAGGTTAGTTAGCTCTCCATGGTCATTTAAGATAGTATCGGTTCCAGAACAGGATATTCAAGTTTGATTCAGGAGAACACTAATTTCGAATCAAGAATCAAGGAAGTCAACTGTCCAGACACCTCCCTCTGCTTGGCACAATAACATCACAGATAACATCATGACTCGGTTGGTTTTGAGTAGCAGTTGCAACAGAGTTCTTTTCCAGTTGATGGCCACCGCAGGTGTGATGGGGGATGAGGATGAAAGTTCGTAGTAGGGCGTCAGGACAAACACTGAGACAGTTCAGGACTCGACAAGTGTAGTGTAACAAGGGCAGTATCCGTCATGGGTCAGGCATTGTCACAGCCTCCAACAGTAATAATAATCAACTATGGTTTGTAATTGTCTTAATGATTCGATAAACAATGAAAAATGATCATACAAAAATAAATCGCTTGATTCGAAAAAGGTTATATCAGTAATCAGTCAACATAGTTCTCAATAAACCTTGTGTGAATGAATGAGTGAACCTTTGTTCAAAATAAAACAAAACAAACAAATATTCTAAAGCTGAGCAGTTGTGTCAAGAAGGAACAAACATCAATTCTCACTGAGATAGGTGGTGACAAAAGTCCTAGCATCTTTCGAAGACTAACCTCTCGTGATAATAAAGGAATGAAAATAACAAACACTCCCTCCTCTTCACCCCGTATCAGTCAGTTTGCGGGCCAAATCTAACGAGTGTCATTCCAAGTCGGTGTTATTGTTGGTTTCCGGCAGTGAATCGCATATGCGGCTGAGTTCTTCAACTCTCTTCTCCTGTAACTTCTTCAATAGTTCCCTCATTTTGTCTGAGAGGTTTTCTTCCCCTACTTTCTCGTTGGAGCGGTCACGGTGCATCTTTCGAGGGGCTTTACATTCTCTTATCCAGTGTCCAATTTGTCCGCAGTTGTGGCATGGTCGAGGTTCTCTCTGCCTGTCGGACTGGGTGAATCGTTCTCTATCCCTGTTGGACTGGGGGAATCTTTCTCGGTCCCTGGCTATTTCCTTCTTCTCGTCAGCCAGGAATCGGATCCTGACTTCTTCATCTCGCTCCACCTTTTCTCCGACTTCCTTGATGTCTGCCATTGTGCAGCTACCGTTGTCCCAGCCGGGAAGCCTTGTCTTCACTCCCCTTCGGATCTCATATGCTAGGCGAAGTTTTTCTTCGGTTCCTTGCAAATCATGTCTGTCGTTGAAGAATCTAGAGAGTCTCGCTAACTGAATAAATGTCACTATCTCTAACCTCCAATTCAAAAGAATCTTGTTCAATTGGTTCAGACGCATTGGGACTTTGATTGCTATCTTTTGCTTCCGTGTCTGCCTTCTTTTTGCCTTTACCTTTCGGCATTGTTTCTATCTTTTTTATCTAGGCAAAGCTAAAACTAGCGACCAATCGCTGCTTAGAAAAAACAAATAAGCGTCTCCCACGGAGCTCGGTATGCCAACACCAGATGATGGCTCACTCTTTTTTTCCTCTCAGATTAAAAAAAAAACCCCAATATCTGTGATTCCACGGCGGGAATCAAAACAACATAGCACAAAAAAAACCTCTAGCGATTCATGTAACCTCACCAGTGAATTCAATACAAATACGGTTTCGTAAAAACAAAACCCCTGAGCAAACCAAACGTTTAAGTTATATTCAGGACACGTATCAACATTGACAAACTAGCAAAGATGAACAAAACACTTGAATGACATGCAATTCCTATTCAAGGACTCAACAAGTGTCCGTGTCTCCTGGACAGACTCTGCGTTGTATATTTTTCGTTTGCTAGTGTCGTCCGGTTAAAACAGTTATTTGATTGTAATGAAAAGGTGGAGACTGTTCCTCCTCTGGAGCCCTGAGAGGAGGAACGGCTCTCTGAAGGGTCTCTCTGTGTCCAGGTAACCTGAAGGAGATGGCGCTGTTCCTCTACGACAGCATCGTGGTCCAGTACGCAGACACCTTGAAGCTGGCCGTTCCTTCTCTCATCTACACCCTGCAGAACAACCTGCAGTACGTGGCCATCTCCAACCTGCCAGCGGCCACCTTCCAGGTGGGGGGATGGGGACTGCACACCCCCCTACTGTTTATTGTCCTCTACTCTCCCACTGTTTACTGTCCTCTACTCTAATACTGTTTACTGTCCTCTACTCTCCTACGGTTTACTGTCCTCTACTGTCCTCCTGTTTACTGTCCTCTAGTGTTTTCTCTCCTATACTGTCCTACTGTTTACTGTCCTCTACTGTTTACCGTCCTCTACTGTTTACTGTCCTCTACTGTTTACTGTCCTCTACTGTTTTCTGTCCTCTACTGTTTTCTGTCCTCTACCCTCCTCCTGTTTACTGTCCTCTTGTTGTTGAGTCGCTTGTGGTTGTCTCTCTGACTTGCTGTCTCTCTGGTCTCTCTGGTCTCTCCTGTGGTGGTCTCTCTGACTTGTGTCTCTCTGGTCTCTCCTGGTCCTCCCTCCAGGTGACGTACCAGCTGAAGATCCTGACCACGGCTCTGTTCAGCGTCCTCATGCTGAGGAAGACCTTGTCCAAACTCCAGTGGCTCTCCCTGCTGCTCCTCTTCCTAGGCGTGGCCATCGTCCAGGTGGGTCCCCAAACACCCCCCCTGATCCCGCCTCTGACGGGCGCGTCGGTCCGTGTTTGATGTGTGCCGGCCTGACACAGCCTCTGGTGATTGTCGCTCCCCAGGTGCAGCAGGAGGGGAAGAAGGAGTCCATCTCGGAGTCGTCCGACCAGAACTACACGGTGGGCCTGGTTGCCGTGGTGGTCAGCTGCCTGTCGTCGGGCTTCGCCGGCGTCTACTTTGAGAAGATCCTGAAGGGCAGCGCGGCCTCCGTCTGGGTCCGCAACGTCCAGCTGGGGATCTTCGGCACGGCACTGGGCCTGCTGGGCATGTGGTGGAAGAACGGGGAGGAGGTGGCGGAGCACGGCTTCCTGTTCGGCTACACCCCCGCCGTCTACAGCGTCATCCTCAACCAGGCCTTCGGGGGCCTGCTCGTGGCCCTGGTGGTGAAATACGCCGACAACATCCTGAAGGGCTTCGCCACCTCCTTCTCCATCATCGTGTCTACGGTGACCTCCATCTACCTGTTCGCCTTCCGGGTGGACCTGCTGTTCAGCGCGGGCGCCGCGCTGGTCATGGGGGCGGTCTACATGTACAGCCTCCCCAAGGCCGGCACCCCCGCCGCCCCGCCCCCCCCGCCCAGCAAAGAGGACTCGCTGATACCCAAGTCAGTCCTGATAGACTGAGCTCAGCGCGTCACTCTCTAAGAGCTCTCACCGTCTCCGAGCCGTTTCCGTGGTGACTCCGTTTCCGATCCCTATCCCTAACATGACTAACTCCTCTTCTCTGGTCGTCACTGAACATGTGGTCCGGTGTGGAGGGGGGGGGACTGTGTTGGATGTGGACTGGTTGGATGTGGTCCGGATTGGATGTGGGTAGCGTGGAACAGCACAGGTGCGCTGGTGGTGGTTTTAACCGTCCGATCAGAAGTGCGAATCAGCACAGGTACGCTGGCGGTTGAGGACATGTTTTTATTTGATTTTATACAATGACTATCAATCATGATTGATTGAGAGGACCTCTGTGTTCAACAGTTTACATGTTGCCTGGATGCTAGTGCCAGGCTAGTCTCTGATGTGGTAGCAGGGTTTTGAAGGAGGTGGTGGTGGGTAAGGGACGTTTGATTCGGTCATCTTTTGGGATGAACATGTGAAGGGTTTTGAATGAAGGTGACGGTGCGGCGCTACGAGGAACCAGAATATCCCACAAAGGATTATCCTACAGTTAGCAGCTAACAACCCCCAGCCAACCTCTCCCGTGGCGCTAGTTAGCAGCTAACGATCCCCTGCTAACTTCTTCTGCAAATACTTAGCTGATAACAACCCCTGGCTAAGCTCTCCTGTGGCGCTAGTTATTAGCTAACGATCCCCGGGTTACGTATTCTGCAACTAGTTAGCTGATAACTTTCCCCTGCGGACAACTTCTGCCGCTAGTTAGCAGCTAACAAGCCCTGGCTAACCTCTTCTGCTGCTAATTATCTAACCTAGTTAGTTGGGTGGTAGCGGCGGTTGTGGGTCCAGAGATGTGGGACTCTGTGCTGGGGGGGCGGGGCATCGGTGTCTCAGATCCAATGGGATCGCTTGGCTAAGCTGTCAATTGGATTCTTTCTGGGATATTTCTATGAAGTCTTCCTCTTTCCTCCTCTGGGTTGGAAGGTGTATGGTAAATTAATTTTGAACGAGATTTTGAGTTTGTATCCGATTCCTACAAATGCCTTTTGAATTTGTACATACTTCGAGTAAAGATTTTTATAAACGGGAACTGGATTCAACTATCCACTGACTCTGTCCGTTTGTAGAACCATCCAATGAGAAGTTATATGTTAACATGATTATATAATATACAAATTGAGTTTATATGATGAGCTGTGTTTATGTGACTGGCGAGTGAGGAACCTAATCTACAAGCCTCTGCTTGTTTAAGGAGGCTCCTCACCAAATAGGACCTAGTAGATACTTGGGTTAAGGTAGGGTGCACGATAAGATCGGTTTTATGTTTCCCAGTGGGATGGATCTAAGCTAGCTGGGAGCAGTATATGCCCGGTGGGTTTCACAGACTACAACCATTGACACCATTATTTCTCTCCTTTTAAAAGCTAGGTTTCATTGGCACTTTAATAATAAACTACTCGTAGATAGAGCTTCTGGACAGAGCGTTGAGATATTTACCAACTACTATATTACAAGTAGTTGGTAGGGCACAGGTAAGGGTATTTTGCCAGCAATACACCTTGTTCTCGACCTCTAATATTAAACATGAAGTACAGGATCTTGAAGACTATCACAGAAATTGAGCATGGTCCGAAAACAGAAGCCATCAGCTTCTTTGTGAGAAAAGGAGAGCTATATGTTGCTTAACGCATGAGAGGGTTAAAAGAGCGCTGGTCAGGGCTGGTTTCAACAACATCAGGGACATCAGGACTGATGCTCCAAGTTCTTTTTTCTTTAACCTGGAGAAAACGGTGGCTTCCAGAGAAAAGTTGAACTGCTTAGAGATTCAGGATGGGACATTTGCAACAGATCCAGTGGAGATAAGGAGCCATGCAGGTGGGTTTTTATACAGACCTCTATGGAGGGTGGTGACCGATCCACAGTGTGCTGGAGGTCTGCTGAAAGACCTGCACAGCTGACGTCCACTGAAAAGGCTGGTTTAGATCATGGCCTCACACTGGAAGAGCTTACCACAGCCGCTTGACAGCTGGCCTCTGTGGGTGCTCCAGGGTTCGACGGTTTCTCAGCTGACTCTTAACAGGCAATGCTGGGATCTTATTGGGCGTGACCCACATTGAGTTCTCCTCGAGTCCCATCGGTAGGGCTCACTTCACCTGCTGTCGAAGGGAGGTTTTATCACTCCAGGGAGGCCTGTTGCTTTGTGGGGACAGATCAGGAGTATGCTTTTGACCGAGTCGAGCTTTTGACCATGGTTTCCTTTTGGTTTTTGGGAAAGTTTAATTTCATGGTTTGGATATCTGTATAGTGGAGCTTCTTGTCTTCTTACGGGGGTAGGTTTAAGCCGACCGGTATCAGTTAAACATAGAATTCCACAAGGCTGTCAACCATCAGGGATGATCTACAGTCTAGCCATTGAACGTTTTTTTTTTTTTTCATTTAAACAGCAGAGTAACAGGGCTCTCACTACCAGCGCTGCAACACAGTTAAAATCACTGCTTAATGCAGATGATATCACAATCTTTATCAACACACAGGAAGTGGTAAAGTGAGAGAAAAGCAGGCCGCCTTGGTCACAGTAAGCGCTTGTTTTTGAGAAGTCTTGGGGAAATGGATCTATATGGTGAAAATGCAGTGAAATGGATCGATATGGTGTAAACGCAGTGAAATGGATCTATATGGTGTAAGCGCAGTGAAATGGATCGATATGGTGTAAGCGCAGTGAAATGGATCTATATGGTGTAAACGCAGTGAAATGCAGTATGGATCCAAACACCTCTTGGAACCAGACTGCAGGCTTAGCAGGTTTTCCAGATGGTGAGAGATCCACATGAAGCTCGTGGATTATTGTGGTTTGACGAGTTTGGCTGGGTTTTTTTTTTTGTACAGGCTGAATGGGTGGAACATTTATTTGTTGAGTAAACGGCATGTGGTATGTTCAGGGTCTCATGCCCATGGCTCCTGGGATTTGGGGAATGTTTGTTTTTCGTCAAATACTCTCTTGCGCACACAAATAATTAACTACATTGAATAGCATGAACGTAGCATGAAAATAGCATGAACCGTCCGAACTACATTTTAACAGCTAAAATGGTTTTCCTGGTTTTCTAAACCATTTTGAAAAATGGTTTGGATTTATGTTTTTTGTGTAAGTCCTGTATTTGATTTAATAGATGGATTTTAAAATTCTCTCTCTCTCCCTCTCCCTCTAGGGGCTCAGATAAGGAGAAAGGTTCCTAAGAGAGTTGGATCGTCCGAAGGAAGAAGGCCGGACGGAGACACTGAAGGTTTACTTCAACTGAGGACCAAACTAGTCTTCTCACTCCTTAGTGAGTTTATAACACATATACAACATTTCAATATTGAGTTTTTAATGGCCTCAATGTGGCCATGTTGTCCTTTTATAAAGAAGGACTAGGAATGTTAAATACTGCGTTGGTTCAGGTTTGATATGCTTTTCAAACCTTTAATTTTATATTTCTTACACTTAACTACTATCTGCTACTTAAAGTGGATTTTAACGTCTTATAATATATTTTTCTATAAATATGTTTTCTGTATAACTTTAGCCGTCAGTTTTATGGCTGTTGAAAGGGGGCGTGTTTTTTCGTGAACTAGTGGCTGTTCGACAGAAGGCAACCACATCCATGTCACTATTTTTGTCTTTTAGGCAGAAGGTTATGGAACGCCAAACGTGACAATATTTAAGAAATTAATTAATAAATTACAGCGTGAAATAAATAAATAATTTATTCATTCAAACGTGCCTGTGACTGTTTTTTTTTAAATCAAGGGCGTGGGGACTGGAGGACTATTCCCACTCTGTGGTGTAGAGCTTGTAAGAGTAACTATACCCTGGGGGGCTGTCTGGTGGTGTGTAGGCCTACTCGGGCTGGTAGTTCGGGGTAGGGTTGGATGAGTGACCCGTAGAGGGGGCTGGGAGTTGGTGTGTGTGTGTGTGTGTTTTTACACTGTATTGTATCGTATTATAGTACTTAACTGTGTAGCAACTGCAGTAGCTGCTATCATGGCTGTAACACAGGAATTGGTTAGCCTAGCGATTGTTGTACTTGCACTTGGTTCTATGAACATCCTTTCTGTACCGACAGTGATATATTGATGCACTTCTTATGACAAATGTACTTATTGTAAGTCGCTTTGGATAAAAGCGTCTGCTAAATGCCCTAAATGTGAATGTAAATGTAAATGTGTGTCTGTGTGTGAAGGTCTGGTGAGTTGTGTGTTTTGGTGTGGTTGAAACAATGTTCAAACAATGAACAACCGTTCCTCACTAAGCTTCAGGAGAAGCCGAGAGAGGAACGGGACCTGAACGACTTGTTAGTTCCGGTAGCTGGAGGTGTTAGTTCCAGATGGGTGGAGGTGTTAGTTCCAGATAGGTGAAGGAGTCAGTTCAAGGTAGGTGGAGGTGTCAGATCTGTCAGGTTCCAGATAGAGGGAAGTGTTAGATCCAGGTAGGTGGAGCTGTTAGGTCAGACAGCTGGAGGTGTTAGTTCCAGGTAGATGGAGGTGTTAGTTCCACGTAGGTGGAGGTGTTGGTTCCAGGTAGGTGGAGGTGTTAGTTCCAGGTACACATAATATAATAAAAAATATCATAGCATACATAATATACAAAACAATAACAAAAGAAGCACCAGCATTTACTATAATATAAAGTGTCTGGATTCAGGTTGCTAGTTGAGATCCTGTTGCAGAATTAACAGTGCATGGCCTACTACAGTTCCAGGTAGGTGGAGCTCAATTTCAGCTAATTGGTCTTTTTGGATTCTGGAGTTGGAACACGACAGAGAGTATCAGAGAGACTTTAAGGTTGGCGAAAAATTGCAGAGTCGGCCTGACCCAAAGCAATCGTTATCTTTATTCGGCTCCCCCACTTCGGCCTTGGAAGGCTGATATCTCTCCACTCCCCTGGTTGTTATGCAGACAGATGCCCTGCCACCCTCCCCCCATCCTCCACCTCCCGTGAACTTTCTCTCTGGTTCAGAACTCTTCGTGGTCGTCTCCACGGCGTCAGACGGGAGAGACACTGTTGAGTCTGGTTGGAGATGGAGTCCTTGGGCACACACACACACACACACACACACACACACACACACACACACACACACACACACACACACACACACACACACACACACACACACACACACACACACACACACACACACACACACACACACACACACACACACCCACCCCCTGGACTCACCGCCTACTGGACGCCCTCCCCCCTCCCCGTCCCTCGTTGCAGCACAGTTTTTTTTCCCTCGTCACCCTCTTGTTTCGCTTTTTTTAAAAAACTTTTCTTATCTAACGCGGGCCGCATGTTTCTTGTCTAACAAGCGCCTGACAGTCTCTCCGTCCTGTCTCCCCACCACACTGTCTTTTATGTTTCTTGGACGGAATGTAACTGGTAATTTCGTTGCTCTGTAACATGTGCAATGACAATAAAGTACTATCTATCTATCTATCTATCTACATGGTGTAGTTTAATCAAATTTCCATAATGAACTGTTGGGTCAATTCAAAACTCGTCTTCTATTCTAATTTGATCAATAAAAACAGCTGACTTTTAACTGCTGTTGGTTTTGGTGGTTCGTGACGCGTCTCTACCGTCATCAGGATGCGCCGCCTCAGTGTTGACTTCGGCTATCGAGCTAACGAGCTAATGTGCTAGGCAGCCAGGAGTCATTGCTGGCAAGTCAACTTTCTCATTGTTTCAAAAATCTCCTCCTCCGATCGATAACACCATAACGAATAGAAGCATTGTAACCTGTCAACCCGCGAAGATTAGATAGAAGACAGGCTGTAGAAGCTCTTTAGGATTCAACTACGACAGCAGAATCACGTCTGGCTGACGTGATGATGTGATCATCCACCTCTAAACTAAACCACCTCTGTTTGAACCATCTTCACTACATCATCTTAACTACACCGCCTTTACCACATAATCTTAACTACACCACCTTTACCATATCATCCAACTAAACCATCTCTGTTTGACCAATCTTCACTATATCATCTCAACTCCACCACCTTTACTACATCATCAAACTGCACCAGCTTTACTACATCATCTAACTACACCACCTTCACTACATCATCTTAACTACACCACCTTCACTACATCCTCTTAACTACAACATCATCGTAACTACATCATCGTAACTACACCATATTTATTATATCCTCTTTACAACATCATCTTGACTCCACCATCTTTACTCCCAAATCTTTACTCCATCTTGTATCGAGGGGTCTACATTATTATATGAATGAACTCTTTACTGCCCAGTTTCACTCTGTGACGTTATGCTAACTGACGCTATAAAGTCTTTACATCATGTGTCTCTGTTGTTATTCTACCTTAATTTGCACTAGCTTAGCATTAGGATAGCCCCCATCAAGGTAGACCGCCTTGCATTAGCATATGCTTTAGCATTGGTGTCACCCCAGTACTGTATCTGTGTCTCGCTAGGTTAGAAGCCAGAGGTGCTGGGCACAACTGGATCTTTTTGGTTTCCATGGATACCAAACCATCAGGAGCCAGACCGGCCCGCAGGTCTCCACGCCTCCCAAACTCCAACTCCAACGCGCAGGTCTCTCAGCGAACAGAGGGTCTGAGGGCTCCAGCAAGTAGAGCTCTTGAGAGTAGCTAGTAGAGTTCTGATGGTTCTACCTAATAGAGCTCTGAGGTTCTAGCTAGTAGAGTTCTTATGGTTCTAGCTAGTCACTTCTGACATCACAAGTGGGCGTGTTCACCTAGATGTCTACTGGGTAGGCTGGTAGACTGATCTATCCAGCACACATCTATATGGACACATATTTTCAAAACGGCTTGTAACGGCTAATCAGACTCACACCTGGTGGTATAATCTGTCACCTTTAAGCCTTTGTCCCCTTTACCAAAGTACAAACCCTACCAGTGGATGATTGACAGCCAGACAGACGTGGGAGGGTTCTTTGTTGAGGAAGCAGCATTATGTATCTTGTGTTGACGGGCTGTGTGTGTGTTTGCATTAGGGGAGAAGTGAGGAGCTGAAGGAGGCGAAGCGAAAAGGAAAGATGGACCGAAGTAAGGGGGAAGATGAGCTTGTAGCCCAACTCAAACACCTGGTAAACACACACACACACACACACACACACACACACACACACACACACACACACACACACACACACACACACACACACACACACACACACAGTGCTGATTGTGCCTCTTTGCAGGAGGTGTCCAGGTCTCTGGCCAGTGGAACAGGTTTAGTTCACAGCGAAGAATTTACCCGTCACAACTGTCTGTGGGACCCCAGGTACCTTTCTGTCTGTCTCTCTGTGTGCCTGTCTGTCTCTGGTCTATCTGTCTGCCTCTGTGCTACATGTGTGTTCTTCTGTCTGCATCTCTCTCTCTGACTGTGCGTGTCTCTCGGACTTCCTGTCTGTGTGTCTCTATATCTTTATGCCAGTCTGTCTTTGTTTGTCTGTCTGGCATAACGTGTGTGTGTGTGTGTGTGTGTGTGTGTGTGTGTGCGTGTGCGTGTGTGCCTGTGTGTGTGTGTAGTCACCCAGAGTGTCCTGACAGAGTGACGGCCATCATGGAGGAGTTGGAGCGCCGCGACCTCCGACCTCGCTGCCTCGCCGTGGAGGTCATTAGCATATTAATGTGTTCATCTTCTCATCTATATTCAAATGTATTCATTCATCATCATATTGATGTATATAGTCATCTGTGTATGTATCTTCCAGCCTCGTGAAGCCACGGAACAGGAGCTGCGGCTGGTCCATAAGTAATACATAATCTTTAATGTATCACCTTTGATACATCACCTTTAATGCATCACCTTTAATCCAGCACCTTTAATACATAATCTTTAATGCACCATCTTTAGTACATCATCTTCAATATATAATCTTTAATACATCATCTTTAATACCTCAACTTAACCTAACCTTAATACCTAACCTTTATTACGTCTGCTTTAATACATCATCTTTATTCTATCATATTATCATTTACCTTATGTAGGATTTTATAGGCTATACAATTCATAATCCGGAACACATAACTTGATGTCCTATTGATAACACAATTATGAAATATATACAGTGTTTACCTGACAAATTGACACAATATAACAGAACATACCTGCTTTTGATTGGTTGAGCTGTGTTCTGATTGATTGAGCTGTTTTCTGATTGGTCGAGCTGTGTTCTCATTTGTTGAGCTGTGTTTGATTGGTTGAGCTGTTTGATTGGTTGAGCTGTTTGATTGGTTGAGCTGTGCTCTAATGTGTTGATCTGTTTTCTGATTGGTTGTTTTCTAGGAAGGACTATGTGGATCTGATGAGGAAGACTCAGACGATGTCAGAGAAAGAACTTCAGACTATATCAGAAAACTACGACTCCGTCTACATCCACCCTGTAGGTAGACATTCAGAATATTATTTAAATCTTTATATTTATATTTATATACATACAATATATATATATATATATATTAGTGCTGTGAGTTAAACGCATTATTAACGGCGTTAACGCAAACCAATTTTAACGGCGTTAATTTTTTTATCGCACGATTAACGCAATTGTATATATATATATATTTTTTTTTTCTTTGGCCCAAAACAAAGAAGCAGTATCCTGACTGCAATGTTCAAGGCAGTATGTTTCTATGTTCATCGTTTAATTGCACTATAGGCTTTTTTTGTGTATCGTTCTGTTTTGATCAGTATATGCCAATGTTGTTATCAATAAAAAAAACATTTGCACAAGGCAAGCGGATGCACTCCATGTTGATAAGAGCATTAAAATTAGAACAATTAATGGGACAAAGAAATCAAGGGATATTTAGCATATAATTTTTTTTGCGATTAATCGTGAGTTAACTATGACATTAATGCGATTAATCGCGATGAAATATTTTAATCGCTTGACAGCACTGATATATATTAGAGCTGTCAGTTAAACGCGTTATTAACGGCGTTAACGCAAACCAATTTTAACGGCGTTAAAAAATTATCGCGCAATTAACGCAATTGTTTTATTTAAACAATTCTTTTTTTTTTCTTTTTTTTCTTTGGCTCAAAACATAGAAGCAGTAGCCTGACTGCTATGTTCAAATTACATTTGTTCAAAGCAGTCGTTTAATTGCACTATAGGCTCTTTTTTTGTATCGTCCTGTTTTGATCAGTATATGCCAATGTTGTTATCAATAAAAAATCATTTGCACAAGGCAACCGATGCATTTCACCATGTTGATAAGATAATTAAAATGAGAAGAATTATGGGACAAAAAAATCAAGGGATATTTAGCATAGAAAAATAATTTGCGATTAAACGCGATTAATCGTGAGTTAACTATGACATTAATGCGATTAATCACGATTAAATATTTTAATCGCTTGACAGCTCTAATATATATATAATATGTATATGTATATTAATGTGTGTGTGTGTGTGTGTGTGTGTGTGTGTGTGTGTGTGTGTGTGTGTGTGTGTGTGTGTGTGTGTGTGTGTGTGTGTGTGTGTGTGTGTGTGTGTGTGTCTAGGACTCGTTCCGCGTGGCCTCTCTGGCTGTGGGCTCTCTCCTTGAGCTCGTCGACAAGGTCATGACCTCTGAACTCAGGAATGGGTTCTCAGTCTCGAGGTAACAAGATGGATCCAAACAGGTTAACCAGGATAATCACACCAATGTAACTGGTTTAACTAGACAGCTCTAATCATACCAGTACAACAGACCAGTATCACCAGTATAACCAGACCAGTTAACCTGTATAAACGTACCAGTATAACCATTTAATCAGGCCAGTATAGCCATTATAACCATCCAAGTAGAACTCACTTAACTAGACCAGGATAACGAGTACAACCTCAGCAGGATAACACCACACCACACCAACATAACCAGTATGACAGACTACTATAACCAGACCAGAATAACCAGTATAGCAGACTACTATAACCAGACCAGTATAACCAGTATGACAGACTATTATAACCAGACCAGTATAACATACTACTATAACCAGACCAGTAGAGCCAGTATAACAGACTACTATAACCAGACCAGTATAACCAGTACAGCAGTACTATAACCAGACCAGCTTAACCAGTATAACAGACTACTATAACCAGACCAGTATAACCAGTATAACATACTACTATAACCAGACCAGTATAACCAGTATAACAGACCACTATAACCAGACCAGTATAACCAGTATAACAGTACTATAACCAGACCAGTCTACCCAGTATAACCAAAGCAGAATAGCAATAGCAACATAATCAGTATGAACAGTCTAACCCAGGGGTGCCCAACCTTTTTTGCCCCAAGATCTACTTTTCAAGTAGCCAACCTCCCGAGATCTACCAGCAAACCTACCTTCAAGCGGGGGGGGGGGGGGGGGGGGGGGGGTAGGTCTTAGCTTGTTTCCCCTCAGCCATGCCAACGTTTAGGAGTGTGTAACTACTGTTGACGGCTTTCAACTGCTGTTAACAGCACATGCGCTACCGCACGTATATGTCCCGCGCAAATTTAATTTTATTAAAAAAAAAAAAGAAAAACTTTTTTTTTTTTTTTTTCTTCACCCCTCGCGATCGACTTGGGATCTGTCGGCGATCTACTGGTAGACCGCGATCGACTGGTTGGGCACCCCTGGTCTAACCAGACCAGTAAGCAGTATGACCAGTCAGGCCAGTATGTAGTGTGACCACTGTACCCAGTATAACCAGTATAACCAGTATGTTCTCTTCCAGGCCGCCGGGGCACCATGCCCAGTTTGACCAGGCCAATGGCTACTGTCTGTTTAACAACGTTGCCATAGCAACACGCTACGCCCAGAGACAGCACAGAGTGAAACGGTACACAAACACACACGCACATATGCACACACAAACACACACATACACACACACAAACACACACGTGCACGCACAAGCATGCGTGCCGGTGTGCCCTGAAGACCAGAGCACTAGTAGATCTTTAGAAATGTAGTTCCCGTTGTTCGACAAAACCTAAAATAATCGGTTGAATGTGGACGTTACTGATCAGACCTCCTCCACTTTTGTCAACATTTTGATACCTATGATCACCTGTATCTATCAAACCGTTTGTTTGGCCTTGATTTTACAATATGATTGACGCACAATGGAGTTAGACGTATTGAACCTACGACCACGTTCTGACGGTCTGTGTGGTGTGGTGTTGGCGGGCCATAGAGGAGGATGAGAACAGCGTAGTGAACCTACGACCACGTTATGACGGTCTGTGTGGTGTGGTGTTGGCGGGCCATAGAGGAGGATGAGAACAGCGTGTTGTTGATGTGGGCAGGGTGCTGGTGGTGGACTGGGACGTGCATCATGGACAGGGGATCCAGTACGCCTTCGAGGAAGACCCCAGGTAGGAGAACCTCTCCTCCCTCTTCCTCTCCTCCTCTCTCTTCCTCTCCTCCTCTCTCCTCTCCTCCTCTCCTCTCCTCCTCTCTCTTCCTCTCTCCTCTCCTCCTCTCTCCTCCTCTCTCCTGTCCTCTCTTCTACTACTCCCTTTTTGTATTAACATGTGTTTGTGTGTCTGTGTACTGTGTGTGGGTGTGGGTGTCCTTTTTGTGTGTCTGTGTGTGTGTGTGTATGTATGTGTGTACTGTGTGTGTGTTTGTGTGGTTCTGTGTGTGGGTGTGTGTGTGTGTGTCCTTTTTGTGTGTGTATGCGTGTACTGTGTGTGTGCGTATGCGTGTACTGTGTGTGTGTGTGTGTGTATGCGTGTACTGTGTGTGTGTGTGTGTGTGTGTGTGTGTGTGTATGCGTGTACTGTGTGTCTGTGTGTGTGTGTGTGTGTGTGTGTGTGTGTATGCGTGTACTGTGTGTGTGTGTGTGTGTGTGTGTGTATGCGTGTACTGTGTGTGTGTGTGTGTACGCGTGTACTGTGTGTGTGTGTGTGTGTGTGTGTGTGTGTGTGTGTATGCGTGTACTGTGTGTCTGTGTGTGTGTGTGTGTGTGTGTGTGTGTATGCGTGTACTGTGTGTGTGTGTGTGTGTGTGTGTGTATGCGTGTACTGTGTGTGTGTGTGTGTACGCGTGTACTGTGTGTGTGTGTGTGTGTGTATGCGTGTACTGTGTGTGTGTGTGTGTGTGTGTGTGTGTACTGTGTGTGTGTGTGTGTGTGTGTGTGTGTGTGTGTGTGTGTGTAGTGTGCTGTACTTCTCGGTCCACAGGTATGAGAAGGCGGGGTTCTGGCCTCACCTGCAGGCCTCTGATAGTCCTGTAGCCGGATCAGGAGCCGGTCTGGGGTACACCATCAACCTGCCCTGGAACAAGGTCTGTCTGTCTGCCTGTCTGTCTGTCTGCATGTCTGTCTATCTGCGTGTCTGTCTTATCGGTCTGTTTGTCTGCATGTCTGTGTCTGCATGTCTGTCTATCGGTCTGTCTGTCTGCGCGTCTGTCTGCCTGTCTGTCTACGTGTCTCTCTATCGGTCTGTCTGTCTGTGTGTATACTTTTGCGTGTAAACATTTATGTATATTCTTTATATTACCCTGTGTTTCTACAGACTGGCATGACTGATGCTGATTACATCACTGCCTTTCAACACCTACTTCTACCCGTAGCATATCAGGTAACACTCACCTTTACAGGTAACACTCACCTGTATCAGGTAACACTCACCTGTAGAGGTAACACTGACCTGTACCGGGTAACAGTGACCTGTACAGGTAACACTCACCTGTACAGGAAACACTGACCTGTACCAGGTAACAATGATCTGTACCAGGTAACACTCACCTGTACAGGTAACACTCACCTGTACAGGTAACACTCACCTGTACCAGGTAGCACAGTTTAGTTTACAGTTTAGAACCAGCCCCAGCCGGTTCTGGTGTTAATGTTTGTTTGTGTGTGTGTGTGTGTGTGTGTGTGTGTGTGTGTGTGTGTGTGTGTGTGTGTGTGTGTGTGTGTGTGTGTGTGTGTGTGTGTGTGTGTGTGTGTGTGTGTGTGTGTGTGTGTGTGTAGTTCCAGCCCCAGCTGGTTCTGGTAGCCGCTGGGTTCGATTGCGTCCGAGGAGACCCGAAGGTAAACAACCTGTTGACCTCATCATAACATCATACTTACCCTTCATATCCACTGTTAACCCTCGGTCTGTCTGTCTGTCTGTCTGTATGTCTGTGTGTTGGTGTGCGTGTGTGTGTGTGTGTCCAGGGGGAGATGGAGGCCACCCCCCAGTGTTTCTCCGTCCTGACCCGGATGCTGATGGGTCTGGCAGAGGGGAGGGTCCTCCTGGCTCTGGAGGTACGAGGAGATATATGAACCGAGGAATGGCTGTGTGTGTGTGTGTGTGTGTGTGTGTGTGTGTGTGTGTGTGTGTGTGTGTGTGTGTGTGTGTGTGTGTGTGTGTGTGTGTGTGTGTGTGTGTGTGTGTGTGTGTGTGTCCGTGCGTATATGCTTACATATGTAGGTTATACTGTATGTAGGTTATTTTGGTATGTATGGTAGGTTAGTGGAGTAGGTGTGTTATTCATGTTATTTTTTGTTTTGCATGTTTACGAGGATAATTATAAACAAAGAACACACAAAAAAAAATTCTCTATACTTACTATATTGACACGTGTCACTTCCCATCCTGTGTACATGTGCGTGTGTGTGTGTGTGTGTGTGTGTGCGTGCGTGCGTAGGGAGGTTATAACCTCCGGTCTACAGCAGAGGGCGCTGCAGCGTGTGTCAGCTCTCTCCTGGGGGACCCCTGCCCCCCACTCTCCTCCTCTTCTCCTTCTCTCAGGTATTCATTAGAATAAGCATTATAACATTAGCATTAGCCTCATATCATAACTAATACTTCATTATGAACCTCAACCTCTGTCTCTCTCTCTCTCTGTTTCTCTCTCTCTCTCTCTCTCTCTTTCTCTCTCTCAAATTCAAATTCAAAAAAGCTTTATTGGCAGGACTATTGGTAAACCAAACAGTGGGGCCAGAGAACGTCAGAACAATATGCACATATATCAACCTGTAACAACATAACATACAGATGTACATATAGAAAAAAAAATGAAATGAAAAGCTACATAAAATGCATTATAGGTTACTAAAAATCAGTAATCAATCAAACAGTGAGGCCTGGTACAGAATGTCATCCTCTCATTTTGTGGCAAGCTGTAATAAACTGTCCTGCGAGGACGAAGCTCTCTTTTCTCTCTCCCATTAATATTTGTAGTTGGTCTACATGGGAGTTTATAAAATCGGGGTGTTTTGGGCCGAATTTGCATTTTCGTGGACATTTTTGAATTTGGGGCAGTGTAGGAGGAAGTGCTGCTCGGTCTCTACAGCAGCGTCTTCACACTGCTGGCACAGCCGCTCCTCTTTGGGCAGCCATGTTTTCTTATGGCGGCCTGTTTCTTTGGCCAGGCTGTGAGCGCTTAGTCTGCACTTTGTTAACACACCGTGTCAAGCATCAGTGACTGTGGTCAGGTAGGGGGCCACAGTGTACTGTCTATTTAGGGCCAGATAACACTGCCTTTTGCTCCGTGTGTGTGTTTTACTGTTCCAATGGGTGAGGTAGGTTTGTTTCTGATGTGTAAAAGAATTTGGTTGAGTCAGGAGGAGAACATTTGGAATGTTCTCCGACTGGTCCTGGGGCCGAGCAGCGGGGGAACCTGTCTGTGGACAGGGGACTCCGGTTCATCTCTTGGCTTTGCAGGGCTTTGTGCTGGAAGGAGTGGGGGTCACTTTGTTGTGCCAAATTATAATGCCTCCTGAATCTCTGCGATGCTCTCTGGGGAGGAGGGGGGGGGGGGGGTTGTGTGGGTGAGTCGTCTCTTGCTGGGGGTGGCTCCTCCCTGTCGTCGTCCTAAGGCTGCATCCTTGAGGGCTCTAGCAAAGACACCCACCATGTCTCAGCGGAGGCCAGGTGTACGTTGGGCAGGGGGGAACATCCTTGGTAGATATCGGGGTTCACCCTGTGGATGGTGGCGGGGTGAAAGTCTCTCCGGGGCAGGATGGGGGAGACGTTGCATCAGCCACGGTTTTAGGTAGCATGGTAGCCTTGAGCTTAAATGACCTTAAAAAACCTTAAATTAACTTTTGGGCTTCAGCCCTATTTTCAAAAAGGGTAAGTGTTTCTGTAGCTCACAATATAATTTATCGATATAGTTTGTCCTCTTTGTTTTGGCGTCGCTGTTCATGTCTCATCGATGTTTTGAGGTTTTTTAGCTTCCTACCTCTCTTCTGCTAGCAGCCTGCTCAATGGGCTCTCCTCTTGGTTTTCCCTGTTTTCCCATTCGGCTGTCTTTCTTCCATTAGCTGCTGCGCTCAAGGGCTTCATTCAGTTGGTCATTTTTTAAGTTGATCTCAATTTAAAAAGTTAAAACATCTGTAATTTGTAATTTTGAGTGGAGCTCGAGTGAATCATGACTGTCTCCACTCTCTCTCTCTCTCTCTCTCTCTCTCTCTCTCTCTCTCTCTCTCTCTCTCTCTGCTATTCCTCTATGTCTCTCTCCCAGTGCTCTGACATCGATCTCTGAGACCATCTCAGCTCACTATCCCTACTGGAGCCGCCTGCAAGTCCTGGGTACACGCACTTACACACACACCAACACACGTGCACACACACTCGCAAACGCAGACACACTTGCACGCGCACACACCTTTACACGGCATGGGAATCCTCATGTCACCAGACGGTGTGATTTGTTTCAGAGGGCGGCCCATTGGCTGATGATGTGGTCATTAGACACAAAGCCAATGAGGAGCAGGTAGGAGAGACAAGCCCCTCCCCCCTGGGCGTCATGACGACGGGCCTGGCCTACGACGAGAGAATGATGGAGCACCTCAACCTCTGGGACAGGTGAGATATTTCTCTCGCTCTCTCTCTTCTAACTATATCTCTCTTTCTCTCTCTCTCTCTCGCTCGCGCTCGCTCGCTCTCTCCATTCCTCCTCTCTTCTAACTATATCTCTCTTTCTCTCTCTCTCTCTCTCTCGCTCCTCATCTTCTCTCCTCGTGTCTTCTCCTCTCCCGCTCTCTCGAATATATCTCCTCTTTCCTCTCGCTTCTCTCTCCTCTCTCTCTCTCTCTAATTCTAAACTATATGTCCCTCTCTCTCTCATCTCAGCTCTCTCTCCCTTCTCCCTCTCCCTCTCTCTCCTCTCTCGCACCGCATCTCCACTCTCGCCTCTTCTCCTCCCCTCATCCTCTCTTCTCTACCGTCTCTCTCTCTCCTCTCTCCCCTCCCGCTCTCAGCTCTCCCTCTGCTCTCTCTCTCTCCTCCCTCACTCTCTCCTCTCTCTCCCCTCTCTCTCATCTTCTTCTCCTCAATCTCTCTCTCCTCTCTCTCTCTCTCTCTCTCTCTCTCTCCAGCCACCACCCCGAGCAGCCCCAGCGGATCTCTAAAATCTTCAACAAACACCTTGACCTGGGATTGGTCGACCGTTGCCAACGGATACCAGCTCGCCTCGCTACCGAGGGGGAACTGGCCATGTGCCACAGGTAGAGAGTGATACACATATATGTATTAAATATAAATATGAATATATATATATATCCACATATATCCATGTGTGTGTGTCGCAGTGAGGAGCACATCGAGGTCATGAAGGCGACGGCCGCCCTGAAGTCCAGGGACCTCCACCGTCTGGCCTCAGAGTACAACTCTGTGTTCCTGAGCCAGCAGAGCTACAGCGCCGCCCTGCTGGCCGCTGGGGCCGCCTTCAACGCTGCCCAGGGAATCCTCACCGGACAGGTGCTCACACCGCTGCACTGCACTGCACTGCACTGCACTGCACGACATTATAACTCTATAACTACACTACCACTACACAACACTGCTGCACTGCACTGCACTGCACTGCACTGCACGACACTACCACTACACAACACAACACTACCACTACACAACACAACACTACCACTACACAACACAACACTACCACTACACAACACAACACTACCACTACACAACACAACACTACCACTACACAACACTACCACTACACAACACAACACTACCACTACACAACACTACACGACACGACACTACCACTACACAACCCTACACTGCACTCCAGTCTCTCTCTCTCTCTCTAACGTCTCTCTCTCTCTCTCTCTCTCTCTCTCTCTCTCTAATGTCTCTCTCTCTCTCTCTCTCTCTCTAATGTCTCTCTCTCTCTCTCTCTAATGTCTCTCTCTCTCTCTCTCTCTTTAACCTCTCTCTCTCTGTCTCTCTCTCTCTCTCTCTCTCTCTCTCTCTCTCTCTCTCTCTCTCTCTCTCTCTCTTTCTCTCTCTCTCTCTCCAGCTGTGTAACGCAGTGGCGATCGTCCGCCCCCCAGGGCACCATGCTGAGCGGGGGTCCGCCTGTGGTTTCTGTCTGTTCAACACGGCCGCCCTGACCGCCCGCTACGCCCAGTCCCTCCCGGGCCACGCCGCTCTGCGCGTCCTCATCCTGGACTGGGACATTCACCATGGCAACGGCACTCAGCACATGTTCCAGGAGGACGACAGGTGAGAAGGGCGGCATGCTAACGCTCCCTAGCATCAGCTCACAGCCAAGATAGAGCAGATGAATGACTAGCGTAGCTGGTAGCTAAGCTGGTAGCCATGGCTGGTAGCTTAGCTGGTAGCCTAACAAATTTAAATGACATGTTGGCGGGAGCTGACAGCTAGGCTAGCTAACTAATATGCTTACAGATATAAATTATGTTTTGGTGGGAACTGGCACCTAATCTACCAGCTATGCTAACATATTTAAATGACGTGTTGGTTGGAGCTAACTGCTATGCTAACAGTTATAAATGATGTTTAGGCGGGAGCGGGCACCTATGCTCACAGCTGTGCTAACATCCCTCCCTCCCATCAGCGTCCTCTACATCTCTCTCCATCGCTATGACAACGGAACCTTCTTCCCCACCTCCGAGGACGCTGACTGCGACAGGGTGGGCGTCGGCCAGGGGGCGGGCTTTAACGTCAACATCCCGTGGAACGGCCGACCAATGGGAGACTCCGACTACCTGGCGGCCTTCCATCACATAGTCCTGCCCATCGCTACTGAGGTACAGACAGACAGACAGACAGGTAGACAGACAGGTAGAGAGACACACTGAGGTTAGTCTAGTCTAACCCAGGTCCCTCTGGTCTAGTTTAACCCAGGTCTCTCTGGTCTAGTTTAACCCAGGTCTCTCTGGTCTAGTTTAACCCAGGTCTCAGGTCTAGTCTAACCCAGGTCTCTGGTCTAGTTTAACCCAGGTCTCTCTGGTCTAGTTTAACCCAGGTCTCTCTGGTCTAGTTTAACCCAGGTCTCTCCCATCTAATTTAACCCGGGTCTCTCTGGTCTAGTTTAACCCAGGTCTCTCTGGTCTAGTTTAACCCAGCTCTCTCTGGTCTAGCTTAACCCGGGTCTCTCTGGTCTAGTTTAACCCAGGTCCCTCTGGTCTAGCTTAACCCGGGTCTCTCTGGTCTAGTTTAACCCAGGTCCCTCTGGTCTAGTTTAACCCAGGTCCCTCTGGTCTAGTTTAACCCGGGTCTCTCTGGTCTAGTTTAACCCGGGTCTCTCTGGTCTAGTTTAACCCAGGTCTCTCTGGTCTAGTTTAACCCGGGTCTCTCTGGTCTAGTTTAACCCAGGTCCCTATGGTCTAGTTTAACCCAGGTCTCTCTGGTCTAGGTTAACCCGGGTCTCTCTGGTCTAGTTTAACCCAGGTCTCTGGTCTAGTTTAACCCAGGTCTCTCTGGTCTAGTTCAACCCAGGTCTCTAGGGTCTAGTAACTAGTCTAACCCAGGTCTCTCTGGTCTAGTTTAACCCAGGTCTGGTCGTGGTCTCCGCTGGTTTCGACGCGGCCCGGGGAGACCCTCTTGGAGGGTACCATGTGACCCCTGAGGGATACGCCCACCTCACCCACCTGCTCTCCCCATTGGCTGGAGGGAAACTACTCATCATCCTCGAGGTGGGAGAACTCATCCTAGAGCTACTAACCTGACTTAGTAACTCATCCTAGAGCTACATGACTAACCTGTCCTAGTTACTCATCCTAGAGCTACATGACTAACCTGACCTAGTAAATCAACCTCCAATTCCTCTCTCTCTCTCTCTCTCTCTCTCTCTCTCTCTCTCTCTCTCTCTCTCTCTCTCTCTCTCTCTCTCTCTCTATAGGGGGGTTATAACTTGACCTCCATCTCAGACTCCATGGCGATGTGTACCAGTGTGTTGCTCGGCGACCCTCCTCCCCCACTAGCCACACCCCTCCCCGCTCCCCGCACCAGCGCCATGGCAACCATCAACAAGGTTCTGCGATGCCACGCCCCCTACTGGAATGCTCTCAGAATAACAAGTACGTAGTCTGTGTGTGTGTGTGTATGTGTGTGTGTGTACTACGGTACCATAGTAATCATCGGTCACCTTTAACACGTTGTACTCCTCCCAAGTTCCCCAGACTCTCCGGGAGTCCTTCCTCTCCCCAAAGCATCATGGGAAGCGTAGTTCTAAAGGGAAAGGCAGGAAGTCTGACACACCGAGCAGAACGGCTGAGCCCCCAGCAGGCCTGGAGCAGAACTACAAGGTACCCCACAACATTAAACACATGTCCTGCTGTGTGTTTGTCCTCCTTGTTGTTATTTCCTCTCCTTGTTTCCTCTCCTTGTTTCCTAACTCTGATCTTCATCCTCAGGACTCAGGCTTAGACCAGCTCACTCAGGGATTGGCTTCTCTGGATATCCACCAAGCTTCCTCAGCCAATCAGATGCCTGTATCTCCAGAGGTGGGCGGGGCTAGACGGAAGGTTGTCCCGCAGAAGAGTCTGAGTCAGGAGGAAGTGAAGCCCTCGCCTCAGGTAGTGACAGCTGAGGACAGCCAGTTAGCTGCCAGCAAGGTGGAGGACAGCCAATCAGAAGCCGCAGTTGGCGTGGCAGGGGCTGAGCCTGAGGAGGAGGGGGCTTGTGGTTGGTCCAAACCTCCTGCCAACCTGGAGCTCATCAGCTGTGGAGACGGGGGAGGGGTGAGTACCACCACTAGACTACCGGAACAAACCAGAATGTACCAGACCTTGCCAGACTATACCAGACCTTGCCAGACTTTACCAGACCAAACCAGACCTTGCCAGACCATACCAGACCTTGCTAGACTATAACAGTCCAAACCCGACCAAACCAGACCAAACCCGACCAAACCAGACCAAACCAGACCAAACCAGACCATACCAGACCAAACTAGACCATACCAGACCATACCAGACCAAACCAGACCAAACTAGACCATATAGTTTCAATCTTGTTTGACCAAACCAGACCTAACAAGATTTATACTTGACAGCCTAGACCTTACAAGACTAGACTCGACTCGATCTAACTGTACCTGACTGTACCTGTCTGTCTGACCGCCTGTCTGTCTGCCTGACCGTCTGCCTGTCTGTCTGTCCAGGGCTCTCTCTACGTGGTGGACCCCCTTCCTTGGTGTCCTCACCTGGACTGTGTTAAGCCCCTCCCCCCGTCAGGAATCGACGTGGGGCGGGCCTGTCTGGACTGTGGCTCTGAGGCCGAGAACTGGACCTGTCTCACCTGCTACCAGGTAACACCTGTCTCACCTGCTCACATCCTGTCTCACCTGCTAGCAGGTGAATGCCTGTCTCACCTGTTAACTAGCTGTCTCCCCTGATAACTACCTGTCTCACCTGGTAACTACATGCCTTCCCTGGTTACTACCCGTCTCCCCTAGTTACTACCTGTCTCCCCTAGTTACTACCTGTCTCCCCTGGTTACTACCTGTCTCCCCTGGTTACTACCTGTCTCCCCTGGTTACTACTAGGGGTGCAACGGATCAAAAAACTCACGGTTCGGATCGTTCCGCGGATCAGAGTCACGGATCGGATCATTTTTCGGATCAGCAAAAAAAATAAATAAATAGCGTTTGTGATTGCTTTAGCCCGGTCTGATTGTGGAAGAAGGGGCTGCTTAAATGCCGCGGTGATGAGCGGTTGTTGAGCCGCTTTCGGTTTCACTCCTGTCAGTGAAACACCGGGGTGATGTCGCTGTAAATGCGTGGCCATGCTCGATGTGTTTTTCTTTATGTTAGCAATCGCTATGTCAGCTATGTGTTACGTCTGTGTGGTAACCTAGGCGACCGGTTTGTGTGGCAGCGCGAGTATATGGAAACAGACGTAGCACTGGAGGCAGCAGTTATCGTTACAGTAGTCACCGAAGTCTAGCCTACTTTTATTTTCCATGCCCACTGTTCTTCATGTTGTACGCTGAGGACAATAAATCACAACGAGCCATAGGACTGTTTGCTTATTGAAAAGGGAACTGTTGCAGACTTTTACCCAGAGCGTGTTAAGTAGCTCTGTCCCTGGAACTAGCAGGAATGGTTACGGCTGTGTGTGGACTGAACATGCGCAAATTTTTTTTTTTTTCATAAATCAATCCGCGGATCATGCGTGTGCCGAACCGAAATAGATGATCCGAACGGATCACGGATCAATGATGATCCGTTGCACCCCTAGTTACTACCTGTCTCCCCTAGTTACTACCTGTCTCCCCTAGTTACTACCTGTCTCCCCTAGTTACTACCTGTCTCCCCTGGTTACTACCTGTCTCCCCTAGTTACTACCTGTCTCCCCTAGTAACTACCTGTCTCCCCTAGTTACTACCTGTCTCCCCTAGTTAATACCTGTCTCACTATCCCTAACTAGATGGTTACTGGTTACTACCTGTCTCCCCTAGTTACTACCTGTCTCCCCTAGTTACTACCTGTCTCCCCTGGTTACTACCTGTCTCCCCTAGTTATTACCTGTCTCCCCTAGTTACTACCTGTCTCCCCTGGTTATTACCTTCCTCCCCTGGTTGCTGGTCTCACCTGATAACCATGGTAACCAGGACGCTGTGTGCCCACAGGTGTTCTGCGGTCGCTACGTCAACGAGCACATGGTGTTCCACGGCGCGGTGACGGAGCACCCCGTCGTCCTCAGCTTCTCTGACCTGTCGGTGTGGTGCTACCGCTGTGAGGCCTACCTGCACAACGAGGTAACACCGGGATCATCTAACCCCCCATGAGGCCGCATTACTGAGAGATAGTGAGTCATCACATAGTTAGGGATAGTGAGTGACCATCAAGTTAGGGATAGTGAGTCATCATGCGTTAGGGATAGTGAGTCATCACATAGTTAGGGATAGTGAGTCATCATGCGTTAGGGATAGTGAGTCATCATTAGTTAGGGATAGTGAGTCATCATGAGTTAGGGATTGTGAGTTATCATCTAGTTAGGGATAGTGAGTCATCGTATAGTTAGGGATAGTGAGTCATCATGAAGTTAGGGATAGTGAGTCATCATTAGTTAGGGATAGTGAGTCATCATGAGTTAGGGATTGTGAGTTATCATCTAGTTAGGGATAGTGAGTCATCATGCGTTAGGGATAGTGAGTCATCGTATAGTTAGGGATAGTGAGTGATCATCAAGTTAGGGATAGTGAGTCCTCATTAGTTAGGGATAGTGAGTCATCATTAGTTAGGGATAGTTAGTCATAATTAGTTGGGGATAGTGAGTCATCATTAGTTAGGGATATTGAGTCATCAACAGCTAGGGATGAGTGATTGATGGTGATAGTGAGTGATGGTGAAACAGATTTATGGTGAGTGATGGTGATAGGTAGCCTGGTCCTACCAGACCATCGTACTTCATTTTCATTTGTACAGAAGGTCTGGAACTGCTCAATTGACAAGCGTTCACTCACTTGGAGGCGGGTGTCTGTAGAAGTTTTAAAATGATTGGATCTGCCCAGTGCCACTCTGGATCTGCCATAACCAATCGCATCGCATTTGGTCGTGACGTATGTCATGCGACGGGACCTGCCGCAAAACACGTTTTGCGCACATGCAGGCTGTACACAAACAAAACAAGATGAAGCGTGAAGATGTATCTGAACGATAGCTGCAGGTTTTGTTTATCTGATGTAAGAGTTCAAGGATCAGTTGTACATTCTAAATTAATATTCTACAGTAACGACAGCGATAATGTTTGTGGTCAACTGTTGACGCTGGGTCTTGTCATTGACTGACTGACTGACTAACTGACTGACTACTCATCTCTGACTACAACTGAAACTGGCGCGCGACCAAGACGTCATCGTTCTCAGCCACTCCCTCTGTTCGCTGATTGGACCGCCAGGAATCGGGTTGACATGGAACGCATTTACATTAAGCAGACCCAGACCTAGTACTGAAGTGAAATGAAAATTGAGCGGAGGTAGGTAGGTGGGCGGCGCCAGGCTAGGTGATAGGAATGATGGTGATAAGAAGTGATGGTGATAGTGAGTGAGTGAGTGATGTGATGGTGAAAGTGAGTGATGGTGATAGTGAGTGATCTTCTTCCTCTCTACAGGTTCTGTTTGAAGCTAAAAACTCCGCTCACCGATGCAAATTTGGAGAGGAAATCCTCCCATGGAGCTGAGGGGAGAGGAGACAAGGGGACAAGGAGAGGAGAAGAGTTCCTAACTTTTATATTGTTCATATTCACTATCCTTGCATTTATCCTGATCAGATATCAGTGTTCACCTCAAGTTCCTTTGGTACGCAACCTATTTAATAATCTTAATTATCTCCTTTGTTCTTATTTTCTACACTGAGTGGCTTTATGTTTTATTTTTGTGTGAATGAGGTTATTGTTTACATTATTTTAAAACGGTGATAATGGAAACACGCAGACCTTCTGTTGACTTGGGTCCAGAAGGCTGTGAGAACACGGTTGAATCACTTTTAGTCACTTAGTCGGAGGCGTTCAGCGTACTGGCTCCATCTTCTCTACACCGTACAGTTCAGGTCAGGGGTCAGGGGTCAGGGGTCAGGTGACGTCAGGCAGCCGCTCCCTCGTAGCTCACACTCCCACCTTGAGTTCCGCTGCAGATTGTCATGTGTTTTTTCCCTGCATGCGATTGTTCGGACTATTATGGTAATTTGATGTGTGAGTCCCCTGATGTGATTGGTTCCTGCAGCGGACCCAGGGTTGCGCGTCCTCTGGCCCGGTTTCCTCCACTGTGTGTGTGTGTTTGGTTGATTTATCCAACGTCAGTGTTAATAAATGACTTTACTTTACCAAAGAGATCTGGTTTCATGTTGCCTCGCCTTCCCTAGCGAGGGACGTAACGTTAAGTAACGTTAAGGTAAGGTAAAGCTCTAAGGTCAACCTTCTCTCTTCTGTCGTCTGGAAACACGCACACAGTTTGGCTGCTCGCTCGCATTCCCACTAACATGTCACATATGTAATGTGTGACGTGACGTGTCACATGTCATTTGTAACATGTTACACGCTCCTGTTCAGGTATACTTGTAGAGCAAGTAATTAAATAAAGGAATATTAAAAAGTAACATTTAATATTTAACATGTAAAATGATGGCATCGACGCCTCCACCTGTTGTTCTTCTTAGGCTTTATTCTTTCGTTCTTATTATCTACAAATGTAGGGACCCTACTACTTCCACAATAGTCCCCCTAGAGACAAAATTCCACATTTAAAATGCAGAGTAACGCTATGTCCTACCAGCTGACCATGGCAGAGTAATGCTATGTCCTACACACAGAGACTCTGGGTACAATTAGTTTTAAGGATTTTACGAAAAACTAATCCCAAAAAGTCGTCTGTGCCTTTTAAACGTCGAAACAACTGTATGCCTGTAAGTGTTTAGTTTTAGACCTACAAATTTGGTTAAGTCGTTTTTGTGTCATAAGGACAGAGGGACCCTAAACACGAAGTTGAGCTAGAAGGACCTTCAACCAGGACCGTAATATCACGACCGTCTCTCTTCACACCACCAGTCAACCTGAACGAAGCGTTAAAACACCGCTTCTCCATCATCAGACCAGGCGGGGCGCTGGAGGAGCGGCTCCTCCGTCCCTCAGAGCCGCGGATCAGTTCATCTTTTACCGACGAGGAACTCAACCTGACAGAGGGTCCTCACTGATCGATACGAGGCGACGAAATCACCGCTTCTCTCTCTATCTCGCCCCCCCCTCCCCTCTCCCCCCCCCCCCTCTCTCTCTCTCTCTCTCTCTCTCTCTCTCTCTCTCTCTCTCTCTCTCTCTCTCTCTCTCTCTCTCTCTCCATCCATTGGTATTTTCGAGACGCGGAGCTCGTGCTGTTCTGCGGTTCCAAGGTAATAGATTTTTATTCCGTCATCACGTCGTCCGTCATATTCAGGAACGTCAGGATGTTTACATCCTAGTCCTGCGCGTTGTACTAGTTGTGTGTGTGTATTTGCGTGTGGTTGTATGTGTGGTTGTGTGTTTGTGCCTCTGCGCTTCTGCCTGTGCTGCTGTGTGTCAGTATGTGTGTGCGCGCGTGTGCGTGAGTGCGTGTATAATAGCGTGTGCGTGTGTTTATAATGTGCGTGTGTGTGTGTGTGTGTGTGTGTGTGTGTGTGTGTGTGTGTGTGTGTGTGTGTGTGTGTGTGTGTGTGTGTGTGTGTGTGTGTGTGTATAACGTGCGTGCGTGTGTTTGTGTGTCCCCCAGATGGCGCTGTCTCCCCCTGAGCTCTACCACACTGAGTTCGTGCGCAGTGCGCGCGCTGTGGGCGTGCTGTGGGGCGTGTGCACCGTGTGTCTGGCCGTACTCCAAGTGGTGGTTCTGGTGCAGCCCGCCTGGGTGGTCACCACGGAGACCAGCTCCTCCGCCTCCGGGACCCTGGGCCTGTTCCAGGTGCGCCAACACACCGGCAGCCAATCACAACGCAGACCTGTTCACTTTGCAACGTCACACATTTATACATACATATTCTGTGCATGCATGTATATATATTTTTATTAATATATATATATATATATATATATTTATTAATGTCTAGATATAAATATATTTTTGTTAATAGCTATCGCTAGATAGCTGTTGTTGCTAGCATGTGTTAATATGGTGTGTGTGTGTGTGTGTGTGTGTGTGTGTGTGTGTGTGTGTGTGTGTGTGTGTGTGTGTGTGTGTGTGTGTGTGTCTATGTGTGTGTGTGTGTGTGCCTGTGTGTGTGTGTGTCTGTCTGTGCGTGTCTGTGCGTGTACGATGTGTGTGTGTGCGTCTCTGTGTATCTGTGGATGTGTGAGTGTGTGTGATGTGTGTGTGTGCAGGTGTGTGTGGAGGGGGACTGGCCCGGTCCGGACTGCCAGGGCTCCCCCTCGGCCCTGGCCCCCCTGCCGGCCTTCCAGACCCCCGCGGTGCTGGTGTGTGTGTCGCTGGGCGCCGTGTGGACCAGCGCCGCCTGCCTGCTGCTCTTCAGGGTCTGCCACTCGGCCGCCGTGTTCAAGAGCTGCGGCTGGCTGCAGCTCACAGCAGGTCTCTGTCTGTCTGTCTGTCTGTCTGTCTGTCTGTCTGTCTGTCTGTCTGTCTGTCTGTCTGTCTGACTGTGTCACTGTCTGTCTGTCTGTCTCTCTGTCTGTCTGTCTGTCTGACTGACTGAGTGTCTGTCTTACTGTTTGTCAGTCCGTCTGTCTGTCTTTCTGCCTGTCTGTCGGACTGTCTGTCTGTCTGTCTGACTGTCTGACTGTGTCACTGTCTGTCTGTCTGTCTGTCTGTCTGTCTGTCTGTCTGTCTGTCTGTCTGTCTGTCTGTCTGTCTGACTGACTGTGTGTCTGTCTTACTGTTTGTCAGTCTGTCTGTCTGTCTTTCTGCCTGTCTGTCGGACTGTCTGTCTGTCTGTCTGTCTGTCTGACTGTCTGTCTGACTGACTGTGTGTCTGACTGTCTGTCTGTCTGTCTTACTGTTTGTCAGTCTGTCTGTCTGTCTGTCTGACTGGCGGTCTGACTGACTGGCTGTCTGTCTTACTGTTTGTCTTACTGTCTGCAATAACCTATTTACCATCTCTAACTAACCATAACCTGATAACAATCCCCTTGTTATCGTTACCATACCATAACTCACTAGACATCAGGTAGTCACTGTCTACATCTCAAATATCTATCACTCTATCCACCACTCCATCTATCTATCCATCCATCTATGTATGAATGAATGAATGAATGTATGTATGTGTGTATGTATGTATGTATGTATGTATGTATGTATGCATGTATGTATGCATGTATGTATGTATGTATGTATGTATGTATGTATGTATGTATGTATGTATGTATGTATGTATGTATGTATGTATGTATGTATGTATGTATGTATGTATGTATGTATGTATGTATGTATGTATGTATGTATGTATGTATGTATGTATGTATGTCTCCCTCCTCTCTCTCTCTCTCTCTCTCTCTCTCTCTCTCTCTCTCTCTTAACCTCCCTGTCTCTCCAGGTGTGTGTCTGTCTCTCGCCTGTCTGCTGTTCCTGGACTCCTGGGACTGTGCGGAGATGAGGGCTCTTTGTGGAGACAGAGTGAGTCTACAGGAAGTGATGTCATCCCATCAACCAGTGATGCTCAAAGGCTATATGTGTGTGTAGATTTATTTATGTATGCACACATATATAAATATATCTAAGTGTATATATATATATATATATACATGTATAAATGCACTTTGTGTAAATTCATCATGTGGCGGTGCAGTGGGCCCCCATCATGTGACGGTGCAGTGTGCCCCCCTGCCCCCCTGTGCTGTCCCGTGCTGCAGGTGGGGAGCTTCCAGCCGGGGAACTGCTCGGTGTCCTGGGTGTTCACGCTGGCCCTGCTGGGGGTGCTGGACTCGGTGATCCTGGCCACGCTGGCCTTCGTCCTGGCCAGCAGACAGGACGCCCTGCTGCCCACGGAGACCAGGGACCAGAACCTGCTTACTAACCCTTAACCTCTCCTTAACCTCTCCGTAACCCTCTCCTTAACCCTTAAACTCTCCTTAAACCTCTCCTTAACCCTGAACCTCTCCTTAACTCTCTCCTTAACCCTTAACCTCTCCTTAACCCCCTCATTAACCCTTAACCTCGCCTTAACCCTCTCATTAACCCTTAACCTCTCCTTAACCCCTAACCTCTCCTTAACCCCCTCATTAACCCCTAACCTCTCCTTAACCCTATCCTTAACCCTTAACCTCTCCATAATCCTCTCCTTAACCCTTAACCTCTTCTTAACCCTCTCATTAACCCTTAACCTCTCCTTAACCCTTAACCTTCTCCTTAACCCAAAACCTTCTCACCAACCCTTAACCTCTCCTTAACCCTCTCCTTAAGCCTAAAAACATTCCTTAATCCACAACTTCTCCCTAACCCTTAACCTCCCCTCAACCCACAAACTCTATTTGAAACTGTAATTTATGTTTTTATGTGTCTTATGAATGATGTATGTAGGTATGCATGTATGAATGATACATGTTTGATGTATGTATGATATGCTGCTACTTGCCCCTGTCTCCTGCCCTATAAGGACCACAATGGAAATAAGCCTTAGGGCTTTATTGTGTCATCCCTGACTATCTTTATTGATATAATGTATGGCACAGGTTGTTGTTCCATATTTTTGTGTCAAGAATGGTCAAATAAAATCTAAAGCTCAATCAACCCTTAACCCTCTCCTTAACCCTTAAACCTTTTCTTGAACCTAAACCTCTCCCTTACCCTTAACCTCTCCTTAACCCTTCTCACCATCCCTGAACCCTCTCCCTCACCCTTAACCCTCACCCTAACCCTCTCTTTAAATCGTTCCCAAATCCTGTTGTCTGTTAAATTGTAAATATTCTGAGAAGAGAATTAAAACTATATTCTAAGGACTATGTTTATGGTTATTTGGCGATACATGGGAACATAAACGAGGGATACCAAGAACACCAGGGGTCAAGGGTCAAACACACACACAGGATCTGAACTTTAGGTCGCGCCTTTATTTTGGAAACACTTTACATCCAACACATCCACTAAGCACATGTCCTGTTACCACGGCAACACACTGGACTTTTAGTTATACCCCTCTTCCTCTCCATCCCTCTCCATCCCTCTCCCTCTCTCCCTCGTTCTCCCCCTCTCTCTCTCCCTCTCCCTCTCCCTCTCTATCTCTCTCTCTCACTCTCTCTCTCTCTCTCCCCCTCTCCTCTCCCCTCCCCTCTCCCTCTCCTTCTCTCTCTCCCCCTCCGTCTCCCCCTCTCTCTTTTCCCCTCCCTCCCTCCCTCCCCCTCTCTCTCCCATTGCTCTGCGGTTACATCACATCAACACTAAATGAACACATGATGTTTGGGACTCTAGATGATGAAGGGTAAATGACCCTGCAGGACGTGACGGGTGAGCGTTGCTGAAGGACTGGGGGTTGACCCCTGACCCCCTGACCCCCTGACCCCGTCAGACCTACTCCTGTAGGACCTGCAGCAGCTGCTGGGCCAGGACTCTGGGGTTAAAGGTCACCGCCGCCCTCCGTCTCCGGCGACGACTCCCCTCCTCCTCCTGGGCGGTTGCTATGGTATCCGGCCCCTCTCCTCCTCTCCCTCCGTCCTCCTCCTCCCCCTCCAGCCTCAGCCTCTTCACCCTGAGCAGGGGGGAGTCGCTGCTAGGCAACGGGGGAGACGCGTTGTCAAGGGAACGGCGGGACCTGGTGTGGGCGGGGCTGACAGGTCTTGGTGCCGCGACGTCCCGTCTGGAGCGGGACTTTGCAGGGGCCATACTGCCCAGTATCCTAGCAACCAGGTATCTAGGGCGACGGAAAAGGAAGCAATCTGAGTCACAAACCCATCAACACCTGTTAGTCTGTTGTGAAGGTCTGAACCCGGTACGGTCTGAACCCGGTCTGAACCTGGTCTGAACCCGGTCTGAACCCGGTACGGTCTGAACCCGGTCTGAACCTGGTACAGTCTGAACCCGTTCTTAACCCGGTCTGATCCCGGTACGGTCTGAACCCGGTCTGAACCCGGTCTGAACCCGGTACGGTCTGAACCCGGTACGGTCTTAGACCCACACCCTAAAGTAGGTGACCTTTGTTTGACCTTTTTTTTGACCTTTGTTTGACCTTTGTCTGACATTTGTGTGACCTTTGACCCACCTCAGCAGGTCCGGGTCGCCCCCCCGGGGGGACGGCGGTCTGGGTCTGGGGTCTCGCTGGTCCAGCTGGTTCTGTCTGGACCGCTCCAGCAAAGTCCTGGCCAGGCGAGGGTCCATTCTGGGGGCGGTCAAACCTGTTACTGATGGTACTGGTTAGACTGGATTCAGATGGTACTGGTTAGACTGGTCTTACTGATGGTACTGGTTGGACTGGTTTCAGATGGTACTGGTTAGACTGGTTTCACTGATTGTACTGGTTAGAATGGTTTCAGATGGTACTGGTTTACTGATGGTACTGGTTGGACTGGTTTACTGATGGTACTGGTTAGGACTGTTGATGATACTGGTTAGACTGGTTTCACTGATGGTACTGGTTAGGACTGGTGATGATACTGGTTAGACTGTTTTCACTAATGGTACTGGTTAGGACTGGTGATGGTACTACTGGGGACTGGTTTCACTTATGGTACTGGTTAGGACTGGTGATGGTACTGGTTAGACTGGTTTCACTGAAGGTACTGATTGGGTGAAGATACTATTTTGGTTTTTACTCGGTGATGTACTTGTTAGGAGTGGTTTTACTAGGTGATGTACTAGTTAGGAGTGGTTTTACTAGGTGATGTACTAGTTAGGTGCTGCAGTAGTTAGGACTGGTTTTAAAAGGTGACATACTAGTTAAGTGATGCACTAGTTAGGACTGGTTTTACTAGATGGTACCTCTCCAGCAGGGCCCAGCTGGCAGCCTGGGAGTTTCCTGGACTCATGCCCCTGCCGGTGTCGTCATAGTCCTGGGTTGCCAGTCGTTGGAAGGGCCCCCCCTCCTCCTCCTCCTCCTCCACCACGTCCATCACGTCCATGTCTCCTGGGTTGACCAATCCCGCACCTTCTGCCTCTGACATGAGGCGGAGCATAGCGGCCATGTAGGCAGCTGATTGGTTGATTAAATTAAAGAGATAAAGAGCTCATCTTACTGAACAGGCTTGTGTGTGTGTGTGTGTGTGTGTGTGTGTGTGTGTGTGTGTGTGTGTGTGTGTGTGTGTGTGTGTGTGTGTGTGTGTGTGTGTGTCTGGTGTGTGTGTGTGTGTGTGTGTGTGTGTGTGTGTGTGGGTGTGTGTGTGTGTGTGTGTGTGTGTGTGTGTGTGTGTGTGTGTGTTTGCTTTGAGTGTTTATGAGTGTTTGGATGTGAGTTTGTTGGGTGTGTTTGTGTGTGTGTGCGTGAGTTTGCTGTGAGTGTATATGTGCGTTTGCTGTGAGTGTTCGGAAGTGCGTTTGATGTATGTGTTTTGTGTATTCACCTCCTTCCTGCTCTTGTTCCCTCCTCTGGTTGCTCTCCACCAATCGCTGCAGGGCGTCATCTAAGCTCCTCCTCCACTCAGTTTGCTGGTAGTCAGCGTCTCCTCGCTGCACAGGATATGACATCATCTCTGCTTCGTTTGGCAGCAGGTCCCGCAAATCTCTACGGAGTCGCCTGGCCGCCGCCCCCTGGCCCTCCAAGCCACGCCCCCCTGGACGCGCTGCTGGGAGGGACTGGAATACCACAAGTTAAACACACCTGTAGTTAATACAACCAGTTAAACACACCTGTAGTTAATACAACCAGTTAAACACACCTGTAGTTAATACAACCAGTTAAACACACCTGTAGTTAATACAACCAGTTAAACACACCTGTAGTTAATACAACCAGTTAAACACACCTGTAGTTAATACACCTGTAGGTAAAAAACCGTTGTTAAACACACCTGTAGTTAATACACCTGTAGTTAAACACACCTGTAGATAACCACCTATAGTTAAACACCCCTGTCGTTAATACACCTGTAGTTAAACACACCTGTAGTTAATCACCTATAGTTAAACACACCTGTAGTTAATCACCTATAGTTAAACACACCTGTAGTTAAAAACCTATAGTTAAACACACCTGTAGCTAATCACCTATAGTTAAACACATCTGTAATTAATCACACTTGTAGTTAGTTAAAACACCTTTAGTAAGAACCTGAACATGTATAACATACCCTTAGTTAAATAAATGTAATATAAATATTTATTATATTAAATTATCTAAATATGTAATATCTTTATTATATTATGTTATATTCATTATGTTATCAACGAAATTATGTTAAAATCATTATATAATCATCTAATCATGTTATTCTCCTAACTACAACAACAATTTGCCATGTCTGTCACTGTGCTGTTGCCTAGCAACCAGCTCTCCTCCGCATTCTCTTTCTCTCATCCATCCATCAATACCCCTCACTGCCTCTCATTCCCTCTGTCGTCTCTCCCTCTTCCCATCTCTCTCTCTCTCTCTCTCTCTCTCTCTCTCTCTCTCTCTCTCTCTCTCTCTCTCTCTCTCTCTCCCTCTCCCTCTCCCTCTCCTCCACTCTCCCTCTCTATCTCTCTCTCCCTCTCCGTCACTCTCTTTATCGATCTATCTCTCTACCCATCCATGCATCCCGGGCAGGTAAAGTGAGAACAGATTCTCAATACAGCAATACCTACATAACAATATCAAGATAGATACACATATACATATCTAGCCCTAACAATATTACAATACAATATCTAGATAGATGCACACATATATTTCTAGCTCTAACAACACTACAATACAATATCTAGATAGATACACACATATATATATAGCTCTAACAATACGACAACGCAATATCTAGATAGATACACATTAATGCAAAACGTTAAAATTCTACATTACAATATATAGATAGATGCACATATTTATTTCTAGATATTATAATACTACAATACAACACAATATATATATAATCAGATTAATGTCTAGACATATATGTATTCTCTAGACATAAATAATATTCATTATATTAACATTAATGTTTATATATAGATATTCATTAATCACACTTATTTTAAACAGAAGTGCTGATGTCATCCTGCCTGGCGACAGTAGTAACCCTGGTTACACAACACCATGACGACACACATGTTTGAACACACACACGCACACGCAAGCACGCAGGTGCCCACACACGCACACACACGTACACACGCACACACAAACAAACAAAAGCACAAACACACGCACACTCCTCCTACCTTAGCGTTCAGCACGCTGCAGGCAGTAACGCACAACAGACACAACGGGCCCAGCATTCTGTCCTCTGTCCGTCCGTCCGTCTGACAGAATGCGGCTGCCCTGTTTTAGTGTCTCTCGCCCGTGTACACTCCCTCCTCAGCAGAAGAGAGCGAGCGAGTGAGAGACAGATAGAGAGACAGAGAGAGAGAGAGAGGGGGGGGGGGGGGGAGGAGCTAGAGAGATGCGTGATGAGGAAAGAGCATGATGTGAAAGGGAGCGAACAAACACACTAACGTTCATCCCTCCCTCCCTTCCTCCCTCCCTTCCTCCCTCCCTCCCACCCTCCCTCCCTCCGCCCCCCCCCTTTCTGTTTGAGAACAGGATGCAGTGATGCGGTTGCCATGGTAATGTCTTTATTGAAACATGGGATCCAAAGTGTAAAGAAACAGGGTCAAAGGGTTTCCATAGTCACAATTCGTACAAACATATTGATAACCGTCGTCAACACTGATGTGGTCGCCTTGGTTACGGATGCTGGGTAGAATATCAGAGGAAGTAACATCACAAGTCAGAGGCATTGAGTCACCACGACACCAGAACAACGATAAGACACACAAACACACACACACATGCACAAGCCCACACACACATACACACACACATTTGTGATCCCAGACCCACCCAAACACCCCCCCACACCCCCCCACACACACACACACACACACACACACACACACACACACACACACACACACACACACACACACACACACACACACACACACACACACACACACACACTCACACACACACACACACACACACACACACACACACACACACACACACATGCTGCTGTATGGGGCTGGTGGTCATGCAGGGATTAAATATCTAAGACTGAAGGAAAGGCTTTATGATCGATAGATGAACTGTTTTTTGATTGATAGATTACGTGTCCTCTGCTTATTGATCCGAACACTCATCCTCTCCACTGGCTTCTACAATATTAATATACCTGCCCATCATATTATGTCATCCCTTTTCCCATCATACGGCGGAGGTGAGGCTGTTGCCATCCCAACACAGAACGCAAATCCTTTCATCTCACTGCTATTCACTTAACATCACCCCCTCCTAATATAATCACTGAGTCATCACCGCTCTGATAATATGATATCAGAGTTAACACCACCCCTTATTCATATTATCACAGAGTCATCAACAACCCTTACTCATATGATCACAGAGTCATCAACAACCCTTACTCATATGATCACAGAGTCATCAACAACCCTTACTCATATTATCACAGAGTCATCAACAACCCTTACTCATATGATCACAGAGTCATCAACAACCCTTACACATATTATCACAGAGTCATCAACAACCCTTACTCATATTATCACAGAGTCATCAACAACCCTTACTCATATGATCACAGTCCTTACCACCCATTACACCTCAAGTATCTTAACTTGACAGGATGGTATCTAGTGTGTACACCAGACGGCATGTTTACACAGCATGTGCTAGACGGTGCAAATTATCCGTACTAGCTAGTACCAGCTAATCTGCTAGCACGGATACGTGGTACCTTTAGACTGTGTAGTACTATGTAGTAGAGAATCTAACTAAGTGGTACATAGGAGTTGTCTGAGGGGGTTGTGGGATGTTTCTGGTTGCTATGGTAACACATGCTGGCACAAAGTGAGCAAGGGAAAGCACAGGTCCATATAAATAAAGACATGTTCATCTATATCATATCTGTTATGTACAACACTGACACCATGTCGTCATGAGGCTGCTGTCAACTTATTATCACTCTGTTTTCATATTCACATCACTCACAATACTTAACAACAACCCCCCCCCCCCCCTCCCCCCTCCCCCCACCCCCCCACCCCGATGCAACCGATGAACATCCCGGCAGATATGAAGGAGCGTTGCATTATGGGTAGGCTGCAGACCGCCAACCTTTTGTACGCTCCAATGCCTGAGGAAACACAGACATTATAGATGTTAATATTATATTAACACATAGATATATAGAGATAAATCATATAAACACGTTATATATGGAGATAAAACATATAAACACAATATATATACAGAGATAAATCATATAAACACAATATATATACAGAGATAAATCATATAAACACATTATATATAGGGATAAATCCTAATAAAGACGTTATATATAGAGATAAATCATACACACAAAATATAAATATGGATATAAATCATATAAACAGATTACATATTGGGATAAATCCTAGTAACACATTATATATAGGGGTAAATCTTATAAACGCATTATATATAGATAAATCTGTTTTCTTACCGATTTCCTGTCTGCTCACATCTGATTGGAGAAGGAGGTTGGAGCTGCTGCTGGTTGGCCATAGCCCGGACCGAAGTCCGCCTCCTGAGTCTAAATGACAGGAAGTGACATCAGATGATAATAATAATAATCGATAATCAACAGACACCGGCATTACCGAGGGGTCATTAGTAACCTGGCTGTAATTAGCAACCTGGTCATACAGCTGTAGTTACCTGGTTGTAGTTACTGGTTGTAGATACTGGTTGTAGTTACCTGGTGCTTATAGGTTACCTGGTTGTAATAAGTTACCTGGTACTAATAGGTCACCTGGTTATAAAAGGTTACCTGGTTGTAGTTACCTGGTTGTAATAAGTTACCTGGTACCAATAGGTCACCTGGTTATAATAGGTTACCTGGTTGTAGTTACCTGGTTGTAATAAGTTACCTGTTACTAATAGGTCACCTGGTTATATTAGGTTACCTGGTTGTAATAAGTTACCTGGTACTAATAGGTCACCTGGTTATAATAGGTTAACTATCTACAACAATCTATTATCTATTACCTGGTTAGTGGTTAGTGGTAGATAAGCCGGTACTAACCTGGTTGTAGCCCTGCTGGTTGTAGTCGGGCTGTTAGTAATAGTTAACCTGGTACTAGTAGTTTACCTGGTTAGTGGTAGATAAGCCGGTACTAACCTGGTTGTATCCCTGCTGGTTGTAGTCGGGCTGTTAGTAATAGTTAACCTGGTACTAGTAGTTTACCTGGTTAGTGGTAGATAAGCCGGTACTAACCTGGTTGTAGCCCTGCTGGTTGTAGTCGGGCTGTTAGTAATAGTTAACCTGGTACTAGTAGTTTACCTGGTTAGTGGTAGATAAGCCGGTACTAACCTGGTTGTAGCCCTGCTGGTTGTAGTCGGGCTGTTAGTAATAGTTAACCTGGTACTAGTAGTTTACCTGGTTAGTGGTAGATAAGCCGGTACTAACCTGGTTGTATCCCTGCTGGTTGTAGTCGGGCTGTTAGTAATAGTTAACCTGGTACTAGTAGTTTACCTGGTTAGTGGTAGATAAGCCGGTACTAACCTGGTTGTAGCCCTGCTGGTTGTAGTCGGGCTGGTACCCGCCCCCCTGGGTGCCGGCGTAGGGGTCCTGCTCGTAGCCCCCCTGCTGGCCGAAGTCCTCCGGTGCAGCGGCCTTCTCCTGCGGGGGAGGGGCCCGCATGAAGGGGGCCAGGATCCCCGTCTCCTTGAACACGAACCACAGGTTCCCCCCCCACAGGATGAGGTTGATGAAGCCAAACGCCTAGAGGGAGGAGGAGGAGAGAGGGGGGGAGAGAGAAGAGAGGGGGAGGAGAGAGGAGAGAGGAGAGAGGAGAGAGGAGAGAGGAGAGAGGAGAGAGGAGAGAGGGGGAGGAGAGAGGGGAGAGGGGGGGAGAGAGGGGAGAGGGGGGGAGAGAGGAGAGAGGGGGAGGAGAGAGGAGAGAGGAGAGAGGAGAGAGGAGAGAGGGGGAGGAGGAGGAGAGAGGGGAGAGGGGGGGAGAGAGGAGAGAGGGGGAGGAGAGAGGAGAGAGGAGAGAGGAGAGAGGAGAGAGGAGAGAGGAGAGAGGGGGGAGGAGAGAGGAGAGAGGGGGAGGAGAGAGGAGAGAGGAGAGAGGGGAGAGGGGGAGGAGAGAGGAGAGCGGAGAGAGGAGAGGAGGAGAGGATAGTTGGAGAGGGGAGAGAGGAGAAAGAGGAGAGGAGGGGAGAAGGGAGGAG
>NC_079412.1:21950814-21955814 GCF_026213295.1 Gadus chalcogrammus
GACACTGGGCCGACCAGCACGCTGTGACGCAAGCGTGACTCCGCCTGCTCGACTGCTTCCTGCGCCCTCCACTTCCGTCCAGTCCTGACTTCGATGCCAGCCTGGGAGACCTTTGGATCACTGGATTCCCTGTACTGCAGCCACCTCCCTTGCACGGGTTACCATGAACTTCCTCATTCAGGCTGCTAATGGGGAGCTTCAGTTTGTTGTTGTGCCCGTATAGAGCGATGCTACTCAGCTTCGTGCAGGCCCAGCCATCTACGGAGGTAACGGCTGATCCTCCTCTCGAAGCCCTGTACTGTTGTTATTGGGAACTCGTACACAAGCAGGGGCCACAGAATCCTGGGGAGAACACCATGCTGGTAAATCCAGGCCTTGAATTTACCAGGCAGACCCGACTTGTCCACTGCTGTCAGCCACGCCTCCAGCTCCCGATTTGTGGCCTTGATGGATGCAGCGTCCTTCAGGTGCAATCAAAGGTCTTTTCCGAGGCTCTTGATGGGTTTCTCCGGTGACTGATGGAATCTGGGTGCCGTCCAGAGAGAAGCGGAACTTATCAGTCACTTTCCCTCTCTTGAGCACCAGGGACCTAGATTTTGCAGGCTTGAAACACATCCGAGCCCAGGTGATGATCTTCTCCAAGCCTGAAGGATCCATCGGCACCCCGGCACTGACGTCGTCGTTACTGTCAGGTCGGTCCATAAAGGCTTCTGATGGGGGGCTGGCGGACTCCAGGACTTGGTGATCGGACCTCTGCACTCGACTTCTGCTGACTTGACCAGCATGTTCATGGCCAAGGCAAAGAGAATCACTGAAATAGTGCATCCAGTGATGATCCCTTTCTCCAGCCGATGCCACTCAGATGTGACCGTCCCAGAGGTGACTCTCAGCTTGAAACTCTTGTAATAGTCCAAGATAATGTCCCTAATTTTACCTGGGACATGGTGCCGGTCCACAGTGCTGTTTCCACTAGCTTATGAGGAATGGATCCATAAGCGTTGGTGAGATCGAGCACAGCAACTGCTAGGTCTCCTTTCCCTTCTCTTGCCTCTCTGATCAACTGTGTGACCACACCTGTATGTTCGAGGCATCCTGGCACCTTTGGGATTACCGCCCTTCTGTACAGAGGTGTCGATGTACTTCGTTCTTCAGGAGGAACTCAGTCAACCGACGGATAGGATGGCGAAGAATATCTCCCCTCAACGCTGAGCAGCGAGATCGTTCTGAACTGCTCGATGTTCTTAGCATTCTCCTCCTTGGGAATCCAGACACTTCTGCAAATCTCCATTGTTGGGCTACCTTTCCCCTCCTCCAGATAACCCTCAGGATCTTCCCAAGCCGGTGAAGGAGTCTGGGACAACTCCTTTGTATAGTTTGTAGGGCACTCCGCTTGGTCCAGGGGTCTGAACTGGCTCTGGCTGCCTTGACAACTTCCTGAATCTCCTTCCAACTGGGCTCCTTGCTGTTGAAGTCTGTGGTGGGTCCTGGGGGCTCTATCAAAGATCTGTAGGGACCTAGGTCTTCCTCCCAAGCAGCATCACTGTATGTGTTGCAGAGATGGTTGTCAATCTCCTCTTTGGGACAAACAAGTTTTCCACTTCGTTTTTGCCCAAGCAACTGCTTGGCGACTCCAAAGGGGTTTGCGATGAAGGCAGACCGCCTCTTGGCCCTCTCTTTCCCCCGCCGTCTGTGCCATTCTGCCCTTCGAAGAGTGGTGAGCTTCTTCCTGAGGATGCCGCGAAGTTCTGATAGTGCATCCCTTTCCTCTTCTCGCGCTACCTTGTACTGCCGCTTCAGGACCCGCAGCTCCTGCCTTAACTGGCTGATCTTCTCTGCCCTACGGTTGTTCATGTAGGGGGTCTTGGTACCCAACTTCTCCACTGTACCAAACCTCTCGACAGCAAGGCTGATGATGATGGTTGCCATGGTTTTGAGCTTCCCGTCTGTGTCGCCCTTGGCTGCTGATTCTAAGATCGTATCCACATCATCATCGAACTGGAGCCACTGTCTCTCCTTACTGGCCGGAGGCCACTTGACCCGACGATGTTCGGTTACTCTGCCTGGGTCTGGGGCTACTGGTACTGATATATATGATATATAACATACACATGTGATATAATATATGATAGATAACGTATACATGTGATATAATATATAACATATACATGTGATCTAATATATGATACATAACATATACATGCGATATAATACATGAGATATAGCATAAACATGTGATATAATGCATGATATATAACAAATGAATGTGATATGACACTGTTTATGATCTATCACATATACATGATTATAATAACATGAATAGAATAAGAACAAACATATTCATTATTTATTAATCAATCTTCACCTTCTTCACCTTCTGGGGGTTCTTCCTCTTCCTCATACTCTGTGTCTAGATCTACATCAATCTAGTGAGGAGGTGGAGGAGGAGGAGGAGGAAGAAGAGGAGGAGCATTAGGAGCAGAAGGAGGTTCATTGTGATGTTATTATTAGTGAAGAGCTGAGAGGAGGTTAAATAAATATAACAACATAATAACATATATTCTCCTCACCTTCACCTCCTCACCCTCCTTCTCCTCTCCCTCCTCTTTCTTGACTCTTCGGAAAAACAAAAAAACACATAATATAAATATAGGTGGTTATTAAATATCCTAATAATATTTAGCATGATAATACTATGGAAAAATAGTGATACATCATATAATTTGTAATTTTACAATATGAATAATTGTGATAATTGATATGATATTATTACTATAGTATTACATGGATAACAACGCTTACAGTAATATGATATACAGGTGAAGACTGTGTGTCATCAGTCCTAGCCCTGATGTCATTGTTATTAATGTTCTTTAACGTACTCTTTCTTCTTGTTGTCCGTGTCCCCTCCCGCCAGGTTGTCTACTGCGATGGCCAAGAAGACGTTCAGTAGGATGTCTGCTGACTGCTCAGGAAGAAACTGACAGACAGGGAGACAGACAGACAGACAGATAGGGAGACAGACAGACAGACAGACAGACAGACAGACAGACAGACAGACAGACAGACAGACAGACAGACAGACAGACAGACAGACAGACAGACAGACAGACAGACAGACAGAGATACAGATAGGTAGACAGAGAGACAGACAGACAGACAGACAGAAAGACAGACAGACGGAAAGACAGACAGACAGACAGACAGACAGACAGACGGAAAGACAGACAGACAGACAGACAGACAGACAGACAGACAGACAGACAGACAGACAGACAGACAGACAGACAGACAGACAGACAGACAGACAGACAGACAGACAGACAGAGAGACACAAAGACAGACACAAAGGCAGGCAGACAGACGGACACAAAGATAGAAAAACAGACAGGTAGACAGACAGGCAGACAGGGAGACAGACAGGCAGACAGGGAGACAGACAGGCAGACAGGTAGACAGAGAGGCAGCAGTAGCTGTCTGGGTCTAGATGGAGGATACAGTTTCCGCAGATGAAGAGGATGACAAAGTAGACGCAGACGATCATCCCGGGGAACACCGGCCCACCGTACGCCATGATGCCGTCGTACATGACCATGTTCCAGTCCTCTCCGGTCAGGATCTACCGGACACCAGGGATCAATACACCAGGGATCAATGCTCCACCACTGACCAATACACCACAACTGATCAATACACCAGGGAGCAATACACCACAACTAATCAATACACCACCATTGATCAATACACCACAACTGATCAATACACCAGGGATCAATACTCCACCACTGACCAATACACCACAACTGATCAATACACCAGGGAGCAATACACCACAACTAATCTGTACACCACCACTGATCAATACACCAGGGAGCACACCACAACTAATCAATACACCACCACTGATCAATACACCAGGGATCAATACACAGTATTGGTATTCTCATTATATAGTACAGTGTACCTGAAGCAGGTGTTATTAGTTGATGGTACCGTCAGTATTAACTAGTCTACCTGAAGCAGGTGTTATTAGTTGATGGTACTGTCAGTATTAACTAGTCTACCTGTTATTAGTTGATGGTACTGTCAGTATTAACTAGTCTACCTGAAGCAGGTGTTGTTAGTTGATGGTACCGTCAGTATTAACTAGTCTACCTGAAGCAGGTGTTGTTAGTTGATGGTACCGTCAGTATTAACTAGTCTACCTGAAGCAGGTGTTGTTAGTTGATGGTACCGTCAGTATTAACTAGTCTACCTGAAGCAGGTGTTATTAGTTGATGGTACTGTCAGTATTAACTAGTCTACCTGTTATTAGTTGATGGTACTGTCAGTATTAACTAGTCTACCTGAAGCAGGTGTTGTTAGTTGATGGTACCGTCAGTATTAACTAGTCTACCTGAAGCAGGTGTTGTTAGTTGATGGTACCGTCAGTATTAACTAGTCTACCTGAAGCAGGTGTTGTTAGTTGATGGTACCGTCAGTATTAACTAGTCTACCTGAAGCAGGTGTTGTTAGTTGAAGCTACTGTCAGTATTAACTAGTCTACCTGAAGCAGGTGTTGTTAGTTGATGGTACCGTCAGTATTAACTAGTCTACCTGAAGCAGGTGTTATTAGTTATAAGTACTGTCAGTATTAACTAGTCTACCTGGAAGCAGGTGAGCAGGGCCTGGGGGAATGCGTCGAAGGTGCTGCGTTTGGTCTGCGTCTCGTCAAAGTTAAACTTCCCCCCAAACAGCTGCATGCCCAGCAGAGCGAAGATGATGAGGAAGAGGAAGAGGAGGAGCAGCAGCGAGGCGATGGACTTCATGGAGTTGAGGAGCGACGCCACCAGGTTGGACAGGGCTGTCCAGTGACTGATGACACATACATGTATTAAACCTGCTGTCCAATGACTGAGGACACATACATGTATTAAACCTGCTGTCCAGTGACTGAGGACACATACATGTATTAAACTTGCTGTCCAATGACTGATGACACATACATGTATTAAACCTGCTGT
>NC_079412.1:21960814-21985814 GCF_026213295.1 Gadus chalcogrammus
TACACTCGTATAGTAGTATATTAGTGTAGTATAGACTATACTACACTACACTATACTACACTATAATATACTACACTAGACTATATACTATACTTTACTATGCTATGCTACACCACTACACTATACTGTATAGTGTAGTGGTGTAGTATAGCATAGTAAAGTATAGTATATAGTCTAGTGCAGTAAAGCCTTGTATCGTATACTGTAGTCTAGCATAGTGTCCTACAGTAGTACTAGAGTGGTACTCACCCAGTAGAGTACGTCAGTCCAGCCCTCCATGGTGATGCACTGGAAGACGGTCAACATGGCGAAGAAGAAGTTGTCGAAGTTGGTGATGCCTCCGTTGGGCCCGTCCCAGCGGCCACGGCACTCGGAGCCGTTCAGCAGGCACTGGCGCCCGTGGCCCGCGAACGCACAGGGCACCGGGTCGTCCTCCACGTAGTTATCTGGTTAGAGCAACCAGCTAGTTAGTGATCAGGTCAATGCATAGGGCACGGTAGTCATACAGGTAGTGATCTGGATAGAGTAACCAGCTAGTTAGTGATCAGGTCAATGCATAGAGCACGGTAGTCATACATGTAGTTATCTGGTTAGAGCAACCAGCTAGTTAGTGATCAGGTTAATGCATAGGGCACGGTAGACATACATGTAGTGATCTGGATAGAGTAACCAGCTAGTTAGTTATCAGATCAACTAGTAGGGCACCGAGTCGTCCTCCCGGTAGTTATCTGGTTAGAGTAACCAGCTAGTAAGTATCAGTTAGTTGGTTATCAGTCAGCTCCTATGTAGTAAAGGGTGTGTGTGTGTGTGTGTGTGTGTGTGTGTGTGTGTGTGTGTGTGTGTGTGTGTGTGTGTGTGTGTGTGTGTGTACCTGCTCCTATGTAGTAACAGGTGTGTGTGTGTGTGTGTGTGTGTGTGTGTGTGTGTGTGTGTGTGTGTGTGTGTGTGTGTGTGTGTGTGTGTGTGTGTGTGTGTGTGTGTGTGTGTGTGTGTGTGTGTGTGTGTGTGTGTGTGTGTACCTGCTCCTATATAGTGACAGGTGTGTGTGTGTGTGTGTGTGTGTGTGTGTGTGTGTGTGTGTGTGTGTGTGTGTGTGTGTGTGTGTGTGTACCTGCTCCTATTTAGCAACAGGTGTGTGTGTGTGTGTGTGTGTGTGTGTGTGTGTACCTGCTCCTATGTAGTAACAGGTGCGGTGCATGCGGCCGATGAAGAGCTCCAGGCCGATGATGGCGTAGATGATGATGACGAAGAGGACGAGCAGCGCGATGTGGAGCAGAGGAACCATGGCCTTCATGATGGAGTTCAGCACGATCTGGAGGCCTGCAGACAGACAGACAGACAGACAGGTAGGTAAACAGACAAGTAGACGCACACAGATAGGTAGACAGACAGACAAACAGACAGACAGATAAGTAGACAGGTAGACAGGCAAGGAGGTTGACAGACAGGTAGACAGACACACAGACACACGGACAGACACACAGACAGATAGAGAGGTAGACGGGTAGACAAACAGACAGACAGACAGACAGACTGGCAGACAGACTGGCAGACAGACAGACAGACAGACAGACAGACAGGCAGACAGACAGACAGACAGACAGACAGACAGACAGACAGACAGACAGACAGACAGACAGACTGGCAGACAGACAGACAGACAGACAGGCAGACAGACAGACAGACAGGCAGACAGACAGGCAGACAGACAGGCTTACTGGGTACTCCAGAGACCAGTCTGAGCGGCCTCAGGACTCTGAAGGCCCTGAGGGCCTTGACGTCCAGACCTCCTGGCTTCCCCGGCGTGTGGTGGCTGGTGGTCGACACTTCTCCAGACTTATGAGTCACCGTCTCCAAGACAACACTGAACAGTCTGCAACACAGGTCACTCAGGGTCAACCCTAACCCCTTACCTTTAACTCTTAAACCTTAACCCTAACCCAAACCCCAATCCCTAACTCCTATGCCCTAGTCTCTAATCCCTAACTCCTATCCCCTAGTCTCTAATCCCTAACTCCTAACCCCTAGTCTCTAATCCCTAACTCCTAACCCCTAGTCTCTAATCCCTAAATCCTAACCCCTAGTCTCTAATCCCTCACTCCTAACCCCTAGTCTCTAATCCCTCACTTCTAACCCCTAGTCTCTAATCCCTAACTCCTAACCCCTAGTCTCTAATCCCTAACTCCTAACCCCTAGTCTCTAATCCCTAACTCCTAACCCCTAGTCTCTAATCCCTAACTCCTAACTCCTAACCCCTAGCCCCTAACTCCTAACCCCCAACCCCAAACCCCAATCCCTAGCACCCTCACCCTAAAAACAATCCCTAATCCCTAATCCCTAACCCCAACCCCCTAGCCACTAAACTCTAACCCCTAGCCCCTAACTCCTTACCCCTAGCCACTAAACTCTAACACCTAGTCCCTAATCCCTAACTCCTAACCCCTAATCCCTAACTCCTTACCCCTAGCCACTAATCCCTAACACCTAGTCCCTAATCCCTAACTCCTAACCCCTGATCCCTAACTCCCGGCCCCTAGCCCCTCCGTCCTGACCCGACGATGACGATGACGAAGTCCAGAAGGTTCCAGCCGTTGCGGATGTAGGAGCTGGGGTGCATGACCAGACCGTAGGCCAGGATCTTCAGGAAGGTCTCGATGGTGAAGATGACCAGGAAGATGTACTCCACTTGCTCCTAAAATGCATCAGCGGGTCGTATCAGTATTGTTTGCAGGTTATGTACTCAACAGGTTCATATTAGTACCGTAAGCAGTGTTAGTACTCAGCATGTAGTATTAGTACTTGAAGCAGGATTGGTATCAACCAGGCTAATATTGGTACTGTAAGCAGTGTTAGTACTCAGCCTGTAGTATTAGTACTTGAAGCAGGATTGGTATTAACCAGGCTAATATTGGTACTGTAAGCAGTGTTAGTACTCAGCATGTAGTATTAGTACTTGAAGCAGGATGGGTATTAACCAGGCTTATACTGGTACTGTAAGCAGTGTTAGTACTCAGCAGGTAGTATTAGTACTTGAAGCAGGATGGGTATTAACCAGGCTAATATTGGTACTGTAAGCAGTGTTAGTACTCAGCATGTAGTATTAGTACTTGAAGCAGGATTGGTATGAACCAGTTTAATATTGGTACTGTAAGCAGTGTTAGTACTCAGCAGGTAGCATAAGTACTGCAAGCAGTGTTAGTACTCAGTAGGTAATATTAGTGCTTTTGGCAGTATGTACTCACCAGGTCATGATTGGTTGAGTTGGAGTCGTCCTCAGGGAATGGTTTGGACACGCCCAACGCTACACAGTTAGCAAAGATGGCTAACAGAATAAAGATATCGAAAGGCCTGCAGAAGCTGTCAAGGACTCACACAGGAAACCACAAGACGTCTGTACTGTGAAGACGAGCACGAATGTCTGCACTCAGAACTCACCTGTTCAGAGTTCACCGAGACTCTGCATAGCCATCCAGTCCCCCACTCCCATTAATGTTTGTTGTACTCCCTGGCACTTAATGTACACACTTAATGCACGCACTTACTGTATGTTGCATTTATTCATAATTGTGTAGCATCTGCATTAGCGAGCTGTCACTACTGTATACGGGGAATGGGTTAACCTAGCGATGGTTAGTGCTTGGCACTTGGTTCTATGATCATCTTAACTGTACCGACATCGATATATTGTTTGACTCTCTGATGACAAATGGACTTATTGTAAGTCCCTTTGTGATAAAAAGCATCTGCTAAAGGCCCTAAATGTAAATGTGAGTCAATTCGATTCCAGCTGATGTGTGCTGACGGCTGATTGGTGGAAAGGATACTTCCACTCCACGATGGACAGGGCGGCTCTCCTGATTGGGTTGTTGAGTTTGAGACAGTAGAGGGCTCTGGGAGCGCGCTGGACCTGGTTATTACCCTGGACCTGGAGCATAGTCATCATTAACACCTGACCCCTGACCCCTGACCCTAACCCTGGACCCCATCGTCGTCATTAACCCCTGACCCTAACCCTGGACCCCATCGTCATCATTAACCCCTGACCCCTGACCCCTGACCCTAACCCTGGACCCCATCGTCATCATTAACCCCTGACCCCTGACCCCAGACCCTAACCCTGGACCCCATCGTCATCATTAACCCCTGACCCCTGACCCTAACCCTGGACCCCATCGTCCTCATTAACCCCTGACCCCTGACCCTAACCCTGGACCCCATCGTCATCATTAACCCCTGACCCCTGACCCTAACCCTGGACCCCATCGTCATCATTAACCCCTGAACCCTGACCCTAACCCCTGACCCTAACCCTGGACCCCATCGTCATCATTAACCCCTGACCCCTGACCCTAACCCGAATAACATCCAATTTCTTAACGTGTTAAAATGTAACATGAGGTTCACACCTGTTTCTTAGCATGTTGGCCTTTAACATGTGACATGTAACGTGAAGTTCGGACCTGTTTCTTAGCATGTTGACCTCTAACATGTAACATGAGGTTCAGACCTGTTTCTTGGCGTGTTGACCTCTGACCTCTAATATGTAACATGAGGTTCAGACCTGTTTCTTGGCGTGTTTACCTCTGACCTCTAACATGTAGCATGAGGTTCAGTCCTGTACCTTAGCGTGTTGACCTCTGACCTCTAATATGTAACATGAGGTTCAGACCTGTTTCTTGGCCTGTTGACCTCTGACCTCTAACATGTAACATGAGGTTCAGACCTGTTTCTTGGCGTGTCGACCTCTGACCTCTAACATGTAACATGAGGTTCAGACCTGTTTCTTGGCGTGTTGACCTCTGACCTCTAATATGTAACATGAGGTTCAGACCTGTTTCTTGGCGTGTTTACCTCTGACCTCTAACATGTAGCATGAGGTTCAGTCCTGTACCTTAGCGTGTTGACCTCTGACCTCTAATATGTAACATGAGGTTCAGACCTGTTTCTTGGCCTGTTGACCTCTGACCTCTAACATGTAACATGAGGTTCAGACCTGTTTCTTAGCATGTTGACCTCTAACATGTAACGTGAAGTTCGGACCTGTTTCTTGGCGTGTCGACCTCTGACCTCTAACATGTAACATGAGGTTCAGACCTGTTTCTTGGCGTGTTGGCCTCTGACCTCTTACATGTAACATGAGGTTCAGACCTGTTGCTTGGCGTGTCGACCTCTGACCTCTAACATGTAACATGAGGTTCAGACCTGTTTCTTAGCATGTTGACCTCTAACATGTAACATGAGGTTCAGACCTGTTTCTTAGAGTGTTGACCTCTGACCTCTAACATGTAACATGAGGTTCAGAGCTGTTTCTTAGCATGTTGACCTCTAACATGTAACACGAGGTTCAGACCTGTTTCTTGGCGTGTCGACCTCTGACCTCTAACATGTAACATGAGGTTCAGACCTGTTTCTTAGAGTGTTGACCTCTGACCTCTAATATGTAACATGAGGTTCAGACCTGTTTCTTGGCGTGTTGGCCTCTGACCTCTTGCATGTAACATGAGGTTCAGACCTGTTTCTTGGTGTGTCGACCTCTGACCTCTAACATGTAACATGAGGTTCAGACCTGTTTCTTGGCGTGTCGACCTCTGACCTCTAACATGTAACATGAGGTTCAGACCAGTTTCTTGGCGTGTCGACCTCTGACCTCTAACATGTAACATGAGGTTCAGACCTGTTTCTTGGCGTGTCGACCTCTGACCTCTAACATGTAACATGAGGTTCAGACCTGTTTCTTGGCGTGTTGACCTCTCCTGCGTTGCGTTGCCGTGGAGCTGGTGGTGGAGTGAAGGGTGTCGGTCCTCGTCATCCGCAGTCCTCCCTCGTTCTCTCCATCCAGCTCCTCATCCCATTCCTCCTCTGCTCCCCCTCCTTCATCACCCTCTCCTCCCTCCTCCTCTCCCTCCCCCCTACCCCCCCCACCCTCCACATCTTCCTCTTTACCTGGAGAGAGAGAGAGAGAGAGAGAGAGAGAGAGAGAGAGAGAGAGAGAGAGAGAGAGAGAGAGAGAGAGAGAGAGAGAGAGAGAGAGAGAGAGGGAGAGAGAGAGAGAGAGAGAGAGAGAGAAAACAAGCAAGAGAGAGTGAGAGAGAGAGAGAGAGAGAGAGAGTAAGAGGAAGAGAGATAGAGCGAGGGAGAGAGTAAGAGAAAGAGCGAGATAGCGAAAGAGAGAGAGAGAGAGAGAGAGAGAGAGAGAGAGAGAGAGTAAGAGGAAGAGAGATAGAGCGAGGGAGAGAGTAAGAGAAAGAGCGAGAGAGCGAAAGAGAGAGAGAGAGAGAGAGAGAGAGAGAGAGAGAGAGAGAGAGAGAGAGAGAGAAAGAGAGAGAGAGAGAACAAAATATTAAGATTATACAAAATAGGATAAGAAATACTCTGATTCACATGTTTCCAAATGAAAATCAAAACTAAAAATGTTCTGTAGTTAAATTCCTTCTCCCCGTCTCCATCTTCTCTGATACTGTTGGATTAGACACCTTGGTTACCCATCCACCTGGGCTTTAATCTTTGGCTTTGCATACACTTATTAGCAGAGCTACATACATCCACAGATGTCCTCTGCCATGTAGAATACATGAGATAAGGAGTAACTATAAGTAAGTCGACCTGTAGTAATAAATGGTTGGGATGAAAGTGCTAATATTAACAATGAATACCTAACTTAAATTAGGGCGAGCGGATTTCCCCAGAGACAGCTGGAGCTGTTCATGAAATGTCCCTAACCAAAGATAGCTGTCAATCACCATACTATGAGTAACAGTTGGCAAAAGACCAATGTAGTGTGAAGAAATACAAGATACCAGACTGATGTCTTTGAAAGAATTGAAGTATTCGACTTTAGAAAAGCTCATTTTGACCCCTGAGTGAACCTTTGTCTTTGTGTGGTACTTTAAATGTGTGACAATGGATTATTATGAATAACTTTAGCATTTCAGGTTTTGAAAGCTGAGATTTTTTAGGAGCTGAATTGGAGAAGGTTGGTTTCGGACTGGCTGGTGTGGTGGTCTTCAGGATGGATGAACACCGCTGTGTCTCTGGGCCCTGAATAAACACACATTCATGTATTTATGACTCCTTTAGTTGGTTCTAGTCATGGTACCAGTACCATGGACCAGACAACCTCATCACTAGACATCCTGCCATCAACAACACCCTAAATACCAGTGGTATCCGTGGACCGGACCACCTCATCACTAGGCATCCTGTTATCAACACCCCCCTAAATACCAGTGGTACCATGACCATGGACCGGACCACCTCATCACTAGACATCCTGCCATCAACAACACCCTAAATACCACATCCTATAAGGAGCTACTGGATCAACCACATTAGGAGAGGAGCAGAGAGGAGAAGAGGAGAGGAGAGGAGAGGAGAGGAGAGGAGAGGAGAGGAGAGGAGAGGAGAGGAGAGGAGAGGAGAGGAGAGGAGAGGAGAGAGGAGGCGAGAGGAGGAGAGAGGAGAAGAGGAGAGAGGAGGAGAGGAGGAGAGGAGAGGAGAGGAGAGGAGAGGAGAGGTGGAGAGGAGGAGAGGAGAGGAGAGATTGATACCGAGCAGGAGAGGAGAGGAGAAGATGGAGAGGAGAGGGGGCAGATGAGTGCGGAAATGAGAGGAGGAGAAGGGAGGTGTGTTCCAGTGGAGGAGGTGACATGTTGTAGTGAACAGCTGTGACCTACTTCTGGACCACACACACACACACACACACTACCACACACACACACACACACACACACACACACACACACACACACACACACACACACACACACACACACACACACACACACACACACACACACACACACACACACACACACACACACACCATGATGGATAAAGGAGAGATTAACATGCAGAGACAAAGATGGAGGGAGAGAGAGAGAGAGAGAGAGAGAGAGAGAGAGAGAGAGAGAGAGAGAGAGAGAGAGAGAGAGAGAGAGAGACAGAGAGAGAGAGAGAGAGAGAGAGATAAGGAGAGAGAGGCTATGAGTGAGAGGGAGGGGGGAGAGAGTGAGAAGGAGAGGGAGAGTTTGACAGAGAGGGGAGGGAGAGAGATAAGGTTATTCTTTACTGGAATTAATGACATCGTTGTGAAGGAACCTTTGAACCAGGCTGTGATGTCATCATCTGTAATAACCTCACCTACCTCCACCATCCACCTTCACTAGACGTCATACTGGAATGGCTGACCCTCTCTCTGTCTATCTGCCTGTCTGTCTGTCTGTCTGTCTGTCTGTCTGTCCCTGTCCGTCTGTCTGTCTGTCCCTCTCTCTGTCTGTCGGTCCCTCTGTCTGTCTGTCTGTCTGTCTGTCCGTCCATCTGTGGCACCTAAACCTTCTGCAGAGTACCTCTAAAACTTGGGCCTTGACAGTAAACCCTTGCAAAACTTACCCAGCCTACAATAACAAAAACACAAGTTCCTATAAGTCACAGTCTACAATACACCACCTACCTACCTAGTGTGTTCTCTAACTAGTCTGGTCAGTGTGTTCTCTAACTAGTCTGGTTAGTCTGTTCTCTAACTAGTCTGTATCTGGTCGGTATGTTCTCTGTCTGTACCTGGTCAGTGTGTTCTCTAACTAGTCTGAACCTGGTCAGTGTGTTCTCTTACTAGTCTGTACCTAGAACACCACACCTACCTTGGAGTAAACATCAGAAACCTCCACAGAGCTCTGAAGGATCTGAGAGACAAGGAGGGCCTTCTAGGCTTTCAGAAGAACATCAACTGGACATCCTCATCAAATATTGGACTGAGTCCACAACCTACTGTTTTCAACAGTAGTGAAGTCTGTGGTTGCCTTTGCCTACTAAGACTTTAGATAATGGGACAAACACCAAACTAAGACTCTAAATCCGCTCTCCAAGTCCAACGTAAACAAACACCAAATAACGCACGCAAAACAAAAGTAGGATGTTATCAGGAGAGAGAAGAGAGAGAACAGAAGAGAGAAAATTGAAAATAATCCACCAGCAACCAAAGCAGACTTGCAGGAAAATATATACAGACCACTTGACTACTGTGATCGAGAACTGAGAAAAGTCCAGAACTAACTATAGTATCAGGAACCCTTTCATTAAAACACTAAAGGAACAAACTAGACCATCATGAACCCTTTCGTTAAAACACTAAAGGAACAAACTAGAGGATCAGGAACCCTTCCTTTAAAACACTAGAGGAATAAACAACTAGACCATCAGGAACCCTTCCTGTAAACACTAGACTAGAGGAACAAACTAGAGCATCAGGAACCCTTCAATCTCTTTAAACTAACGACCATATTTGTTTGGGAGATACAGGATAGTTGGATCGGCACGTTGGGTCACCTGAGAGGGAATCGTACGCCTCACAACACAGTTAAACTAAAGACTTCTCTACTGTACCTGCCTCCTGCATTATTCTGCAATGTTAACAAGTGACTACTGCACTACTGCACTAGAAATAACTGCACAATACAACTCTCTGTATGACTTGTATTTTATATTAACCCTTTTTAATTGTTATACAATTGTTTATATTTCAAAATCGACATTTTTCATTTAGTCGTTTAAATAACTTAACACCTTTGGCAAGGTAACGTTACACGTTTATTCTCCATACCAACAAAGCACCTTTAACTGAAGAGAAATCAAATTGAAGAGGGCGAGGAAGACTATTCTGACTTAATTTATCTTATTATATTATATCTAACCTCATGTCCAGTCACCTTCAAGCCTATTCTAACCTAGTTTATAGTCACTAACCTATTCTAACCTAGTTTATAGACAGTAACCTAATTAACCTAGTTTATACTGAACAATTTACTCTTACCTAGTTTATAGTCACTAACACTATTCTTACCTAGTTTATAATCACTAACCTATTCTTATTTAGTTCATACTAACCAACACAATTCTAACCTAGTTTATACTGAACAATTTATTCTTATAGTCACTAACCTTTTCTAAGCTAGTTTATAGTCACTACCCTATTCTAAACTAGTATATAATGAACAATTTATTTTAACCTAGTTTATAGTCACATATTCTCATCTAGTATACCAACACACAAGATTCTACTTGCCTAGTTTATGAACCAGTTCGTCTTAACGAACCAATTGTAAGCTTGTTTACAGTCAATAACCAGCCGGAACACATATGTCAATAAAGTGTAAATAACATGTGAATAAAATGTGAATAACATGTTAATAATATGAAAATAATATGTTAATACAGACAACAGAAAGTTAATCTTACTTTGGCAGGTTTCCTCGTGCATACTGGCGATGCGCGCTCTCGATTCAATTTAAAACAAATCACATGTTAATAATCAAATAAAATCACATAAATCCCTCCTGATTCTCCCGTTGGACCCTCTCATCGCTTTCACATCGCAAAACAATGTCAGATAAGCGAATAAAACCAAAATCGACATTATTTAGCCTAAAAATAGAGTTCATATAAACGACCGCAGAAACCCGCGCACTCCATCGTCGGCACGAGACGGCAGCAGCCTGTTCCGAGCGCGAGGCTGAAGCTCACCGGGATTAGAGAACCATGCGTTCCCTTAAAGAGATGGATACACAGATATATACTTATATATATATATAAAATAATATATACATACAAATAAATATATGCATACATCCACAGATCAATTTAATCAGAATGATAATATACTATATTGCTATTTATAATTAAAAGAATACATATAATAGAAATGTCTCTCCCTCTCTCTCTCTCTCTCTCTCTCTCTCTCTCTCTCTCTCTCTCTCTCTCTCTCTCTCTCTCTCTCTCTCTCTCTCTCTCTCTCTCTCTCTCTCTCTCTCTCTCTCTCTCTCTCTCTTTCTCTCTCTCTCTCCCTCTCTCTCTCTCTCTCTCTCTCTCCCTCTCTGTCTCTCTCAGGCCTCCAGGACCTATATGAGGACCTTCTGGAGGCCTCTCCAGAAGAGTACAAGTCTGCTCTACTGAAAGCTGATCACCACATAAATTAAATGTTTTCCAGGTGTGTTTCAGATCCGTCCTGAGAGACCAAGACCAGGTTGGCCTCAAGGTAGACCTGGCATCCAAAACAATAACTTAGAGTTAAACTAACTCTACCTGGTCAGTATGTTCTCTAAGTCTGATCAGTGTGTTCACAAGTCTGGGCAATGTGTTCCCTAACTAGTCGGGTTAGTGTGTCTTCTAACTAGCCTGAACCTGGTCAGTGTTCTCTAAATAGTCCCTACCTGGTCAGTGTGTTCTCAGTCTGGTCAGTGTGTTCTCTAGTCTCTAGTCGGTGTGTTTTTTAACTAGTCTCTACCTGGTCAGTTTGTTTTCTTACTAGTCCGACCTGGTCAGTGAGTTCTCCAACTAGTCTGTGAACTAGGACTGTTTTCCTCCATGCAGCCAGAGCCAGCTGAAAGCTGATTGGTCGATATACTCGGACTACAACAGGAAACCAAAAGTCCTCTGATGTCAACATCTCGTCCCTCTGCCCACAGATTCAGATTCACACGCATACACACATCAGTTTATTGACATCACACACTTCCTGTGTGTGATGGACTAAGCTTCTATATTAAACCCCTCATAATCTCTCTCTCTCTCTCTCTCTCTCTCTCTCTCTCTCTCTCTCTCTCTCTCTCTCTCTCTCTCTCTCTCTCTCTCTCTCTCTCTCTCTCTCTCTCTCTCTCTCTCTCTCTCTCTCTCTCTCTGTGATGGCTAAATGGTTTGGTTTAGCCCACTTTATGTGACGCCATAATTGCTCGGGGTTAAGGTTGGCCTGTGGCGCCCCCATCTGGTCGGAGCTGCTACTGCAATATTTAAATAGGTATTAACGCATATGAGATTATCCTTATAAATTGTTATTTATATGTTATTATAGTTTTATATGAAAGGTTTTCTTATAATTTTAATAGTTATATATAAGTACAATTGGATCATATTTTGTTATGTTATTAATATGGCTGAATATGAAATAGATGTATCTATTATAAATACTACATTTATAACATAGTATAACACATCTATAAAAAATTTGGCATTATGATCGCGAGGTCCAGCGACGTACACACATACACACGCACGCGCGCGCGCACAATCTCTCTCATGCACACACACGCACGCGCAAACAGAGTGTATAAGCAAGGCTACTACGCGTCTACTACACTGTCTCGAGCGACTATTTCATTGGTTTGGATTACCTGCAGAGAGAGAGACGGAGAGCGCGCGAGAGAGAGAGAGACGAAAGACAGCGAGAGAGACAGCGAAAGAGAGAGAGAGAGAGAGAGAGAGAGAGAGAGAGAGAGAGAGAGAGAGAGAGAGAGAGAGAGAGAGAGAGAGAGAGAGAGAGAGAGAGAGAGAGAGAGTCTTGTAGGAGCAGCGGCAGCATGACGGTAGGTGATGGTGTATTCTACATTATATTCTACATTATGTTATCATGTCATGTACGAGGATTTTGAGCGGTGGAGGTTCCGAGCGGGAGGAGGTCGCTGCGTCTCATCGCTCCGTCAGCAGATCTTCCGCCGCGGCTCACACATCGCTGGGTTCTGGACCGCCGCTCGGGTTAGCGGCGGGTTAGCGGCGGGTTAGCAGGGATAGCGGCGGGTTCGCGGCGGTTTAGCGGCGGGTTAAGGTTTGCTCTATCCGGTACCGGAGGAGCCGACCGGAGGCGGTTGATGACCGCATCAGCACCATGTGCGGTGGAGCAGCAGTGTTTACACCACCACCTCATCCTAGATTCACCCGAGATGCTCCTGATGCACCTCCTGCTCTTCCTCCTCCTGCACCCCTTCACTATGCCTCCTCGTCCTCCTGCACTGTACCCCTTTACTACGCCTCCTGCTCCTCGTCCTACACTGTACCCCTTTACTACGCCTCCTGCTCCTCCTCCTACACTGTACCCCTTTACTACGCCTCCTGCTCCTCCTCCTGCACTGTACCCCTTTACTACGTCTCCTCCTCCTCCTCCTGCTCCTCCTCCTGCACTGTACCCCTTTACTACGCCTCCTGCTAGCAACTACACCTGCTAGTATATTGTATGGGAGGTATATTATTTAATAGAGGAGGTATATTATTGTAAAGGAGGTATATTATTGTATAGAGGAGGTATATTATTGTATAGAGGAGGTACATTACCGTGTAGAGGAGGTATATTACTGTATAGAGGAGGTAAATTATTGTATAGAGGAGGTATATTACTATATATAAAGGAGGTATATTGTCGTCTAAAGGAGGTCTATTATTGTGTAGAGGGTATGAATTGTATAGAGGAGGTATACTACGGTATAGAGGAGCTATATTCTTTTATAGGAGGTATGCTTTTCTATAGAAGGTATATTATTGGATAGAGGAGGTATATTACTGTATAGAGGAGATATAATATTGTATAGAGGATGTATATTACTGTATAGAGGAGGTATATTATTGTATAGAGGAGGTATATTATTGTTTGGGAGGCATGTTATTCCATAGGAGGTATATTATTGTATGGAGGAGGTATATTATTGAATAGGAGGTATATTATTGTATTGAGGAGGTTTTTTATTGTATAGGAGGTATACTATTGTAGAAGAGGTACATTATTGTATATTATTGAATAGTGATGTATATTATTGTATAGAGGAGGTATATTATTATACAGAGGAGGTATATTATCGTATAGAGGAGGTATATTATGGTACAGAGGAGGTATATTATCGTATAGATTAGTTTTTTTTATAAAGGAGGTATGTTATTGAATAGAGGAGGTTTGTTATGTAACGTTAATGGAGGGTCAGGCTGGTTTGAGTGGCGGTTCAGAACAACCAAAGCTTATATTGTCGGCTTTTAGAGGTGTGTTTATGAGTTCCCAGTATGCAAGGTGTGTTTCAGTGTGTGCGTGTGTGTGTGTTTGGTACTTCAGGTTAATCATTAGTGTTCTTGTGAAGAGAGTTCCAAGTTCATGTTGACACAGCAGCAGCACAGAGTAGGACCACACATTCCTCCCCTCCCACCACACATACCATTATAAATACCAGTATCACTGTAGTGGTAACCTCGCTCCATACATACCAGTATAAATACCAGTATCACTGTAGTGGTCACCTCGCTCCATACATACCAGTATAAATACCAGTATACCTGTAGTGGTCACCTCAGTCCACACATACCAGTATACCTGTAGTGGTCACCTCACTCCACACATACCAGTATACCTGTAGTGGTCACCTCCCTCCACACATACCAGTATACCTGTACCTGGTCACCTCGCTCCACACATACCAGTATACCTGTAGTGGTCACCTCCCTCCACACATACCAGTATACCTGTACCTGGTCACCTCGCTCCACACATACCAGTATACCTGTACCTGGTCACCTCCCTCCACACATATCAGTATACCTGTAGTGGTCACCACTCCCTCCACACATACCAGTATACCTGTAGTGGTCACCTCGCTCCACACAGTATGAAAGTCTGTTTCTGTGTTATAGGATAGTAGGAATGTGTGTGTGTGCGTGTGCGTGTGCGTGTGTGTGTGTGTGCGCGCGCGTGTGTGTGTGTGTGTGTGTGTGTGGTTCCGAGATATTGTAGCAGAGAGGAAGAGGTGCTGACCAGGTTAGAATGCTAACACGCTAACCACTAGGCTAATGACCGCAGCAAGCAGGCCTGCGGTTCCCCCCTCTGAGCTGACGGGACAGCAGGTCCCCGAGTAAGATGGTGGGACCGCAGCCCCCCCAGTGACATGGTTGGGCAGCAGGTCCCCCAGCGACGTGGGGCTCACTCTGCTAACGCTGGGCTAACTCTGTGCTAACTCTAGGCTATCGCCGTCCTCAACGCTGGGCTAACGCTGAGCTAGCGCTGTGCTAGCGTTGTGCTAACGCTGGGCTAACTCTGTGCTAACTCTAGGCTATCGCCGTCCTCAATGCTGGGCTAACGCTGAGCTAGCGCTGTGCTAACGCTGTACTAACACTGGGCTCTCCTCCCTGTTCCCAGGTGAGCCGCCATGTCTAAAGCCACGGTCAGGAAGCTGCACTGGAGGTCAAAGGTGAGAGTTCAACCAGTTAGTGAGTAAGCCTAACCTCAAACACAACAAAACCAACTATTGAGATGTTACTTTAACCTCAAACACAAGTAAACACAGTAATCATCCCACTCACAAATTTACAACAAATCAAAGAATAACTAATTCACAAATTAACTTATAATGAAAGACTGATTACAAATCAACATATAATCAACTAACAAGTGAATAATAATGTATGAACTAACAAACAAAGTCATAACTCTAGATAAATTAGTTCATAAAATGAACTAATAACAAATGAATTGATAATTCACTAACTAAATAATGAATGAACCAATCACTAACTAACTGGTAACTAATGGATGAATGAACCAATCACTATCTAAGTATTGTAACTAACTAATGACTGAACCGATCACTAACCAACTAGTAACTAACTAATGACTGAACCGATCACTAACAGACTAGTAACTAACTAATGAATTAACCGATCACTAATTAACTAGTAACTAACTAAGGAATGAAGCGATCACTAACTAACTAGTAACTAACTAATGAATGAACAGATCACTAACTAACTAGTAACTACCTAATGAATGAACCGATCACTAACTAACTAGTAACTAACTAATGAATGAACCGATCACTAGTTAACTAATGTATGAACCGATCACTAACAAACTATTAACTAACTAAGGAATGAACCGATCACTAACTAACTAGGTAACTCTCTTCATCTCTCAGGTGCAGGAGAGCTTTGTCCCACTGGGCGGGGCTTCAGGGGAGCTGGGCGTGGCCATCGGGGGAGGGGCCGACTATGGGGAGTTTCCATTCGTCACAGCAGCGCCTGGGGGAGGAGCCACGGTGGGTGATGTCATCCTGGAGATCGGGGCGACGCCCGTCCTGGGCATGACCCTCGGTGATGTCAGAGGGGTCCTCAACACCTGCCCTCACCCAATCAGGATCAAGACAGTATCACCAGGTAAACACGCGCACACACACACACACAACAAATGTTCAAACACACACACGCACGTGCACACGCACTACACACACATGTGTGTTGCCCTCCTCATGCGTGAGTTTCAGGCACGTCGCTCTGTAAGGACCTCAAGAGTGTGTTTCAGGCGCGTCGCTCTGTAAGGACCTCATGTGTGTTACAGGCGCGTCGCTCTGTAAGGACCTCATGTGTGTTACAGGCGCGTCGCTCTGTAAGGACCTCATGTGTGTTTCAGGCGCGTCGCTCTGTAAGGACCTCATGTGTGTTACAGGCGCGTCGCTCTGTAAGGACCTCATGTGTGTTTCAGACACTTTGCTCTGTAAGGACCTCATGTGTGTTTCAGGCACGTTGCTCTGTAAGGACCTCAAGAGTGTGTTTCAGGCGCGTCGCTCTGTAAGGACCTCATGTGTGTTTCAGACACTTTGCTCTGTAAGGACCTCATGTGTGTTTCAGGCACGTTGCTCTGTAAGGACCTCATGTGTGTTTCAGGCACGTTGCTCTGTAAGGACCTCATGTGTGTTTCAGGCACGTTGCTCTGTAAGGACCTCATGTGTGTTTCAGACACTTTGCTCTGTAAGGACCTCATGTGTGTTTCAGACACTTTGCTCTGTAAGGACCTCATGTGTGTTTCAGACACTTTGCTCTGTAAGGACCTCATGTGTGTTTCAGGCACGTTGCTCTGTAAGGACCTCATGTGTGTTTCAGACACTTTGCTCTGTAAGGACCTCATGTGTGTTTCAGGCACGTTGCTCTGTAAGGACCTCATGTGTGTTTCAGGCACGTTGCTCTGTAAGGACCTCATGTGTGTTTCAGACACTTTGCTCTGTAAGGACCTCATGTGTGTTTCAGGCACGTTGCTCTGTAAGGACCTCATGTGTGTTTCAGACACTTTGCTCTGTAAGGACCTCATGTGTGTTTCAGGCACGTTGCTCTGTAAGGACCTCATGTGTGTTTCAGGCACGTTGCTCTGTAAGGACCTCATGTGTGTTACAGGCGCGTCGCTCTGTAAGGACCTCATGTGTGTTTCAGGCGCGTCGCTCTGTAAGGACCTCATGTGTGTTACAGGCGCGTCGCTCTGTAAGGACCTCAAGAGTGTGTTTCAGGCGCGTCGCTCTGTAAGGACCTCATGTGTGTTACAGGCGCGTCGCTCTGTAAGGACCTCATGTGTGTTACAGGCGCGTCGCTCTGTAAGGACCTCATGTGTGTTACAGGCGCGTCGCTCTGTAAGGACCTCATGTGTGTTTCAGGCACGTTGCTCTGTAAGGACCTCATGTGTGTTTCAGGGTTGTCGCTCTGTAAGGACCTCATGTGTGTTACAGGCACGTCGCTCTGAAAGGACCTCATGTGTGTTTAAGGCGCGTCGCTCTGAAAGGACCTCATGTGTATTTCAGGCGCGTCGCTCTGAAAGGACCTCATGCGTGTGTTTCAGGCGCGTCACTCTGTAAGGACCTCATGTGTGTTTCAGGTGCGTCGCTCTGTAAGGACCTGCGGCTGTTCCTCTCAAAGTGCTTCACCCCCGGCTCGCTGGACGGACAGCTGCAGCAGATCATCAGGGAGAACCTGTACATACGGGCAGTGCCCTGTGAGTACACACACACACACACACACACACACACACACACACACACACACACACACACACACACACACACACACACACACACACACACACACACAGACACACACACACACACACACACACACACACACACACACACACACACACACACTCACACATACACCTGTTACTACATAGCAGCAGGTACACAAACACACACACACACACACACACACACACACACACACACACACAAACACACACACACACACATACACCTGTTACTACACAGGAGCAGGTACACACACACACACACACACACACACACACACACACACACACACACACACACACACACACACACACACACACACACACACACACACACACACACACACACACACACAAACACACACTCACACTCCCAGCGTGTGCGTGTCCTCAGGTACGACGCGGGCGTCGCGGGAGGAGGAGATCTCGGGGGTGGACTACAACTTCGTCTCCATCCAGGAGTTCTTCTCCCTGGAGGAGTCAGGAGCGCTGCTGGAGAGCGGCAAGTTCAAGGGTAGGTAGTATTCATGTCAACTGTGCAATGCAATTTAGTCCAACCAACAATGTTGAGTTTTGGGTCAAGAGTTGGGCTCACTGTAGTCTCTTTGTTAGCAAGACACACAGGTTTAAGTCAGACTCTGTCTGAGGCTGGGCCAACTACGGTGCACGTGCGCATTTCGACACTACCCCCCGGGGAGTCTGGGTATTCGTGATGCCGGTTGGGAAAAAGGGGTTTATTGCCTTTTGTCAATTTGTTTCTGTTAGGTTAAGTGGGGTTAACGGGTTTGGGGTCTTTATTGTTTGTGTGTTGTTTATTGTGCGTAGTGTTGCCGCCACCGTTACCGAGACTTGCATGTCCGTTGGTTGGGTGTGCGGTGCGCTGTGTGTTGCAGGTGTGTGTTAAATAAAGGCAGCTCTCGGGATCGTGCGGTGTATGAGGCACGAGAGTTGCGTCACCGTTTAACCTGGGCTCCCGTCTCGTGCAGAACAAGTTTGACCATAATGTCAAACTTGTTCTGCACTTTGGTTTGCTGCATTTAGACAGCGATTCTCTGCTGCTGAACTAGCTACATGTTGCTTGTTCTATTGCTGTCTGGCATTCAGAAATGTAAAATGGAAGTTTCAAATTATTAATTTTAATAAAGTGAACTTAAAACTCGTTTTGCATTCTTTGAAATGTTTTTTTTTTACAAATAATATTAACCTTAATTTGAAATATTAAGTTAACGCCCCTGACTTATTTTTTTGAGTTTGTAAAATATAAAAATCTTAGTTGGTATAACTTTAACTTTCAAGTTTGTCTAAAGAAGAAAATGACCTTTTTGATGGGCTCAAAACTCAAAAATTGATTGCAGTAAGTTGCCTTGCAATTTTGAGTTTGCTCAAAAATAATCAGTATTGATTATTTTTTACAGTGTAATCAATGCTACCCTACACCTCCCAATACTAACCCTAACCAATACTAACCCTACACCTCCCAATACTAACCCTAACCAATACTAACCCTACACCTCCCAATACTAACCCTAACCAATACTAACCCTACACCTCCCAATACTAACCCTTACCCTTACCAATACTGACCCTAACCCTAACCCTTACCAATACAAACCCTACACCCCTCAATCACTAACCCTTACTATCTATCACTAGCCCTATACTAACCCTAACCCTCTATCGAGTGCTCCCAGTGGCTGTCTCATCAGGATGTTTCTGACCAATCAGGGAACTACTACGGCACGCCGCGGCCCGTCCACATTGGTCCAGAGAGTCCGCCAGTCACGTACCTGGAGCACCGCAATCTGCTGAGGAACTTCAGGACCAGGAGCAAGTCCCTGAACAACCTGGAGAAGGCTGGGGAGCCGGAGGAGGGCGAGGACAAGAGCTCAGGTACACACACATACACACACACACACACACACACACACACACACACACACACACACACACACACACACACACACACACACACACACACACACAGGTACACACACACACACACACACACACACACACACACACACACACACACACACACACACACACACACACACACACACACACAGGTACACACACACACACACACACACACACACACACACACACACACACACACACACACACACACACACACACACACACACACACACACACACACACTGGTATACAATCACACACAAAGGTACACACACAGGTACAGGTACACAATCACACACAAAGGTACACACACACACACACACACACACACACACACACACACACACAGGTACAGGTACACAATCACACACAAAGGTACACACACAGGTACAGGTACACAAAGGTACCAACACACACACACTCACACACACACAGGTACAGGTACACAGAGGTACAGGGACACACACACAGGTACACACAAACACACACAAGTAAACACACACAAATGTACACAGACACACCCACACGTACACACAAACACACACACAAGTACACACGTACACAGGTACACACTCACACAGGTACACACACTCACACACAGGTAAAAACACACACTCAAGGTTCATACACAGGTACACTCACACACATCTATGTCTCTCTCTCTGCAGTGGGCGGGGCCCTTCCTGTCAGCCAATCATGGGAGGGTCCAGGGAGGCGGGGCCTGGAGCTGAATTTGAGTGAAACTGGAGAACAATACTACACAAAGTAAGATATATCTATATATCTATATATATATCTATATATATATATATATATAAATATATATATATATATATATATATATATATATATATACACATACATATATACTTATATACATATACATACAGCACAGACAATGTTAAAGGTTGTTGTTTGATTTCAGTCAGTCTAAGACCAACTGGACAGACCCTCGAAACAAGGAGCCCTCAGACTGTAAGTACTGCTCATATAGTTATACTGTCCAGCTACTGTACTGCTGATACACTGCTACTGTGACTGTAACTCTACAGTACTGCCACAGTGTTGTAGCTGTGTATATATACAAACATGTAAATGTATATATTTGTATACATATATATCTGCTGTATGCTGTGGTTCCTGGGTCAGTGCCAGAGTTCACGGAGCAGGTGAGCGTGATGCTGGGCTCCTCGGTGCCGGTCCGCCTCACCAAGGGCCCGCGGGGGTTCGGCTTCAACATCGTGGGGGGCAGTCGGCCCCGGGAGTTCCTCCAGGTGTACAGCATCACCCCAGGGGGCCCCGCCAACCTCAGCCCAGGTACACAGTCGAACACGCACACACACACGATAGGGGTGCTAGATTATGGAAATTGGGAATATAGGATTTCTTTCTGAGTTTGAAAACATGATGAAATCAGCATTTCTCTTCAAAAAAAAAGTGGAAATTTCCCCTTAAAAAAAGACACATAATGTTCAAATAGAAAATAATCAACAAATATGTATCCAACTGTTCTGCATTTCTATAAAACATTGAATGTATAAAATAAATATACAGAAATAAAATAAAATCTTTTCAACTCAATTATATATTAGTTTGGAGAATGTTTGACCCAAAAATCGAAAACACTATAACAACTTGATTAATTGCACAGCCCTAACGCACGCACAACCAGTCACACCCCCCCAAACACACACCCACACACACACACTCACACACTCCATGACCTCATGCCTCTGCTCTACCTTCTGTCTCCTGGTAGCTGACATCCTGGTCTATATCAGTGGAACCTGTGTGCTGGGCCGCTCACACAAGGAGGTGGTGGAGATGCTGCAGGCCGTTGCCATGGGGACCAGTGTGGATGTGGTGCTGAGGAGAGGATACCCCATGCTGTACAACCCTGATGGCTGTCCTAAACAGAGCTTGGAAACTGTAAACACACACACACACACACACACACACACACACACACACACACACACACACACACACACACACACACACACACACACACACACACACACACACACACACACACACACACACATACACACACACACACACGTAAGTTAATGTGACCTTTCAACAGGGAGATCTGACATCTTATCTACTACAGCCCCGCCCGTCCAGAGAAGACACCTGCCCACCTGGTCTGGGTAGCCACGCCCCTTCCCAGCCCTCACCTGGTGTGGTTAGCCACACCCCCTCCCAGCCCTCACCTGGTGTGGTTAGCCACGCCCCCTCCCAGCTCACCTACACCACGGCGGAGCTCTGCAACGGCACAGGTGCAGGTAAGAAGACGGCTGCTACCAACCTAGCTCCCTGGTTACCTAGACCACCTGGCTACCTGGTTACCTCCTAGACCACCTGGTTACAGAGACCACCTGGTTACCTGGTTACCTAGACCACCATGTTGCCTGGTTACCTAGACTGCCTGGTTACCGAGACCACCTTGTTACCTGGTAACCTAGACCACCTTGTTACATGGTAACCTAGACCACCTTGTTACCAGGTTACCTAGACCACCTGGTTACCGAAACCACCTGGTTACCTGGTTACCTAGACCACCTGCATACCTGGTTACCTAGGCGACCAGGGCTTCATAAATTGTTTATGACCTCATCCCCTCCTTTTTTCTAAACATCCAGGATTGGCCCAAACTCCGCCCTCTTATGCGGCTCAACCTGTCACTAACGGCGTGTCCGGGGAGGCCACGCCCCCTCCTTCTGAAGCAGCCCCGCCCCCCAAGCCTACAGCCAGCGGAACCCTGCGCAGGTAGAGTACTACTGGAGTACTACTGGAGTACTACCAACACATTATAAACACACACTACTACTACTATGATAACTATGAATATTCCATAGTACAACTATAATAACTTATAATACATCATAGTACTACCAGAATAACTACTAATACACCATAGTACTAGAATAACTACGAATACAACATAGTACTGCTACAATAACTACTAATACACAATAGTACTACTAAAGTCACTACTAATACACCATAGTACTACCAGAATAACTACATTTACACCATAGTACTAGAATAACTGCTAATACAAACTAGTACTACCAGAATAACTACATTTACACCATAGTACTAGAATAACTGCTAATACAAAATAGTACTCCTAGAATAACTACTAATACACCATAGTACTATAATAACTACCAGTACACCATAGTACTAATAGAATAACTACTAGTTCACCATAGTAGTTCGAGAATAACTACTAATACACTATAGTACTTGTATAATAACTACCACTACACCTTATTACTACTATAATAAGTACCACTACACCATAGTACTACTTGAATAACTACTAATACACCATAGTACTATAATAACTACTAATACACTATAGAACTATAGTAACTACCAATACACCACAGTACTGCAGTACCACTGCAGTACTTAGTGAGAGTGGCGCTGCAGCAGGATCTCTGTCTCCACAGGTCTTCTCTGATTGGCTACAGCACAGGCTCCCTCCCCGCCCCCTCCTCCACCCTCCTCCTCCGTCAGCGCTCCTCAGACCGGGACCTCTCCAGCTCCACCCTCCCCAGCTCCACCAAGCAGCCCGCCAACCCCCCCCCGACCCTGCAGCCCCCCTGTGGCTTCAACGGCTGCCCCGCCAACCACGCCCCTCAGCCCCTCCCCCAGCCCCCCGGCCCTGCCCCCGCCGGGCCCCACCCCCCCCAGCTGGTCCCGGTGGCGCTGTGCCGGAGCGAGGGGGGGCCGGGCTTCAGCGTGGGGGGCGGGGGCCCGGGGGGGCAGCAGGCGGTGGTCCGGAGCCTCTGGGACCCGCGGCTCTGCCCGGCCCTGCAGACCGGCGACGTCATCACCAAGATCAACGGGGCGGACGTCCTCCACCTCACCTTCACCCAGGTACTGTCTCCGTGACAACGCGCCGGTCCCCCACCTCACCTCCACCCAGGTACCGTCTCCGTGACAACGGGTCCGTCCCCCACCTCACCTTCACCCAGGTACCGTCTCCGTGACAACGCGCCGGTCCCCCACCTCACCTCCACCCAGGTACTGTCTCCGTGACAACGCGCCGGTCCCCCACCTCACCTTCACCCAGGTACCGTCTCCGTGACAACGGGTCGGTCCCCCACCTCACCTCCACCCAGTTACCGTCTCCGTGACAACGTGTCGGTCCTCCACCTCACCTTCACCCGGGTACCGTCTCCGTGACAACGTGTCGGTCCTCCACCTCACCTTCACCCTGGTACCCTGATATGGTGTCTATGACAATATGTTACCATGTTTTTAATGAGGTCGTCCTGGTGGCTGTTATTGCGTAGCCATGGTGATCGTCATGGCCACCTGGGGTGGTGTCATGATGGTTGTCGTTGTTACAGTTGCGCTAGTGTTTTCGTCATGGTTACCGTGGTGGTTTGGGAGTAGTTGTCGTCAGGGTTAATGCGGGGCTGTACTGATGGTTGTCTTCATGGTAACCTGGGGTGGGGTAGTCATGGTTGTCGTTGTAGTAACTGGGATAGTGTAGTCATGGTTGTTGCCGTGGTAACTGGGGTAGTGTAGTCATGGTTGTCACTGTGGTTACCTTGGGTGGGGTAGTGGTGGTTTTCATGATGGTTACCAGGGGCGGTGAAGTGGTGGTTGTCGTCGTGGTAACTGGAGTGGTGTACTGATGGTTGTCGTCATGGTAACTGGGGTGGTGTAGTGGTGGTGAAGTGGTAGTTTCAGTTGTGGTAACCGTGATGATGATGATGTTTGAGTTGGTTGTCATGGTGTTGTCCATGAGTTGTGAATGTTGTTGTCATGGTTACAGCGGTGCGTTTGTGTGTTGCAGGTGCAGAGGGTCCTCCAGGAACACACCCGGCGAGGGGAGGTGGTCCTATTGGTCAGCAGAGGAGGTAGGCCCCCCCCCGCGTCCTGCTGACCTCTACTGACCTCTGCTGACCTCTACTGACGCTCTCCCTCTCCACAGCGGCCCTCGACCCCCCTGGGGTCACACCCAACTTCTACAAGCTCCTCCCCTCCCCCCTGAGCCCCGCCTCCAGTCCAGCTGACACGCCCTCCTCCTCCTCCTCAGTGTCCTTCCTGGGGGCCGTGCCCCCCCTCAGCCAGGCTGGCACGGGCCCCGCCGAGGGCCCCGCCCGGACCCCGCCCACACGCCAAGGTAACCCTATCCCTGAAGAGGGCCCCGCCCTGACCCCGCCCACACACCAAGGTCACCCTATCCCTGAAGAGGGCCCCGCCCTGACCCCGCCCCTACGCCAAGGTCACCCTATCCCTGAAGAGGGCCCTCCAACTGGTCTGGGGTTCTAACTAGTCTACTTCTAACTAGTCCGGTCCTGGGGTCTTACAGGTCTGGTTCTTACTGGTCCGGTCCTGGGGTTCTAACTGGACTGTTTTTAACTAGTCTAGCTCTAACCAGTCTGGTCCTGGGGTTCTAACTGGTCTGGTCCTAACTGGTCTGGTCCTAACTGGTCTGGTTCTAACTGGTCTGGTTCTAACTGGTCCGGTCCTGGGGTTCCA
>NC_079412.1:21989068-22001568 GCF_026213295.1 Gadus chalcogrammus
GGGGTGTGTGTCTCTACCTTCTTCTCTGTCTTCCTCTCTTTCCTCTTGACGTGTTTCACTCTGACAGCCGTCTTCCTCTTCCTCACGGCAGGGTCGGAATCTCCTTCCTCTTCCTCAGTCTGCCACACCTGAGGAAAAGATTTATGTATATATATATAGATGTGTATATACATATGTATATATATATATATATGTCTTTATATACCCCCACAAACACACAAACACATACAAAAAGACACACATGCACACACACGGACACAAAGGCCCACACACCAACACCTACCAGGTGGTTGTAGCCAGCCGCCTGGTACTGCTGGTAGAGCTCCAATTCGCTCTCGCTGAATCCGTCGTCGTCTTCCGACAGATGCCCCACCCCCTTCCGCTGGAGGCCCCGCCCCCGGCCCCCGCCCCCAGCCTCTTCATCCTTCACACGCAGCATCTTCTGCTCAACGACAACAAACAACAATATTAAGAACGTGCCACTCACTCACGGGGTCCCTCACCCTCACAGGGTGTTCTTCACTAACGGGGCCCTCACCCTCATTCTCATCAGTGTTCTTCACTAACGGGGCCCTCACCCTCACACTCACACTCATCAGAGTGTTCTTCACTAACTGGGACCCCCACCCTCGTTAACGGGGACCCTCACCCTCACCCTCGTTAACGGGGACCCTCACCCTCGTTAACGGGGACCCTCACCCTCGTTAACGGGGACCCTCACCCTCGTTGACGAGGACCCTCACCCCCACCCTCGTTAACGAGGATCCTCACCCTGACACTCGTTAACGTGGACCCCCACCCTGACACTCGTTAACGTGGACCCCCACCCTGACACTCGTTAACGGGGACCCTCACCCTGACACTCGTTAACGTGGACCCTCACCCTGACACTCGTTAACGGGGACCCTCACCCTGACACTCGTTAACGGGGACCCTCACCCTCGTTAACGGGGACCCCCACCCTGACACTCGTTGGCGGGGACCCCCACCCTGACACTCGTTACCGGGGACCCTCACCCTGACACTCGTTAACGGGGACCCTCACCCTGACACTCGTTAACGTGGACCCCCACCCTGACACTCGTTAACGGGGACCCTCACCCTGACACTCGTTAACGGGGACCCTCACCCTGACACTCGTTAACGTGGACCCTCACCCTGACACTCGTTAACGGGGACCCTCACCCTGACACTCGTTAACGTGGACCCTCACCCTCGCCCGGACCTCACACTGCCGGAGGCGGCACTTCTGCCGGATGCGGTTCGGGCCGCCAAACTTCTTCATGTCTTTGCAGAAGTCACAGAGCGAGCAGTCCTCCGTCCGCAGGCACGCCTCGCACTCACCGCACATCCGGGCCGAGCGCTTCACCTGCAACACAGCGGACCGCCTCAACACACAGAGCACCACAACACAGCAGACCGCCTTAACACACAGAGCAACACAACACAGAGGACCGCCTTAACACACAGAGCAACACAACACAGAGGACCGCCTCAACACACAGAGCACCACAACACAGCAGACCGCCTTAACACACAGAGCACCGCAACACAGCAGACCGCCTTAACACACAGAGCACCACAACACAGCGGACCGCCTTAACACACAGAGCACCACAACACAGAGGACCGCCTTAACACACAGAGCACCACAACACAGCGGACCGCCTTAACACACAGAGCACCACAACACAGCGGACCGCCTTAACACACAGAGCACCACAACACAGAGGACCGCCTTAACACACAGAGCACCACAACACAGCGGACCGCCTTAACACACAGAGCACCACAACACAGCGGACCGCCTTAACACACAGAGCACCACAACACAGAGGACCGCCTCAACACACAGAGCACCGCAACACAGCGGACCGCCTTAACACACAGAGCACCACAACACAGTGGACCGCCTTAACACACAGAGCACCACAACACAGAGGACCGCCTTAACACACAGAGCACCACAACACAGAGGACCGCCTTAACACACAGAGCACCACAACACAGAGGACCGCCTCAACACACAGAGCACCACAACACAGCGGACCGCCTTAACACACAGAGCACCACAACACAGAGGACCGCCTTAACACACAGAGCACCACAACACAGCGGACCGCCTTAACACACAGAGCACCACAACACAGCGGACCGCCTTAACACACAGAGCACCACAACACAGAGGACCGCCTTAACACACAGAGCACCACAACACAGCGGACCGCCTTAACACACAGAGCACCACAACACAGCGGACCGCCTTAACACACAGAGCACCACAACACAGAGGACCGCCTTAACACACAGAGCACCACAACACAGCAGACCGACCACAACACACAGAGCACCACAACACAGAGGACCGCCTTAACACACAGAGCACCACAACACAGCGGACCGCCTTAACACACAGAGCACCACAACACAGCGGACCGCCTTAACACACAGAGCACCACAACACAGAGGACCGCCTCAACACACAGAGCACCACAACACAGAGGACCGCCTTAACTACCACAACACAGCGGACCGCCTTAACACACAGAGCAGGAGATACAACCATCACTTCCCCTTGTTAGGAGGATGCATAAATATTCAGGAAGAGACATAATTGAAGGAACTGATGATTACCTGTGAGCCCCGCCTCCTGTCCACCCTGGAGGAGGAGCCATGTTCCGGATCCTCCCGCAGCTTCTTGGGCCGGAACTTGATCTCCAGCCGACCGTCGCTAGCTGCATCACAGACAGCACCGGGGCTAGCCTGGGCTATCATTAGCATGCTAGTTACAGAGCTAGCATGGGCTATTATTAGCATGTTGATTACAGAGCTAGCCTGGGCTATCATTAGCAATGCTAATTACAGAGCTAGCCTGGGTTATCATTGACAATTCTTAAAACAGTTCTAGCCTTGGCTATCATTAGCAATACTAATTACAGAGCTAGCTTGGGCTATCTTTAACAATGCTAATAATATAGCTGGGTTTGGCTATCATTAGCAATGCCAATAAAAGAGCAAGCAATAGCTACATTTTTATTAATGCCAACAACAGACCTAGCTAGGACAATATTATTATCAATTGTCAGCTCCAAGCTGATAATTGAGAGATGGTCTTCACAGAGCTATCTGTAGCCACATCGACGTCAGGAGGCACATGCTAACATAATGAGTATCCATCTCTTTCTTCTACATCGCAGCACTGGAAGCTGTTTGCTCGTTGGATTATCGTGTTTACTCAAAGGATCCGTGGACTAGTTATAGTAGTCACTAATACTAGAGTAGTGACTAGTAATAGTACTCACTAGTCACATACGCATACATATAGTGGTGAATAGTAGTTATAGTAGTGACTACTAGTTATAGTAGTCACTACTAGTCAGTCCTACCTCTGCAGCTCTGGCAGAACCACTCGGTGATGCTCTTGGCGGTTTTCTCAGAGACGCCGACACATCCTCCGTGGAACCATTCATTACAGCGCTCGCAGCCGCTGGGGACAGACAGGTAGACAGACAGACAGGTAGACACACAGAGAGGCATGAGAGAACCATTCATTACAGCGCTGACAGCCGCTGGGGACAGACAGGTAGACAAACAGGCATGAGGACAGGAAAGATGCAGAGAGACAGGGTGTTTAAAGTGATGATGAAGGTGTTGGCCAGGTTAGGATACATATTTAAGTGAGATGCAGATGTTTTAACAGACACTAGTGATCACCATATTTTGAAGGTCTTACAGATGTTTTGAAATGTGATGATACTGATATTTGAAAGGTTAAACAGATGTTTTAAAGATGATACAGATGTTTGACAGGTAAAATATACACAGATGTGTAAAAGTTTATACAGATATTTTTAAAGGTTGAGGTACAGTTGTTTGAAAGGTGAAGAAACACATGTTTTAAAGATAAGGATACAAAACTATTAAAGGTGTGATACAGACGATTTAAGGGGAGATCCAGATGTTTTAAGAGGAAATCCAGATGTTTGAAGGGGAGATACAGATGTTTCAAGGGGAGATACAGATGTTTTAAAGGAGATACAGATGCTTTAAGGGGAGATACAGATGCTTTAAGGGGAGATACAGATGTTTTAAGGGGAGATACAGATGTTTTAAAGGAGATACAGATGCTTTAAGGGGAGATACAAATGCTTTAAGGGGAGATACAGATGTTTTAAAGGAGATACAGATGCCTTAAGGGGAGATACAGGGGAGATACAGATGTTTTAAGGGGGGGAAACAGATGTTTTAAGGGGAGACAGATGATTTGAGGGGAGATCCAGATATTTTATGAGGAAATCCAGATGTTTGAAGGGGAGATACATATGTTTTAAAGGGAGATACAGATGTTTAAAAGGAGATACAGATGCTTTAAGGGGAGATACAGATGTTTAAAGGGGGAGATTCAGATGTTTTAAAGGAGATATGCTTTAAGGGGAGATACAGGGGAGATACAGATGTTTTAAGGGGGAGATACAGGTGTTTTAAGGGGGGGATACAGGTGTTTTAAGGGGAGATACAGATGTTTTAAAGGAGATACAGATGCTTTAAAGGAGATACAGATGTTTTAAAGGAGATACAGAATGCTTTAAAGGAGATACAGATGCTTTAAGGGGAGATACAGATGTTTTAAGGGGGAGATACAGATGCTTTAAAGGAGATACAGATGCTTTAAAGGAGATACAGATGCTTTAAGGGGAGATACAGGGGAGATACAGATGTTTTAAGGGGGAGACACAGATGTTTTAAAGGAGATACAGGTGCTTTAAAGGACATATGCTTTAAGGCGAGATACAGATGTTTTAAGGGGGAGATACAGATGCTTTAGACGACATACAGATGCTTGTCTTACATCATAAAACAGTTGATGTCGGGTCTCCTGCAGATGCAGTATACAGGAGCGCTAGGGATCCCCATGGCAACGACCCCCTCCTCATCTTCACCCCGAGGACCGCACTCCTGATGGACAGGTGCAAAGAGAGACAGACAGACAGGGAGACAGGCAGACAAAGAGACAGATGCTGAAGAGGAAAACGATATATTTACAGACAGACAGACGGATGACGAATCAATACGCTGTTGTTTATCCACTGCCTGTTTTTGCGCGTGTTTATTTAGTCGCTGCATCCCAAGGCTCGCTCCCGCAGTGCGCGCTCATCCTCCACTCACCATGCGCGTCGCCGCGGACACGTCTCGTCCCAAAGCGTCCAGATGATGGCGGATAACGGGTCTCGGTCCGCCTCGGTGCTGCCGATATCCAGACCGATAAAACCCGCACGACCACTGCGCACCGCCCGGTACCGGCCTCTCAAACAGCGCAAAGCCCGCTTTGTCTCCGCTCTTCCTCTGTCAACAACATGGAGCCGAGGAGGACCGGAGCGCTGAGACACACTGCTCCCTGGTGGACGGTCAGCAAACTGCACACAGTTACTTGTACTGGACAATTAAGGGATCTGTCTATCTTTATTACTATCCATCTTTCTTTATAAAGCTCTATCTATCTATCTATCTATCTATCTATCTATCTATCTATCTATCTATCTATCTATCTATCTATCTATCTATCTATCTATCTATCTATCTATCTATCTATCTATCTATCTATCTATCTATCTATCTATCTATCTATCTATCTATCTATCTATCTATCTATCTATCTATCTATCTATCTATCTATCTATCTATCTATCTATCTATCTATCTATCTATCTATCTCTCTATATATCCCTATATCTCTATATCTCTCTATCCCTCTATCCCACCATCCATGCATCCATCCGTCTATCCATCTATCCATCTATCCATCTGTTTATTTCTCTCTCTCTCTCTCTCTCTCTCTCTCTCTCTCTCTCTCTCTCTCTCTCTCTCTCTCTCTCTCTCTCTCTCTCTCTCTCTCTCTCTCTCTCTCTCTCTCTCTCTCTCTCTCTCTCTCAAAATGTGCAATTCAATTCAATAAAAAAAGCTTTATTGGCCTAAGAAATATACATTTGCTTTGCCAAAGCAGGTGAACAATAAAATAAACAGCATTATGAAATAAAAACTAAAAAGGTCAGGTATATAGTATAATATATAATATAATAAATATAAATAAAAATTACAAAAATTACAGCATCTCGTATAAACATAAACTAAAGATACACTCTAAATACGCAGTATTTACATTATGGAGGATGTGTGCAATAGTGCCATTATTGTGTGAAAAGGGAGTCCTCTCTCTCTCTCTACACTAAAAGACAGAAGATACTACTACTTTACTACAGTATACGACCACCAGTACTATTAAATTCTACTTTTAGTTCTACTGCGAGTGTGTGAAAGACCTTTTGCCCTTACTGCACCTCACTGAATTCAAACTGCATCCTCCTAACTGCACAATTCAAGCTTATCTGCACATCTTTCTTTATTTGATAGAGTATTATACATCTTTATATCATTTTATATACTTCTTTAAATTTCACTTTTTACCTGTTAATACATTATGCCTCATTGAGTTGTCTCATTTGAAAGCTTTAGAGTGGCGGTTCTCCGCCACCAAGGGGCGCCGCGTTGCCGCTCGGCCAGACCCGGCCGCTCGGCCAGATACGGGCCCGCACAGATCTGATCTCCAGTGAGCGGTTGAATTATCACCGCGCCTACCCTGACGGCTGCTCTGCTGCCTCTCGCTGTTTCTTTAGAATACCAAATGTTCTTATTCGTAGTGTTTCTATTAGTAGTGTTTCATTGCTATTATTAGTGACGGTATTATCAGTTGAAGTCCGAGCAACGGTTAACTTCACTGCTCACTAGTGGACAGAAAGGAATGGAAGGTATTTCAGTTTTCACTACTACCTTTCTACGTATTAAGTATTCGAGTTCTGTCTTCATATTCATTAAGTGTTTATCAAGTGTTCTAGTTCTGTCTTATTATGTAACTGTTTTAGTTTTATTATATAAGTATTAAGTATTGAAGTTCTATTATGTACATGTGTTCCTTAAGTTATACTTAAGATTATAAATTCTAGGTTATCCTATCTGTCTGTCTGTCTGTCTGTCTGTCTGTCTGTCTGTCTGTCTGTCTGTCTGTCTGTCTGTCTGTCTGTCTGTCTGTCTGTCTGTCTGTCTGTCTGTCTGTCTGTCTGTCTGTCTGTCTGATTGATTGACAGGATGGAGAATGACTCTATGCCAAAAGACTGTGACATAACCCTGGGCGGGGCTAAAATTAGGCTGAACCAATCCGAATGCATCTGCAACCAACCAACTGCCACTGATGATACGGAGGGTAAGATTCACACACACACATACACACAAACGCACGCACGCACACACACACACACACACACACACACACACACACACACACACACACACACACACACACACACACACACACACACACACACACACACACACACACACACACACACACACCTGGCGGCATGCACACAACCTCAACTCTCTCTCTCTCTCCCTTCATCCTCCTCTTCTTCAGACACGCACGCTGACCCTCCTCATCCTCCCATCCCCGGAAACAACCCGTTCTCTGCAAGCCCCGCCCCCTCTCTGATTTATCCCGCCCCCTTCAGGGCAGACCACGCCCCCTTCAGGGCTGACCCCGCCACTATCAAGGAGGCGGCTGGCGATGGTGAGAACACAAACACACACTCAAATAATCACACACACACACACACACACACACACACACACACACACACACACACACACACACACACACACACACACACACACAGACACACACACACACACACACAGTAATCCCACATTAGTACTTAGTTGATCTTAAGGGAAGTAAAATATATGCATATATCAATATATATATATATATATATACATATATATGTATGTTTTAATGACTTATATGACTTATACACAGACGGAAAGATACTGTATACTGTATATCTATATGTATGTTTATATATTATTGACTTAAGCAACACATTCCTAAAGTGCAGCTGAAGACACACGGACAGACAGACGTTATAAGACCCACTGCCTTCAGAGAATCTTATCTAGAGACACCAGCCCTCTCTTAAGGGCTGATTATGGACCCACGTTCATACAACGCAAGGAGGGTTATGGACCCCTTACGTCCTTGCGGACCCTCCTTGCGTCCACCGCAAGGGCCGGACGTGCACCTCCCAAAAATGTTACCCTTCCGTCGAGGCGAAGGAGCAGCAAAGGCTGTGATTGGTCCGCTTACTAAAACCCGACGCAGAACCATAAAGGTTCACGACTGCGTCGAAGCGTTTGTGTGATCATTGCGTTGCGTTGCGTTGCGTGAATGTGGGACCATAATCAGCCCTTTAGTGTCTCCCCCTCTCACTCTTAGACTATCTCCCTATCTCATAGTCTCTCCCTCTCTCCCCTCTCCTTTAGTCTCTCCTCATATCCCTCTCTCTCTTAGTTTCTCTCCCTCTCTCTCCCCCCTCTCTCTAAGTCCCTCCCTCTTCCTTAGTCTCTCTTAGTTTCTCCCCATCTCTCTCCATCCCCCTTAGTGTCTGCCTTAGTCTATCTTAGTCACTCCCCCTCTCAGTCTCTTTCCCTCTCTCCCTTAGTCTCTCTCTCTAACCCTGTCTCTACGTCTCTCTCCCAGACTTCTCTCTCTCTAACCTTGTCTCTATGTCTCTCTCCCAGACTTCTCTCTCTCTAACCCTGTCTCTATGTCTCTCTCCCAGACCTCTCTCTCTCTCTCTCTGACCTTGTCTATTGTTTCTCTCCCAGATCTCTCTCTTTAACCCTGTCTCTATGTCTCTCTCCCAGACCTCTCTCTCTTTAACCCTGTCTCTATGTCTCTCTCCCGGGCCTCTCTCTCTCTAACCCTGTCTCTATGTCTCTCTCCCGGGCCTCTCTCTCTCTAACCCTGTCTCTATGTCTCTCTCCCAGACCTCTCTCTCTCTCTCTGACCCTGTCTCTATGTCTCTCTCCCAGACCTCTCTCTCTAACCCTGTCTCTGTCTCTCTCCCAGACCTCTCTCTCTCTCTCTGACCCTGTCTCTATGTCTCTCTCCCAGACCTCTCTCTCTAACCCTGTCTCTATGTCTCTCTCCCAGACCTCTCTCTCTCTAACCCTGTCTCTATGTCTCTCTCCTAGACCTCTGTCTCGTTCTCTAACCCTGTCTCTATGTCTCTCTCCCAGACCTCTCTCTCTCTCTCTGCTCCTGTCTCTATGTCTCTCTCCCAGACCTCTCTCTCTAACCCTGTCTCTGTCTCTCTCCCAGACCTCTCTCTCTCTCTCTGACCCTGTCTCTATGTCTCTCTCCCAGACCTCTCTCTCTAACCCTGTCTCTATGTCTCTCTCCCAGACCTCTCTCTCTCTCTGACCCTGTCTCTATGTCTCTCTCCCAGACCTCTCTCTCTAACCCTGTCTCTATGTCTCTCTCCCAGACCTCTCTCTCTAACCCTGTCTCTATGTCTCTCTCCCAGACCTCTCTCTCTCTCTCTCTCTCTAACCCTGTCTCTATGTCTCTCTCCTAGACCTCTGTCTCGTTCTCTAACCCTGTCTCTATGTCTCTCTCCCAGACCTCTGTCTCCGTTGTATTCTGTCCTGTCTCTACTGTGAGCTCTTCTCCTTGTGCTCCACCCTGGAGGCGTGTCTTACCTGCCAAGGGGGCGGGGCCACCTGCTGCTGTGACACCATTTGCTGCTGCTGCTCCAGTGGGGAGGCGGAGGGCGTGGCCTGTGGGGAGGAGGCGTGTCAGGCCCTGGCGGATTGTGGGATAGTGGAGGACTGCTGCTCCTCGACCGACCTCCTGGACTTCAGCCTCGAGTGTTGCTCCTTCTTCTTCCCCTCCTAGACCACGACCTCATCACCATGAACTCATCAGCATTACCTCATCACCATGACCTCATCACCATGACCTCATCACTGTGATATTACCATGACATCACCATGACCTCATCACCATGACCTCATCACTGTGATATTACCATGACATCATCATAACCTCATCACCACGACATCATGGTAGAAGATCTTCTCCTTAAGAACTCCTTCTATCAGATAAAGAGCCAACCAATCAGGTAGCACCTCTATAAAGAGCCAGCCAATCAGGAGGCATCCCTATCTGTGATTTTAAGCCACTCCCTCCAAACACGTGACTAGCTTGCTAGCTTTAGAAGCAGGTTTGTAGCCAGGAGAAGGACGCCCTTCAGGGCAATGAGCGACGGGCAGAGCACATTTTTCAGAGCATTTCATTTAATGATCCTGTCCGGACAGAAAGAGAATTTCAACAAATATTTAACTTGAGAAGTATGAGAGGTACTTCCGATAGAAGGACTTCTGATAGAAGGACTTCCGATAGAAAGACTTCAGATAGAAGGACTTCCGACAGAGGTACTAACAATAGAAGGACTTCCGACCGAAGGACTTCCGACAGAGGGACTTTCAATAGAAGGACTTCCGACCGAAGGACTTCCGATAGAGGGACTTCCGACAGAAAGACTTCCGATAGAAAGACTTCCGATAGAAAGACTTCCGATAGAGGGACAGCTGGACTTCCAATAGAATGACTTCCAACAGAAGGACTTCCGATAGAGGGACTTCCGACAGAAAGACTTCTGATAGAAAGACATCCGATAGAAAGACTTCCGATAGAGGGACAGCCGGACTTCCAATAGAGGGACTTCCGACAGAAGGACCACCGATAGAGGGACTTCCGACAGAAAGAATTCCGATAGAAAGACTTCCGATAGAGGGACAGCCGGACTTCCAATTGAGGGACTTCCGACAGAAGGACTTCTGATAGAGGGACTTCCGACAGAAGGACTTTCAATAGAAGGACTTCCGACAGAAGGACTTCCAATAGAGGGACTTCCGATAGAAGGACTTCTGATAGGACTTCCGATAGAGGGACTTCCGATAGAAGGACCTCCGCCTGCTCCTTGTCCTTGTTTTGTTGTTCATCTCATGTTCTTGTCCTTCCAGCTCCGCAGACCTTTAACTGGCGTATAGGCTCGTAGGACGTGAGAGACGCTACAACTCATGGCCCTCTCTCATCATCGTGGAGCAGACCAGGGAGGTCTAAGAGAACATACAAAGAAATGTGATCTCTGCATTCACCCATCTCCAGCAGCACGAGGAGCAGTGGGCGGCCACGGTGCCTTGGTCAAGGGCACGTGCGGGAGAACCGATCGAACGTGGACGAGGGAGGAAACCAGGATCTCACTCTGTGAGGTAGCAGTGCTAAGCTAGTGCTAGTGCTAAGCTAAATTAAGCTGAGTGCTAACCACTGTGCCATAACCCGACGCATAATGAAAACAGCCATCCCAATTACGCTACACGTTATAATTTCTCCGCTCTTGTTGGAATCAGACATGAACCATAAACCGCATCAAGGTGTTTTTTTTCATTTCCTTTTATTTTCAACCTCATAAACACTTTTTCACAGAATGTTTTGATGGAAATAAAAACATGGATACAATGTCATGTTGTGGCCTGCCACACAGCAATATACTCTGTTCATAACCATCATTAAGTGCAGCAGTATATTCATTCAATCACCATCATAAATACGGCTGTGAACTCAATCAATAACCATCAATGACTACGGCTGTGTACACAATCAATAACCATCAATAGCTTAAAGACACAGTTCCACAGAATAGAGCCGCTGGGGTAACCCTGGCAACCTAGCACCAGTTACCATGGTACCTTAGGGCGAGTCCCCCTGGTAGCTTACAACGGGTAACTGTGGTGATCGGGGTGGGTTACCATGGTAACCCAGGGCAAGTTACCCCAGTAACCTAGAGTTGGTTACCGAGGTTACCTAGGGCGGGTTACTGTGGTAACCTAAGAGGGGTTACCGTGGTAACCTAGGGCAAGTTATTGTTATAACATAGGGTAAGTCACCGGGGTAGCCAAGGGCGAGTTACTGTGATAACCTAGTGCAGGTTACCGTGGTAACGGTAACCTGCGTGGTCCAATAGAAAGACAGGACAGGAAAGTGGTTCCCGTATGATGGAGACCGCACAGCCAAGGTACCGTGTGATTGGTCCAGGTATAGGTGATGAACTCTACCCCTTAATACTGTACTGTGGTATAAATATTCTCTCCATTGTAAAATCTTCTTCTCTATGGACTACAAAAACAGCTTCACAATTTAATCTGTGTCTAAATGACACAAATTCAAAATATTCACCACAATGATCTTGGACAGTCAACATCTCCATGTAATTTAATAATTCTTAATTCATCATTAATTCATCAATAATTTACAACACATCTTTACAACAGAATGTATCTTTTTTAAACCAACTGAAATAACGGCCAAAGATGGCAAGATATAGCTAGGAGCCCCACCAGCTAACAGCTACATGTACTATAGCTAGGAGCCCCACCAGCTAACAGCTACATGTACTATAGCTAGTAGCCCCACCAGCTAACAGCTACATGTGTGATAGCTAGGAGCCCCACCAGCTAACAGCTACATGTACTATAGCTAGTAGCCCCACCAGCTAACAGCTACATGTACTATAGCTAGTAGCCCCACCAGCTAACAGCTACATGTG
>NC_079412.1:22004068-22059068 GCF_026213295.1 Gadus chalcogrammus
CTCTGCTGCCAGGGACGCCTGTTTCTATAGCAACACACACACATCACGCTGTTCTCTGCCGCTAGGGACGCCTGTTTCTATAGCAACACACACACATCACGCTGTTCTCTGCTGCCAGGGACGCCTGTTTCTATAGCAACACACACACATCACGCTGTTCTCTGCCGCTAGGGACGCCTGTTTCTATAGCAACACACACACATCACGCTGTTCTCTGCCGCTAGGGACGCCTGTTTCTATAGCAACACACACACACACACACAGAACATCATCATATGTGACGTGACATGTAGTGACATCATAGTAGCATCGTGGTGACATCGTAGTGACATCGTAGTAGCATCGCGGTGACGGAATAAGCTTCAGACTAACCTCTAGGATGGATCGTCTCCTCTGCGTTAGATTGGTCAGCGTGGCGGGCGGGGGCGGGACTCCCAGCAGCGTGGCGTAGCAGTCGACACACACGCGGTTGGTCCGGTTGTTGTCGTATGACAGACGAGCTCGGAACTCGGAACACTTTCCACAAACCACCTGAGGTACACACACACAGTCAGACGCAAACACATTTATACACACTCACACATTTCTGTAAGACACACACTAGCATTTGCCTGTGTGTGTGTGAGCCCATGTGCGCCCGCCTTGTGTGTGTGAGAGAGAGAGAGGGACAGAGAGACAGAGACGCCGTGTGTGTGTGCATGTGTGCACGCGTGAGTGTGTGTGCCCGTTTGAATGTGCGTGTGCGTGTGTGTGTGTGTGCGTGCGTGTGTTTGTGCCCGCGGGTGCGTGTGTTTGTGTGTGTGCCCGTGCTTTGCGTGCCTGCGTGTGTGTGTGCGTGTGTGTGTGTGTGTGTGTGTCTCCTACGTGTCCGCAGGCTCTACAGTGGTGGCGTCTCTTGGTGATGGAGTTGAAGGGCTCCTGGCAGGTCATGCAGAGCGTCACCTCCTTCTCTCTGATGGGCGTGGGGGCCCGCCTGCCCAGCTCCACCTACACACACACCGGGGGGGGGGGGGGGGGAGTGTGAGTGCGTGTGTGTGGAGTACAACAACTCGCAGAACCACAACTCGGTCCAAGAGAACGTGTTTGTGAGTGTGTGAGTGTGTGAATAAGTGAGTGTGTGTGTGCGTGCGTGCGTGCGTGCGTGCGTGCGTGCGTGCGTGCGTGCGTGCGTGCGTGCGTGCGTGCGTGCGTGCGTGCGTGCGTGTGTGTGTGTGTGTGTGTGTCAGTGTGTGAATAAGTGAGTGTGAGTGTGTGCTTGTGTGTGTGTATGTGTGTGTGTGTGTGTGTGTGTGTGTATGTGTGTGTGTGTGTGTGTGTGTGTGTGTGTGTGTGTGTGTGTGTGTGTGTGTGTGTGTGTGTGTGTGTGTGTGTGTGTGTGTGTGTGTGTGTGTTACCGGGGAGTGGGGGGGTGTGGACTCATTGTTTCTGAAGCTCTCGACGGTCTGCTCATGTCTCTGGATCACCTCCTGGATGGCCTGGACACACACACACACACACACACACACACACACACACACACACACACACACACACACACACACACACACACACACACACACACACACACACACACACACACACACACACACACACACACACACACCAAAAAAAGATTAGTGAGTGAGTTCTGTCTGTTACATATTAAGAAAACTTTAAGAATCACTTTTTTTTACACTTTTATTGTGTTTGTGGTTGTTGTTGTGTCTCTGTGTTGTGTGTGTGTGTGTGTGTGTGTGTGTGTGTTTGTGTTCGTGTGAGTGATTACTTTGATCCAATCTTTCTTCTCCTCTTCTGTTCTGTAGAGACAAGAGTTAGAAAGAAAATTAAGTTAGAGAGAGCGAGAGAGAGAGAGAGAGAGAGAGAGAGAGAGAGAGAGAGAGAGAGAGAGAGAGAGAGAGAGAGAGAGAGAGAGAGAGAGAGAGAGAGAGAGAGAGAGAGAGAGAGAGAGATGTGAAGGATGTATGTGACACTGTAATAGAAGCGATATGTAACAATTAATAATTGTTAACTAATAATAATGAATATATAACATTAATAGAGGTTGAAATATTCTGACCTCCAAGATTTCAGAGTTGTGTCAAACAAAACAATTGTCCCCCTACCTGTCTATCCACCTGTCTGTCTGTCTGTCTATCTATCTATCCGTCTACATGCCTACCTTACCCTAAATCTGTCTGTCTGCCTACATGTCTGCCTACATGTCTAACTGTCTGTCCACCTCTCTGTCTACATGTCTGTCTACATGTCTGTCTACATGTCTATCGGTCTGTCTGTCTACATGTCTACTTGTCTGTCTACATGTCCATCGGTCTGTCTTTCTACATGTCTACCTGTCTGTAAACCTGTCTGTCTGTCTACATATCTACCTGTCTGTCCGCCTCTCTACCTTTCTGTCTACCTGTCTGTCTACCTGTCTGTCCATCGGTCTGTCATACCTGGCTTGTAGTTCCAGTGAACGTTGTTTTCCAGAAACTAGGAATGTTCTTGGAACGGCAACACTGCTGGTTTCCTTCAGCTGAGAGACATAAACAACAAACCCAACATGTAATAACTCTCACGTCTCATGTGTGGTTACAATAACCCCAACATGTAATAACTATGTAATAACGTGTAATAGTTACATAGTTACTGACAAGGGAAGGGTACTAAACAGGACAGGTCCCACGGGAGCTGGAGGAACACAACGGCTAACTATAATCATAATTTTTGTGCATAACAGGACTACAACACAACCCTGATCATCTGACGAAGACCTTGATGACATCATAACCTCACCTCCATGCCCTCCACGTAGATACGCGCTCGGACGCCAAACTTCTGACCAATCAGACGCAGCTTCGGGACGCAGTACAGCAGTCGGTCGTTAAACTGAGGAGAGAGTAGAAATATAGATCATTATTTTATATTAATAATAACACTAATACTACATCATAATACTGATATATTCTCACACTAGGAGTGAGCAGTAGCAGTTAGCAGTAGCAGTGAGCAGTAGGAGTGAGCTGTAATAGTGATCAGTAGGAGTTAGCAGTAGGAGTGAGCAGTAGTAGTGAGCTGTAGGAGTGAGCAGTAGTAGTGAGCTGTAGTAGTGAGCAGTAGTAGTGAGCAGTAGGAGTGAGCTGTAGTAGTGAGCAGTAGTAGTGAGCTGTAGTAGTGAGCTGTAGTAGTGAGCTGTAGTAGTGAGCGGTAGTAGTGAGCAGTAGGAGCGAGCAGGAGGTCCTCACCAGGATGAGGTAGCGGTCCTGGGACGTCCCGTTCTTATTGGACAGCTTGAGGATGTGTCCCTCCTTAACGAGCTCGTTAGACGGGCTGACGATGTCCTCCTCCCCGCCCAGCAGCTCGTACACCATCAACAGCTTCCTCATGCGCTCCTGACAGAGGGGAGGGCTGTGAGAGGTCGGTAAGTGTGTGTGTGTGTGTGTGTGTGTGTGTGTGTGTGTTAGTGTGTGTGTGTGTGTGTGTGTGTGTGTGTGTGTGTGTGTGTGTGTGTGTGTTAGTGTGTGTGTGTGTGTGTGTGTGTGTGTGTGTCTGTGTGTGTGTGTGTGTGTGTGTGTGTGTGTTTTACCATCTTCTTTATAGCAGCATTAGAATGTTCTGCTGCCGTTGCGATGAGTTCAAGAGACTCTAGAAAGACAAAAAACACAAGATGAGTCAGCTTGTGTGTGTGTGTGTGCTTGTGTGTGTGTGTTAAGGTGTGTGAGGTGCGTTTGTTTCCGTACTCTGGGTGTCCCTGTAGTCCGGGGCGTGGGGGGGCAGACGGTGCAGGTAGTCTTTGAGCAGCAGCTCGTAGCGAGGGATCCTCTGGACCGGCTCCAACATGTGGTGCTGCAGACTGAGGCTCCCACAACGCTCCTCTCTCTGCAGAACACACCAGAATACACCATTAACACAGATAATACACCAGAGAACACCATAACACACTGATAATACACCATAATACACCATGAACACAGATAATACACCAGAGTACACCATAATACACCATGAAACAATATAATACACTGATCATACACCATAAATCACAGATAATACACCACAATACACCATAATACACCATAAAACACGTATCAAACACCAGAATACACCATAATACACTATAAAACACCATAATACACCATAATACACTGATAATACACCATAATACACCATAATACACTGATAATACACCACAATACACCATAAAACACCATAAAACACCATAATACACCATAATACACTGATAATACACCATAATACACTGATAATACACCATAATACTACATAAAACACCATAATGCACTGATAATACACCATAATACACTGATAATACACCATAATACACCATTAAACACATATAATACACCAGAATACACCATAATACACCATAAAACACCATAATACACAGATAATACATGATAATACACTGATAATAAACCATAATACAACATAAATCACCATAATGCACTGGTAATACACCATAATACACCATAATACACCATTAATCACATATAATACACCAGAATACAGAATAATACACCATAAAACACCATAATAAACTGATAATACACCATTAAACACCATTCAACACAGATAATACACTACAATACACCATAATACACCATTAACCACCATAATACACTGATAATACACCATAATACACTGATAATACACCATAAAGTACAGATAATACACCAATTTACACTGACAATACACAATCATACACTAGGATACACCATAAAACACAGATAATACACCTTATTACACAATAAAACACAGATCATACACCTTAATACACAATAAAACACAGATAATACTCCATAATAAACCATAATACACCATAATACACCATAATAAACCATAATACACCATAATAACCATAATACACCATAATAAACCATAATACACCATAATAAACCATAATACACCATAATAACCATAATACACCATAATAAACTGATAAAGGGCCAGGGACCCCAGGGCCAGCAGACAGAGAGGGTTCGGGAGAGGAGCCCAGCAGAGAACAGATGTCCACAGACAGATCAGACCCCCGACCAAGGGTTCCCCACCCAGGGAGGGACGGCGGGGGGAGGAGGTGCTGAGGCTGAGGGGTTACCTGGATGTCCTGGATGATGGTCCTGAAGGGGACGGACCGCTGGGTCCAGGACGTCAGCAGCTCCATGGCCGTCTCAAAGTTCTTCACGTACTCCCCGTACATCTTCAGGAACGGGGCCAGCTTCTGGAGGATGTCTCCCAGGCAGGGGTTCACATGCCTGGACACAGACCACATTACCCCTCCATCATTCTGTCTCTCCTCTATCACCCCTCCATCATTCTGTCTCTCCTCCCCCCCTCCATCATTCTGTCTCTCCTCTATCACCCCTCCATCATTCTGTCTCTCCTCCCCCCCTCCATCATTCTGTCTCTCCTCTATCCTCACTCCATCATTCTGTCTCAGTACACTGAGCTCTAGTACACTGAGCTCTAAAGGGTGCAGTACATTGAGCTCTAGTACAGGGAGCTCTAAAAGGTGTAGTGCAGTGAGTTCTAGAACAGTGAGCTCTAGAAGGTCTAGAACAGTGAGCTCTAGAGGGTCTAGAACAGTGAGCTCTAGAGGGTCTAGAACAGTGAGATCTAGTACAGTGAGATGTAGAAGTTCTAGAACAGTGCGCTCTAGAAGTTCTAGAACAGTGCGCTCTAGAAGTTGTAGAACAGTGAGCTCTAGAAGGTCTAGAACAGTGAGCTCTAGAGGGTCTAGAACAGTGAGCTCTAGAGGGTCTAGAACAGTGAGCTCTAGAGGGTCTAGAACAGTAAGATCTAGTACAGTGAGATGTAGAAGTTCTAGAACAGTGAGCTCTAGAAGTTCTAGAACAGTGCGCTCTAGAAGTTGTAGAACAGTGAGCTCCAGAGGGTCTAGTACAGTGAGCTCCAGAGGGTCTATTACAGTGAGCTCTAGAGGGTCTAGTACAGTGAGCTCTAGAGGGTCTAGAACAGTGAGATCTAGTACAGTGAGATGTAGGGCTGTCAAAATTGCTCAAAAATGACATTCGAATATTCGTTTGGAAAAAAATCACGAATTCGAACTATTCGAATATCTGGTTGCCTATTTTCCGCAGTTGCCGTCAATATGTCAATAATGCGACAAAACCATGGTTCAAATTAGTGGGATATATATATATCCTATATATAGGGCGGCGGCTTCCTGCTGGGCATTTCCTTACTTTAAAACGAGGGACATCGCGAACAGACGGAGGCTCATTCACAAAGCAGTTAGGCGCTTGTACCGCGGGAGTGTTTTTTCACATTCGAATATTATGAGGGACATCGCGAACAGACAGAGGCTCACTCACAAAGCAGATAGGCGCTTGTGTAACCGAGCGTTGGCACTTAGATATTTATATGACAAGAATGACACAAGCGTGGAAGGGAAAATAGTCTCGTTTACTTAGTACCTATCAGAAGTCACCCAGTCACAGCGTGAGAGCTGGAATACCTATATCCAAGTACGGAAACCCCGAGGGGATAAAATACATTCGCTCTTCACAATACTAGTCTGTTACACTTGTACCGCGGGAGTGTTTTTTCACATTCGAATATTATGAGGGACATCGCGAACAGACAGAGGCTCATTCACAAAGCAGATAGAGGCGCTTGTACCGCGGGAGTGTTTTTTCACATTCGAATATTAATTTTCACGTTCGAATTCGCGTTTTTGGATGCATTTCGAACGAATATTCGAACTTCGAATATTCGTTGACAGCCCTAGTGAGATGTAGAAGTTCTAGAACAGTGCGCTCTAGAAGTTCTAGAACAGTGCGCTCTAGAAGTTGTAGAACAGTGAGCTCCAGAGGGTCTAGTACAGTGAGCTCTAGAGGGTCTAGTACAGTGAGCTCTAGAGGGTCCAGCACAGTGAGCTCTAGGGGGTCTAGAACAGTGAGCTCTAGAGGAGAACACTGACCACTCCTCCATGCGTTTCTGCAGCGCTGGCAGAAGGAACTGCTGGTGGAAGCAGTAGATGGAGCAGATGTTGGAGAAGATCCCCTGCACCACATCTGGAGGGAAGGAGGCGCGAGATCGAGACTCCTCCATGAGCTGGGCACAAAATACCTAGAGGAAGAGAAGAGAGGAGGGCAGAGGAGAGGAGAGGAGAGGAGAGAGAGAGAGGAGAGAGGAGGAGAGGAGAGAGAGAGAGGAGGAGAGAGGAGAGGAGACAGGAGAGGAGGGGATGAGGAGAGGAGAGGAGAGAGAAGAGGAGAGGATGAGGAGAGGAGAGAGGAGAGGAGAGAGAGGAGGAGAGGAGACAGGAGAGGAGGGGATGAGAAGAGAGAGGAAGAGAGGGAGATGGCTATAATACACCCAACTGAAAACTAGTTTTGGTGAATAAATATATCTATATATCTATATATATATTTATCTACATCTATACATCTATAACTAAAGATATAGCTATATATATACACCTATATTAGAATAATCCGTTATTTACCTGGTCCAGGAGGTGGAGCTTAGACACGTAGGCGATCTCGGTGTGGAGCAGCTCATTGGCTATGTTGAAGACCCTCTGGCTGACAGACAGCTGCTGGAGACAGACGCGTGTTACAGACAGACCGGTCCACGGTGTACGGTAAGAGACACAACTCACAGGCCGGGTAGACAGAGGAGTACTGTAGCTGGCTGCAGAGTGTGAGGTGGACCGCATGTTAGCTAGCATAGAAACATGCAGAGCAGCGCACCACGCCTTCCACTGCTGCAGAGCTACCATGCTAACGTCTCCAGCTAAACCTCCATGGCGTGGGGCTGTTGCGGAGCTGCTGCTGCTGCTGCTGCTCCAGGATAACCCTGCTGCTATCCTGCTGCTCCATAACCCGTTGATTGTGTTCTACAGCTTAGAATTAGTAAAGATTATTTTACAGCGTTCAGCTTCATTCGGCACCCAGGCATCCTACTCCGTCAGCCCTCTGCTCCCGCGGGCCCTGCTGCTGCACCACCTGGTGCTGCTGCACCTGGTACAACTACACCTGGTACCACTACACAAGGTAGTACCGGTGCATCTGGTACCACTACACAAGGTAGTACCGGTGCACCTGGTACCACTACACAAGGTAGTACCGGTGCACCTGGTACCGCTACACATGGTAACGCTGCACCACCTGGTACACCACCTGGTACCACTTCACCTGGTACCGCTCCATCTGGTACCACTGCACCACCTGGTACTGCTACACCTGGTACACCACCTGGTACTGCTACACCTGGTACTGCTCCACCTGGTACTGCTACACCACCTGGTACCACTACACCTGGTACCACTGCACCACCTGGTACTGCTGCACCTGGTACTGCTACACCACCTGGTACCGCTACACCTGGTACCACTGCACCACCTGGTACTGCTCCACCTGGTACACCACCTGGTACCACTGCACCTGGTACCACTGCACCACCTGGTACTGCTCCACCTGGTACACCACCTGGTACCACTGCACCTGGTCCATCAACTCACCTCGGCAGGTAGGACCAGGGTGATCTCTTCAACCTCGTCCAGGTCACTGTCTCCGTCCTCAGATAGGGCCCGCCCAATGGCCCCGCCCCCACCCTCTTCCCCTCCACAGGAGGAGGAGCTAGAGAGGCGCGGGGGGGCGTGGCTACGATGGAAGGCCCCGCCCCCCTCCTCTCCGCCAGCGAAGCAGAGCTCCTCGCTGTGGGAGGGGGAGCTGATGCTGTCGATGCCGCTGTCCCGATTGGCCGCCTTGCCCTCTGTGTGGGGCTGGGGGAGGGACAAGCGCTCGCACGTCGCATCTGATTGGCTGCTCCCCAGCTGCTCCTCATCCCTCATCTCCATGGTAACCAGAGGGTCCAGGTGTCTCTCGGAGGCGCTGTAACCCGACTCCCGAGACAGACGCTTCTCACGCTCTTCATCCTTAGCCTCATCCTCATCCTCAGCCTCATCCTCCTCCGCCTGACCTTTGACCTCCGCCTGACCTTTGACCTCCGCCTCCGGGGGAGGGGCTGAGGATGAGGATGGTGGAGGAGGTGACGGAGCAGGGAGTCTGAGAGGAACCACGATGAGCTGTTCCCTACACACACACACACACACACACACACACACACACACATACACACACACACACACACACACACACACAAACACACAGAGTCAATACCCGCTGTAATGTACAATACTACGTTACAAGTAACCAGTACTGGTGATTTACTGGTAACATTCTGGTATCAGTCAGCCAATCAGCACTCACCTTTCAAACTTCTCGATGAGTGACAGGACTCCCGCAGGGGGCGGACTCTCTGGGCCCCTCCCCTCCCTGGGAAGAGATGGGAGGGGCTGACAGGCCAGGGGGCGTGGCCTCAATCCTGATTTCTGCTGCAGATAGGCCGGCTTGGGCGGAACTGGGAGAGAAAGAAGAGTTACCTACCACACCCCCACCACACCAGCATAACCAGTACACTCCCTAAACCGGCCCCCACCACACCAGCATAACCAGTACACTCCCTAAACCAGCCCCCACCACACCAGCATAACCAGTACACTCCCTAAACCGGTCCCCACCACACCAGCATAACCAGGACACTCCATAAGTGTACTGGTCAGACAGGCCGCTCTGCTGACCCCAAAGCAGTTCAACAGGTTCAGTTTCACAACCTCGTCGCGGTCTCACCTACAGACAGCAGCGATCGTGGAGAACGAGTCTCATTGCTTTGAATAAGCTGGATGGTTCTCTGGTCTCAGGTAGAACCCCTGAAGCTGAATGGTTCTACGGTCTCAGGTAGAACCCCTGAAGCTGAATGGTTCTACGGTCTAAGGTAGAACCCCTGAAGCTGAATGGTTCTCTGGTCTCAGGTAGAACCCCTGAAGCTGAATGGTTCTCTGGTCTCAGGTAGAACCCCTGAAGCTGAACGGTTCTCTGGTCTCAGGTAGATCCCCTGAAGCTGAATGGTTCTAACATGGTCTCAGGTAGAACCCCTGAAGCTGAATGGTTTTACGGTCTCAGGTAGAACCCCTGAAGCTGAATGGTTCTACGGTCTCAGGTAGAACCCCTGAAGCTGAATGGTTCTCTGGTCTCAGGTAGAACCCCTGAAGCTGAATGGTTCTACGGTCTCAAGTAGAACCCCTGAAGCTGAACGGTTCTACGGTCTAAGGTAGAACCCCTGAAGCTGAACGGTTCTACGGTCTCAGGTAGAACCCATGAAGCTGAATGGTTCTACGGTCTAAGGTAGAACCCCTGAAGCTGAATGGTTCTATAGTCTCAGGTAGAACCCCTGAAGCTGAATGGTTCTACGGTCTCAGGCAGAACCCCTGAAGCTGAACGGTTCTACGGTCTAAGGTAGAACCCCTGAAGCTGAATGGTTCTACAGTCTAAGATAGAACCCCTGAAGCTGAATGGTTCTAACATGGTCTCAGGTAGAACCCCTGAAGCTGAATGGTTATACGGTCTCAGGTAGAACCCCTGAAGCTGAATGGTTCTACCGTCTAAGGTAGAACCCCTGAAGCTGAACGGTTCTACGGTCTCAGGTAGAACCCCTGAAGCTGAACGGTTCTCTGGTCTCAGGTAGAACCCCTGAAGCTGAATGGTTCTCTGGTCTCAGGTAGAACCCCTGAAGCTGAATGGTTCTAACATGGGCTTCTGGGCTGGAACAACCGACCCCATCCTGCTCAGATGAAACGGTCTCGATAAAGAATTGAACTAGAAACCCTACCTTATAGATATCGAAAGTAAAAATGGTTCAACTGGGTGATGTTTCAGGGGCAAGAGACAGACCACACCTCCTTGCTTCCTATTGGTTGATAACCGGTGATGATCTAAGCGTCTGACTAGACAACCAATGTTGTGTCTGCACTGAAACCTATCTTTAGTCCATCTAGATGTTCCGTTGCGTACCTCCGGTTCTACGTGGCATCACATAGAACCAAAACCTGAGTCTGCTACACCCACCCCTGTCTGGCTGTGAATCCCACCCCCTAAACCTGACCCCCTGACTCTACCCCCTCTGGAAGGGGGGGGGGTCTGTGTTCCTTCTCATCTCATCGACCAACAACATGAGGATGACAGTAGGAGGATGGGAACCTCGTGGTTTGGGCCCCGGGGCGGGTCTGCTCCTGGTCTGAGGTGCTGGCCCCCCCGAGAGGTGCGACGCTTCTTCTGGCTCCGGGGGTTCTGGCTGCACAGGGGGGGGTGGCGGACCTGGACCGCGGTCCTGGTCTTCAGAGCAGGAGGGTTCCAGGGAGGGGGGGCCAGAGGGGTCCAGGGAGGAGGGGCCGGAGGGGGGGCCGGAGGGGGGGCCGGAGGGGTCCAGGGAGGGGGGGTCGGAGGGGTCCAGGGAGGGGGGGTCGGAGGGGTCCAAGGGGAGACTCTTTGATAACAAGCTGGGAGAGGAGGGACCTGGAGACAGAGAGAGATACAGTCAGACACGCAGACAGACATACAGACAGACAGACAGACAGACAGACAGACAGACAGACAGACAGACAGACAGACAGACAGACAGACAGACAGAAAGACAGACAGACATGCAGACAGACAGACATGCAGAAAGTTGGACTGACGACACAAAGACAGACAGACCGACATGCAGACAAACAGACAAGCAGACAGACAGAAAGGCAGGCAGGCAGACAAACATGCAGACAGACAGACACACAAACAGACAGACATGCAGACAGACAGAGACGCAGACAGCAAACGGAAAGGCAGACAGACAGACACGCTGACAGGCAGGCCGACAGACAGATCTTCCTCTGGGCGAAACTCATCAAAAATTGCTGTAATGGTTGCCCGGGCAACCATAATAAACTGTTACTGACCGACAGAGAGATGGTACTTAACACTCGTACACACGTGTGCATGTGCGTGTGTGTGTGTGTGTTTGTGTGTCTCGACGATGCTGACTAGCACATCTTCTATTGAAATTCCGCTTCAGCTCATCGCTGCTGCAGCAACACCCCCCCCCCCCCACCCCAACCAGACCACGCCCACTTTACGGTTATCATCGATGTTCGCTGGCGACCAAGAGCCGCAAATCACAGACCTCACACAACGACGACATTTAGAACATATTGCATAGAATAAACCATTCGTATTACAGAGAGAGAGAGAGCGCGCGCGAGAGAGAGGGAGAGCGAGAGCGAGAGAGAGGGCGCGAGAGCGAGAGACACACACACATCTGTCAGTCGCGCTGAACATCTAGCCTCCATCATTGCGGCGAGATGTCGGTAAAACATCTGGGGCTCCAGAGTCGCTCCATCCTATGGAATGAGAGTGACATGTCGCGATCGGTAGAGTGATACAGAGTGATAAGAGTAATGACTCACCCCGCAGCAGACTGGTCTTGTCCATATACATCGCGCAGCAAAATACAAATCCTGTCATCAAACCAGTGGAGGGAGAACTGGTCTCCCGGTCGCTCCCACCACGAAACCCGCAGCGACCTCTCCAGTCCCGCTACACCACAGAGGATACACACCGACACATCTATGGAGATATATAATCTTGATCTATACACCGAGCTACATCCTCTAGACCTATAGAGATACACCGAGCTACATCCTCTAGATCTATAGAGATAGAGCGAGCTACATCCTCTAGATCTATAGAGATAGACCGAACCGATCAGAGCGCTGCCCGCTGCTGGCGCCCAGTCAGCCGCATCACCGACACTAGGTCACCGCTAGGGGGAGAGCGAGAGAGAGAGCGAGAGAGAGAGAGAGAGAGAGAGAGAGAGAGAGAGAGAGAGAGAGAGAGAGAGAGAGAGAGAGAGAGAGAGAGAGAGAGAGAGAGAGAGAGAGAGAGAGAGAATAGGTTTCCACTCTGATCAGAACGAGTCATCACGTGACTGCTCTAATTCGGTTTCCTTGACAACCCTTTCAGTGAATTAAATATCAAAATATGATTAGTGCTCAGGAGTGTTAAATCGTATCTATTTTTATTAAGATGATACCACACACACCGTCTAGCCGCATTTTCATACTCGCGGCTCCTGCACGCAATGCATTGTGGGACAACCACTGTCTTCTACTGGAGCTCCCCAGTACAACCAGTGGGGCGTTTGTATTTTATCAACGTCTGGTTGTAAAAATATATATAAATCAAATACCAGCAGAATATAACATAACATTAATATAGAGAATATTATTTAATAGCTACTCCCATACCCACTTCTTTAACTCGCCTGGTTCATCTAGTAACTAACCCTATCACTTATATAACTTACCTGGTTCCCACTTCAGTCCCTGAATGATTGAAGTATTGGTGATTCTGTAGTTCTGAGACAGAAGCAGTATTGGTGATTCTGTAGTTCTGAGACGGTAGCAGTATTGGTGATCCTGTAGTTCTGAGACAGAAGCAGTATTGGTGATCCTGTAGTTCTGAGACTGCTGACGTTTTGGTGATTGTGTAGTTGAGTACTGTGGGGTCAGGTGAAGTGCTGGTGATTGTGTAGTTGAGTGCTGTGGGGTCAGGTGAAGTGCTGGTGATTGTGTAGTTGAGTACTGTGGGGTCAGGTGAAGTGCTGGTGATTGTGTAGTTGAGTACTGTGGGGTCAGGTGAAGTGCTGGTGATTGTGTAGTTGAGTACTGTGGGGTCAGGTGAAGTGCAGGTGATTGTGTCGTTGAGTGGGTCAGGTGAGGTACTGGTGATTCTGTAGTTTGAGTGTGGGGTTTCAGGTCTTTGCAGGCTGGAGGGGGTCCGATGGGGGTGAGCCCAGCTTCAGTAAGGCGTGCTAGCACCGAGCAGCAAAATGTGCCAGGAGGTGGATGTTACATATTAAGACAACACTAAGATCACAAAACTTTTATTCAATTAAAATTACTCTTAAGTCAAACTGTGCTTGTGTGTGTGTGTGTGTGTGTGTGTGTGTGTGTGTGTGTGTGTGTGTGTGTGTGTGTGTGTGTGTGTGTGTGTGTGTGTGTGTGTGTGTGTGTGTGTGTGTGTGTGTGTGTGTGTGTGTGTGTGTGTCTGTTTCTTTGTGTGTGTGTCTGTGCTATTGTGTCTGTGTGACGTGTGTGTCTGTGTTATTGTGTCTGTGTCATTGTGTGTGGGTCTGTGTTATTGTGTCTGTGTCTGTGTCTGTGTTATTGTGTCTGTGTGTGTGTTTTTTTGAATGTGAGGCTCTGTTATTGTGTGTGAATGTGTATCTGTGCATCTGTGTGTTTGTTATTGTTTGGGACTGTGTGTGGTGTTGTGCGTCTCTGAAAGTCGGCTTCTCAGACGGTACCGAGGCTGAGACATCATTCAGGGGTCATGGTGGCGTTGAGGAAGAGGAACAGTATGACCAGTACAACGGTGGATGGAACATGGAGGGGAGGAGAGAAAGAGAGAGAGAGAGAGAAAGAGTGAGACCATGTTAACATCTCAACACAATTTCAGACACAGTCTTGGTAGTCAAACATGAAACCCCAAATACACACATGCCTAGAAATCAGTATGTATATCGTAGTTTAAAGTATCCTTTCATTAATAATAATCAGTGAATCCTAGTTTAAAGTACACACGTACACACACACACACACACACACACACACACACACCATGTGACCAAACAAAGACACACCTGTCCCTCCTCAACCAGGATGCTGTACACTTCGGGGGCGGGACAAATAGTTAGAGGGGCGGGTCTAGTATATCGCTGGGAGCGTGTACGTCTAGGAGGAGGGGCATCCAGTAACAGCAAAGTATTCTGGGAGCTTTCTGTTGATGTGTCCAAAGGACCTGTAAAAACAAAACACACACACACACACACACACACACACACACACACCTGAGAGGTGAGACATGAAGGCCCCTCTCTGAGTGGTGAGACAGGTTATTGTGTCCAATTAAATCTGATGCCAAGTTACCTTTCTCTGAGCGGTGAGACGGAGAAAGGTAACGGTCGGAGTTGGTCGGAGGACGGAGTACGTGTTCCTGACGACGAGAGTCTCGTCGTCTCTAAGGGTAAGAAAGTTTTAACATGAGAATAGTGTGTTGATCTAGTTGTCCTGGTAACAACATGAGAATAGTGTTTTGATCTGGCCGTCATGGCAACCACATGAGAATAGTTTGTTGATCTAGTCTTCATGGTAACAACATGAGAACAGTGTGTTGATCTGGCCGCCATGGTAACAACATGAGAATAGTGTCTTGATCTGGTCGCCGTGGTAGCAACATGAGAATAGTGTCTTGATCTGGTCGCCGTGGTAACATGGGCGAGGTAGAGTATGTAAAACCTCCTTTCTCCTCCACATGTCTTCCTCCCCACTTCTGCTCCTCCTGCGCTCTGCTGACACACACAACTCTTCTGCAGACAGACAGAAAGACAGACAGACAGAAACAGACCACTGTGTGAGTGGAGTCAGACTGACACCTGTGTGAGTGCAGATTGACAGCTACCCGTGTGTGAGGGCAGTCAGACTGGTACCTGTGTGTGTGAGTGCAGTCAGACAGGTACCTGTGTGTGTGAGGGCAGTCAGACAGGTACCTGTGTGTGCGAGGGCCAGCTGCAGGCTGTGCTGGGTGTCTCTGAGCTGGGCCAGGACCAGCAGACTGTCCTGGGTCGGGTCTCTGTAGCGCAGGGCTGCCAGCACCAGGATCAGGACTCCCAGAGTCCCCATGATCCTCCGGAGGACCGCCACGTACTCGGTCACCAGCTCCTGTATGTAGCATTAGCATAGCATCACTACAGTACTGCTACAGTACTACTCCTGGGTCACCAGCCCCTGATTGTAGCATTAGCATAGCATCACTACAGTACTGCTACAGTACTACTCCTGGGTCACCAGCCCCTGTATGTAGCATTAGCATAGCATCACTACATAACTGCAACAGTACTACTCCTGGGTCACCAGCCCCTGTATGTAGCATTAGCATAGCATCACTACAGTACTGCTACAGTACTACTACCGGGTCACCAGTTCCTGTATGTAGCATTAGCATAGCATCACTACAGTACTGCTACAGTACTACTCCTGGGTCACCAGCCCCTGTATGTAGCATTAGCATAATTTCAGTACTGCTACAGGGTCAACAGTTCCTGTTGCGTTAGCATAGCATCCCCACTACACTACTACTACTACTAATGGGTCATCAGCTCCTGTAGTGTTAGCATAGCATCACTACTACACTACACTACTACTACTGGGTCACCAGCTCCTAGAGTAGAAACATAGTACTAGTACAACCAAAACACCATACTGGGTCATCAGCTCCTGCACTAGGGACATAGTATTACAACCATAGTGTGAGTGAGTAAGTGGGTGAGTAAGTGAGTGTAGGCTAGCTGTAGTACTAGATAGTAGAAGTACTAACCATGTGTGTGTGGGTAGTAGTACTAGGAGTTGGTACCATTAATAGTAGTACTAACCATGTGTGTGTGGGTAGTAGTACTAGGAGTTAGTACCAGTAATAGTAGTACTAACCATGTGTGGGTAGTAGTACTAGGAGTTGGTACCAGTAATAGTAGTACTAACCATGTGTGTGTGGGTAGTAGTACTAGGAGTTGGTACCAGTAATAGTAGTACTAACCATGTGTGTGTGGGTAGTAGTACTAGGAGTTGGTACTAGTAATAGTAGTACTAACCATGCGTCTGTGGGTAGTAGTATTAGGAGTTGGTACTAGTAATAGTAGTACTAACCATGTGTGTGTGGGTAGCAGTACTAGGAGTTGGTATCAGTAATAGTAGTACTAACCATGTGTGGGTAAGCAGGGTTGCTTGTGTCCATGACATACTGGTAGATGAGTCGCTCCAGGCACACATTAACACACACCAAGCCTAGTAACACCAACCTACACACATAAGCAGGGAGGAGGAGATGAGGAGAGGTAGGAGGAGGAGGTGGAGGAGGAGGAGCAGCAGGGTACCTAGAGCGGGCCGTGTGGGGGGTGCAGGTGAGGAGGAAGGCGGTGCAGAGGCCGGCCGCGTTGTAGAGGCCGGAGCTCAGGGTGTGGGCCTCCAGGAGCACGAAGCTCTGCAGGAAGGAGATCCGGTTGAAGAGCTCCGACAGGACCACCTGCTGCTCCCTGGAGGAGTCCGTCACCTGGGAGAACAGCTCCCTCACCCCTACGCACCGCATGATTCAGAAGACCCGTTAGTAAACCCATTTATTACGGCCATTGTAGAATATCAGAAGTATCGTTAATATGATTACTGCAATAGGGTGAGTACCCTGTGAGCACTCTCTGAGTCGGTGAGTGAGTGAATGAGTGAGAGGGTGAGTACCCTGTGAGGACTCTCTGAGTGAGTGAGTGAGTGAGAGGGTGAGTACCCTGGGAGGACTCTCTGAGTCGGGGAGTGAGTGAGTGAGTGAGAGGGTGAGTACCCTGTGAGGACTCTCTGAGTGAGTGAGTGAGAGGGTGAGTACCCTGTGAGCACTCTCTGAGTCGGTGAGTGAGTGAATGAGTGAGAGGGTGAGTACCCTGTGAGGACTCTCTGAGTGAGTGAGTGAGAGGGTGAGTACCCTGGGAGGACTCTCTGAGTCGGGGAGTGAGTGAGTGAGAGGGCGAGTACCCTGTGAGGACTCTCTGAGTCGGTGAGTGAGTGAGTGAGTGAGAGGGTGAGTACCCTGGGAGGACTCTCTGAGTCGGGGAGTGAGTGAGTGAGAGGGTGAATACCCTGTGAGGACTCTGAGTCGGTGAGTTGAGTGAGAGGGTGAGTACACTGAGGACTCTCTGAGTGAGTGAGTGAGAGGGTGAGTACCCTGGGAGGACTCTCTGAGTCGGGGAGTGAGTGAGTGAGAGGGCGAGTACCCTGTGAGGACTCTCTGAGTCGGTGAGTGAGTGAGTGAGAGGGTGAGTACACTGTGAGGACTCTCTGAGTGAGTGAGTGAGTGAGTGAGAGGGTGAGTACCCTGTCAGGACTCTCTGAGTCAGTGAGTGAGTGAGTGAGAGGGTGAATACCCTGTGAGGACTCTGAGTCGGTGAGTGAGTGAGAGGGTGAGTACCCTGTGAGGACTCTCTGATGGTGTGCTGCAGCTCCTGTCCGTTGAGGAGGATCTGGTCCTGGGCCAGCAGGGCGGAGCTCTGGGCCTCCAACAGGTCCTCAGTTAGCAGCCTTGTGGAGCTCAGCTGCTCGGCAACGCTGGCCGACGCCTCCGTCAGGCTACACACACACACACACACACACACACACACACACACACACACACACACACACACACACACACACACACACACACACACACACACACACACACACACACACACACACACACACACACACACACACACACACACACACGGTAGACCTACTGGTTCTACCTGTGCATAGTGGTAGACCTACTGGTAGACCTACTGGTTCTACCAGTGCATGGTGGTAGACCTACTGGTACACCTACTGGGCCTACCTGTGCATGCTGGTCTCGGCTCTGAGCTGCCAGGCCTCCGACTGCAGGAAGTGACAGATGGAAAGCGTATGTGTGAAGAACTCTGTGAAGGCGTTGAACGCCACGGCGTCCATGTCGGCGGTACACTCGCTGAGCTCTGCCCCCTCTGGGCATGCTGGGAACTCACGGCCGGACCTGCGAGACAAACGAGATAAAAGTATCATGTAGTCGACTTTAATACATTTACTCGCCAAGAAACAACTTGAGACCTTCAGTCATCATAGGTCCTCTGTGGAGTTAAACGTACACTTAATGTTATTATATTTCTTCATCTAAGTTGCAGACTGTTTCGACTACAGAGTCAGATCAAGGTCAGAGCATTAGGTGAAGCTTAGTAAAGATCTCCCATGAAGTTAAATATAAGTATGGCAACACATCTATAATATATACATTGACTGGTGTGTGCGTGCGTGCGGGTGCGTGCTTGTACCTGTGCAGGTGACAGTGGGTGAACTTCAGTGCCATCCTGTTCTGCCGCTCCTCCGTCAACTCGCGGCAGGATGCCTCGATGTCCACCAGTGCACGAGCCCAGCATTCTCCGTAGCGCGGTTGGTTCGCGAGTCTGCGGACGTGAAAGAGCTCCGCTTGACCCTTCTCCGCCAAGCTGTCGGTGCCGTATGAACCGTGAGAGCAGACGGAGGCAGCGTGCAGCAGCATCAGGTAGAGCACCACACGGGACCACATGTTGCGGCTCTGGCGTCATCAGGGGTCTGGACCTATGATCTTTCATCTGGAACACCTGGATAGGTCACGGTTTTGATTGGCTCTGTGTTCAAAGGGGCGGTGTCAGACTCTTTAATCGGCCTGGAATATAAATCTGCTGGATTTACCCGATCGGGTACTATTCAGAAATGTTCATTTTGATTTCATCTTAATATTATATTGATATTAAAATAAAATAATTCGCTTTAGGCTTTACTGCTATAGATGAAAGGTTCCCACTCGAAAATTTATAAACAAAGCGACTGTATTTCTTACTCGTTCCTCGCTCTTTACGACAGGCCCACATATGTTTGCCTGTAACCCCGTCCAACATTAAGAATCAATCTGGCTAACCTATTTTTCGTCAACTCATTCACTGTTTACAACTTCTAATCATCCAAACTTCAGACGCATCTTCCTTTCTATGGACATCTCGCGTTGATACGTCTCTCGATACTGAGGTTATAGAGATCTCGCGTTGTTTTCATCTAACGGCGATGGGTACTGAAGCAGAGGGGGCGTGGCCTCGGTGTACCGGAGATGTTTTGGTTTTTTTATATTAATATATTTATTTAAATAAAAATGGCCGCCGTTGAGCATGGAGAGGAGAGACTGTAAGTGGCATTTTACATCAAAATCCAAAATTATTACTTAATAAGACACCGCGCTCCTTAAAGGGGGTGAACATTTCTGTTTCGTATTTGTGAATTGAGTAAAGTGCGTTGATGTGTATCCCGGCGTGTCCCGCCGTGCGGTGCTACTGAGGCAGACTGGGAATACGTCACCAAGTTACTGCGAAGTCCTGCTTGTGCTTTTATCAAACTGTGGGTCAGTTCGCCCTCACAACCTGGTCCCCGTGTCTGTTGATGTGGGGGGTTGTTGGTCCAGACTCCGTCGGAAGTGGGACTCCGTGTAACATGACCCAGCGCGGAGTTAAGCTCCTGTCAACACAGAGCAAATGCTCTGTTGTTGTTCCCCTCCCCTCTTTTACCCGCATCCTGCACCCTTAACCCCAGCCACCAGGCTAGTTAGCCACTAACGAGGCTAGCAGGTTAGTTGGACACATTGTCCCCTAACCCCAGTTAACAGGCTAGTTAGCCATATAGCCCCCTTACCCCAGATAATAGTTTAGTTAGCCACATAGCCCCCTAAGCACAGCTAACATGCTAGTGAGCCACATAACCCCATCTTACAAGGCAGTTAGCCATATAGCCTCCTAGCCCCAGCTAACAGGCTAATTGCCACAGTCCCAAAACTCAAGCTAAATGGCTAATTTGCCACAAAGACCCTATCCTCAGCTAATATGCTTGTTAGTGATGTAAATTATTTTAGTCTATGCTTCTTCTGATATGTTCCAAGCTATCCCCAGACATGAATGGTTTCTTCTCCACATTGTGGACAGCACCATATAAGGTTTTATGAGTTTGTAGATAAGTGAATCACTACGAACATGGCCTCTTTGCCATTTCCGCCAAACCCAAGACAGACCGAAGGTTTACCTGGGTAAATTAAAACATGTAGGCGTGGCCTTTTAACCATTCCGCCCACTTCTAACTGAATTCTTACCCGTGTCCAGGAGATGCCACCGCCAGAACACAGAACTCGTTTACCTTGTGTCTCTGTTGAAATAAACCATGTGTTGAACATTTGCCACTCTCTGAGTCATACCTTGCCCGAAATGACGTTACCACAAAGGATCAAATTAGTTTTTCATCATGAGCCACATAGGCCCCTTAGCTAACAGGCTAGTTCGTCCCATATCCCCCTAACCCCCAGCTAACAAGCTAGGTGGCTAAATAGCCCCTAACCCCAGTGAACAGGCTAGTTGGCCTCATAGCCCCTAAAGCCGAGCTAACAGGCTAGAAAGCCTCATTACCCCAGCTAAAAGGCTCTTTAAGTAAGTACTGACTGACTATAGGCGGTTGGTGCTTACTATAGGTTGGTACAAATTGTAGGTTGTTGGTTGTACATAATACCTACTGTGATACTTCTAATACCTTTGTTTCAGTGCCGGCTGCGCTGCTGAGGAAGAACCTGACAACCGGAGCCACAAAGAGCGTCGCCATGACGACCTGCCAACAGGAAGCTCAGAAGGCGACGATTCTCAGAAGGGGGCGGAGCCAAAGGTCCAAGTGAGACCCAGTGAAGGGAGAGACGCAGCTAGATCTCAGACTAGACTGTGTGTGTGTGTGTTGTGTAGACTGAGTGTGTGTGACGTGTAGACGGAGTGTGTGTGGTGTAGACTGAATGTGTTAACTTGGGTAAACTGAATGTTTGTTGCGTAGATCGAGTGTGTGTTGGGTAGAATGAGTGTGTGTTGTGTAGACTGAGTGTGTGTGTTGTGTAGACTGAGTGTGCGTGGTGTAGACTGAGTGCGTTTTCTGTAGACTGAGTGTGTGTTGTATAGAATGAGTGTGGGTTGGGTAGGCTGAGTGTGCGTGGTGTGTAGACAGACTGACTGTGTGTGTTGTGTAGAATGAGTGTGTGTTGTGTAGAATGAGTGTGTGTGTTGTGTAGAATGAGTGTGTGTTGTGTAGAATGAGTGTGGGTTGGGTAGGCTGAGTGTGTGTTTAGTCTGCCTCATGACAGGCTGGGTGTGTGTTTTGTAGGTTGTGTAGTGGGCGGTGTGTAGACTTACTGGTTTGTGGTGCAGGTGTCTGAGCCGGAGGCGGGGCCGTCTGAGTCCCAGTCCGGGGCGAGCCGGTCCGCAGACCCCCGGCCGCGGCGCTCCGTGATGCGGGACAGGGGGCCGCTGTACGAGGACCCCTCGCTGCCGGCCGGCTGGACCCGCAAACTCAAGCAGAGGAAGTCCGGCCGCTCGGCCGGGAAGTACGACGTCTACCTCATCAAGTAAGCCACGCCCACGCCCTTAAAAGAGGCGGTCTGTGACAACCCTCGGCCATTTCATCATCGCTGATCCTCACGATCGTACCCTGATTGTACCCAGTGGTTCCAGAAAAATAATTGTTGTTTTTTCGCTTTGTTTATTATCAAAGCAAACGCAAAAAACATTAAAAGAAAATACTACCAGCGCCCTTGAACAACTAAATCGGTTATCCAAATATCAATCCCTTAACCTCTTCATCCCGACATGGCCCGGTATCGGGTCTGGCCTCTCCGCCCCAATTTCAAAGACGTCATTAGGCATCCAAACACATGAGAACGTCAAACAACACTAGAAATATTTGATTCCCAAGCTTTGGTACATTTTAAAGCCATGTTTGATTTATGACAGACAATTCCAACCGTATAACTTGAATACTTAATTCTTAGTTTGTTTGTGTATGGAGTGGATGTTTTTGATGAATGCTGATGTGATTTTAATGTGTTGTGATGTTTGTGGTGAATAGTGATGTGATATTAGTGTGTTGTGATGTTTGTGGTGAATATTGATGTGATATTAGTGTGTGTTGTGATGTTTGTGGTGAATATTGATGTGATATTAGTGCGTGTTGTGATGTTTGTGGTGAATATTGATGTGATATTAGTGTGTGTTGTGATGTTTGTGGTGAATAGTGATGTGATATTAGTGTGTGTTGGGATGTTTGTGGTGAATATTGATGTGATATTAGTGTGTGTTGTGATGTTTGTGGTGAATATTGATGTGATATTAGTGTGTGTTGTGATGTTTGTGGTGAATATTGATGTGATATTAGTGTGTGTTGTGATGTTTGTGGTGAATATTGATGTGATATTAGTGTGTGTTGTGATGTTTGTGGTGAATATTGATGTGATATTAGTGTGTGTTGTGTGTAGTTCGGAGGGCAAGGCGTTCCGCTCCAAGGTGGAGCTGATGGCGTACTTCCAGAGAGTGGGGGACGTCACTAGCGACCCCAACGACTTCGATTTCACCGTCACAGGGAGGGGCAGCCCATCCCGTCGTGAGAAACGCCCCCCGGCCAAGACGCCCCGGGCCGCCAAACCCTCCCCCCGTCGCCGTGGACGACCCAAAGGTAATGTTACCATGACAACATGTGTGTGTGTGTGTGTGTGTATATTTATATATATTAGTGCTGTCAAGCGATTCAAATATTTAATTTCGATTAATGTCATAGTTAACTCGCGATTAATCACTTCTAAATATCCCTTGATTTTGTGCTGCCAGCCTTTCAGTGAGATCAGAGAGTGTTGAGAAGGACAGTTATAAAATATATTTGGTAAGATGGATATAAGGAGAGAGACCCGCAGTGAATTCAACCCGGTCCACTTGACATCGGGTGCATGACAGTGGTAGGCCGACCGTAAAACTTCAATAGCCCAGGCTTTTATTCGTTTCAATCACTGAACTTTCGAACAAAGCTCTTGCTCAGCAAAGATGGGATATTATTTAATCCAGTATGAATATTCCTACCGTACGTAGGCCCATACACATTACCAGGCTATTGAATAACGTATACACACACACGCACACACACACACACACACACACACACACACACACACACACACACACACACACACACGGTGGCGGAGTGGTAATCGGGAGAGTTCGGAGAATTTCTGGTGGGCTGTTAACAATATTGCGTTTATAAAAGTTCCTTGCAGCGCCGTCCGGCGCTACGTTTGCCCAGCCAAAAGAGCGTTAATCGCGCGATAAAAAAATGAACGCCGTTAAAATTGGTTTGCGTTAACGCCGTTAATAACGCGTTAAACTGACAGCACTAATATATATATATTTATATATATATATATATCAGTGTAGACTTCTCCAGTGAGGAGAGGGAGGAAGATCCTCCTTACCATTGATGAGAATAAAAAATGTAGCAGTCCAGTCTACTGTAATGAATTAATGCTCATTAAATATGACTACTTTAATGCCTTTGTATATGTAATGTTTGTTTCCCTGGGTAAAAGGATATTAGCACCCCCTATCGCCTATTGACAATTATTCAAGGGAGGACGTTCCTCCCTCAGCCTCCAGGGACTCCCATTCATTTCCCCGAAAGTTTTGGCGGCCGGTAAATAACATGGGGTTCAATGGGAGAGAGGAGGAAAGTCCTCCTCTGAGTGGGTATGACTAGCTGAGGGATCAGGATCCCGCCTACGTCTATTCACGAATAGGCTTGAGCCCTTGCGGTGCCATGAACCAATAAGCAGGAGCCCTGGCTGTGGTCGTTACAGTGCGGCTCTGTTCGCTTATAGTATTGGCGTTTTCGTTGCCCGCGGCCTGGCGGCGGAGCCAGTGTAGCTGAAGATAAACATAGCCAAATTACATCCAATAGCTTCAGTCATTGAGGCCAAAAATAGGCCCAATGATTTACTTTCTTTTTTTTTATAAATAACTTTTACAAATAAAGAGTAGGCCTGATTTGACCAATTGGCTTTGCATCCTTTCCTTCTGCCCTTGTAGTCCCAAGACATGCTGCCCACCAGCTTTCAAAGTACAATGCTGCCACTGGTGGATTTGTATCAATTCACATAATTCTCCCTCCCTGCTATTTTGTAGTTCATCAAAACATCCTGAAACAACTTGAGTCTCACAGTTATGCCACCATACGCCACTAACAGTGCAAGCAGGCCAATGGCAATCAAGCGCACAGTCCTTCCTCCTTCAGTTTAAAAAAAAACAGCCGCCACTGACTGATATATATATTAGGGCTGGGCAATAATATCGATTCATCAATGCACTGCAATTTATTTGTTCTCGATTTAAATTTTTTTTTTAAATCGAGTATTCCCTTTTTGCTAGTTAAAGCACAATGAAATGGTTAATTCATTTTGAAATGGTTGATTCTAAATAATATTTAGGTATTTTTGTCATCTGCACGTATTATTGAATCAATATCGAAGCAATTGGATCAATATCAAATCGAATCGAATCAAGACCTAAAGAATAGAATTTAATTGAATTGTGAATTTATGACACAGCTCTTCTCAATGCTGTGGAACGCTCCGTTCACTTGCATGGGTCTTCCCCGACTTCCAGCTGGGATTTTTAATTTTTTTATTTGACCAAGAAAAGTGGATTTGTTGCCTCGGATTTACTTCTTTGGTAGCACTCCGCAAGTAGTCCGGTAACTAATCAACCCCAAACTACACTATAGCACTCTGTAAGATGTGTACACTATAGCACGCTTTAAGAAGTGTACAATATATTACTCTATAAGAAGTGTACAACATTGCACTCTATAAGAAGTGTTCACTGTAATACTCTATAAGAAAGGTACACTATTATGCTCTATGAGAAGTGTACACTATAGTACTCTATAAGAAGTGTGCACTATAGCACTCTATAAGAAGTGTATACTACAGCATTCTATAATAATTGTACACTATAATACTCAATAAGAAGTGTGCGCTAGTAGAGGGCTGCATTGGGATTGGGTTCCGCCAACGCAAATCTTACGGGAGTGGGCGGATTGAACTTTGCTGCGGGCGGCTAAAAAAAAAAAACTGCGGGATCGGGATGTAGCCTAAAAAAGCTGGCGGGAATGCAACACAAATTTGCGTTTGCAGGCGGGAATTGTCAGAAATTCGGGAGCGGGATGAAGAAAACAGTCCCGCGCAGGACTCTACACTATAGCACTCAATAATAATTGTACACCATAATACTCGATAACAAGTGTACACTATAGCACTCAATAAGTGTACTCTCTGTGTCTTCAGGGAGCGGGAAGGCACGGCGCTCAACAGAGGGCGTGGCCATGAAGAGAGTTGTGGAGAAAACTCCAGGGACGCTCCTCGTCAAGAGGCCTTCTGACAAGACCGAGTCAATGGCCAGCACCAGTACTTCAGCCTTAATGGTACCACCTGCCTGTCTGTTCGTCTGTCTGCCTGTCTGTCTGTCAACCTTTCGTACACCTAGGGAAAAGCCCAACAGATAAATGACAGCCACAGCATCGAAGCACATGATGCTGTGGCTGCTGATTGGCTGACATGGCGTGATGTTCTACTCCTTATAGGTGGTCACCAAGTCGCGTCCGGGAAGGAAGAGGAAGTCAGACCAGGAAGTGGCGCCTCCCCAGACGGCCCCGAAGAAGCGAGGCAGAAAGCCAGCCTCGGCCAGTGCGTCAACATCAGCGTTACCCGCGGCAACCACTGGACCCGGGGCCTCTTCAGCAGGAAACTTTGCAGCGGCCATATTGGCTGCAGAGGCCAAGCGAAGGGCTGCCAAAGAGAGCGCGGCCAGAGCCGTCGTCCAGGAGACGGCTCTGCCAATCAAGAAGCGCAAAACCAGAGAGACCATGGAGGACTTTGAGAAGGTGGCAGCGCCTGTTGCTACGACGACACTTAGCGGCTTGGGCCATGGTGCTGCCCCAAGCACCTCAAAGCCACTTCCTGTCGGCCGGTCAGAGCCACTTCCTGTCGGCCGGTCAGAGCAGCTTCCTGTGGGTCGGTCAGAGCCGCTTCCTGTCGGTCGGTCAGAGCCGCTTCCTGTCGGTCGGTCAGAGCAGCTTCCTATCGGCCGGTCACAGCCGCTTCCTGTCGGTCGGTCAGAGCCGCTTCCTGTCGGTCGGTCAGAGCAGCTTCCTATCGGCCGGTCACAGCCACTTCCTGTTGGCCGGTCACAGCCGCTTCCTGTCGGCCGATCAGAGCAGCTTCCTGTCGGCCGGTCAGAGCAGCTTCCTGTCGGCCGGTCAGAGCAGCTTCCTGTCGGCCGGTCACAGCCACTTCCTGTCGGCCGGTCAGAGCAGCTTCCTGTCGGCCGGTCAGAGCCACTTACTGTCAGCCGGTCAGAGCCGCTTCCTGTCGGCCGGTTGGACCAGCTTCCTGTGAGGGATGTCGTTCATCCCCAGGAGCGCCAGACCCCTACAGGCCAGAAGCAGAATGCAGCCGAGAGTCAAAAGAGGAAGGATCGCACTCCGCTCAAACACCCCTCCCACCACCGCCCTGCTCCACCGAAACACAAACCTCAGCCGCCCCAACCACCTCCACCCTCACCACAGTCTGAGACCCCACCCACAACACAGGTCACACCTCTGCCCCACCCTGTTCCCCAGACCCAGCCCACTAGACCTCCGCTGCACATACAGAGCTCACCCACAAGCCCCTCCCCTCCCCGATCTCAACCAAAAACAATCCACTCCAGACACCAACCTCAGTCCAGACAGCCCCCACCTCTCCCACAGACTCATCAGACCCGCCCCCAGCTTAACCCACAACAAACACAGCCCCGCCCCCAACTCCTGCCCCGCCCCCAGCTACAGCCCCGTCCCCAGGTCATCCCTCAACAAACACAGCTCCGCCCCCAGCTACAGCCCCGCCCCCAGCTACAGCCACACCCCCAGCCACGCCCACAGCGCCCAGGTGACCAGCAGGCACCGAGCCAGCAGGTGTGTCCGACTGCCAGCCTGACCGCCCCCCGGCCCCGCCCCCTCAGCCTGGCCTCAGGCTGGGAGGGGCGGCGGGAGGGTGTCGGGGTGGAGGGGAGAGCAGAGGCTCCGCCCACGTTGGACACCAGGGAGACGTCAAGCCCGCCTCCAGCAGGAAGCAGCGAGCCCGTGGACTCTCGGACTGCTGTCAGTGAACGGGTCAGCTGAATGGCTAAGGATCCCTGATTGACGTGTTAACGAGACCGCTGATTGGCCAGGCTGAGCAGGCTGGGATTGGTTGTGCTTTGTCTCCGTCTGTACCTGGAGGTCCTGTAGAACTATAGAACTGGATCACCATGGAGACGAGAGGACCACGGAGATGAGATCACCACGGGGACGAGATCACCATGGAGATGATATCACCACAGAGATAAGATGACCACGGAGGGAGGCAAGGGTGACGATGTGGACTGTGTACATAACGACAAGGCAGCTGTTTGGAAGGGGTACTAGTTAGAAACCATGCATACTGACACCTAGCTTCCACAATATAACCCCCTTTTGTACCTTTTTTAAGCTTGTTTAGATTCTGGTCTCTATACTCAGCTTCAGCAGAAAGATGAGTGTGTGTGTGTGTGTGTGTGTGTGTGTTTATTTGAGTTTGGAATAGGGTTAGGCAGGGTTGGGGGTATAGGGTATGCAATGGACCATACGTCATGTTTGTCAACATTAATAGAGAATCACACGTCTTCAACTGATATAGTGTCTGGTTAATGTCATCGGACAATATCGTGTTTGGCTATTGTAGCTGTCAAGCTGTAACTAAAGATAGTTTAGGACACGCTGAAGACATCTGTACCTTGTTCTGCTGACAGGATCTGGGAAAGGTTTGATAGAGCTTGGGGAACCAACGCTAACACCTGGGGCTCCTGAGACTCTGCTCGGTGACAAAGATTATCTTTTGGTTGAGGACGTCGGCAATAAAAGAAAATGCTGTTACGCTTACAGACGGTGACATTTGTAGAGCTTGTTCTTTTAATTTTAGTTGTTCTCATGAATTTGGTCACTCTCTTGTGGTAGCTTGTTGTAGCTAAAGTAACTGCAATTTTCAAGAAATTCCTAGATGCTGCATTTCCACTGGCTTGGATATATCGACTGCACCTGACCTTGACTTTAATGCACTGTACATGCACTCTATTATACAGTAGTGTACTCTACTGTACTGTACTCTAGTGTACTGTACCTGTTCTCTAGGATACAGTAGTATACTGTACTCTAGTGTACTCTACCACACTGTACTGTACTCTAGTGTACTGTACTCTAGTGTACTCTACCACACTGTACTTTAGTGTACTAGACTTTAGTATACTGTACTCTACAACACTGTATTGTACTCTAGTGTACTGTACCACACTGTACTGTACTCTAGTGTTCTGTACCTTTACTGTACTATAGTGCACTGTAGTGTTTTGGACCATGAACAAAGTTTCCATCATGTAAAACTGAAGCTCCTCTAAAGCATAGTACTACCGCAAAGTGCAGAGTGTGTCCAACTGATGGTGGAAAAGCAGCATCTCTGGGTCTGGGTTGACACAAGAAAATTGTAATGCTGGCCGATGCAACAGCATATTGCATTAAATCTACAAAGGTAACATTTTGGTTAACTTTATGCAAATGGTGTATTGATTGCAACAGGATAAGCGATTTAATGAACAAACAACTCTCAGTGAGTAGATGCCGATTTAGGGCTAAACAAAGTGAGTTTTTAGAACCAACGTTGGGCACGCCATGAGTAGGCTCGGGCGCGGGGGTTTGTGGGCCGACCAGATTCCGCTTCATGTTACTGAAAAAAGACAATCAAGTTTCCTAATTTTCACCACATTGTTGCAGGCCTGCTTGAGTCTGTTGCGGTTCTCAGCTGCATCTGTCAGGCTGCAGCTCAGTGTAGCCACTCACGTTATTTTACCTGTATCCTCTGGAGTCTCACCAGTGGGACCTGGTCTGTCTGGGTAGGATCCTACGGCCCATTAGCCTTGTTAGACCAACCCGATATTGAAGTTTGCGCTTCGCAATGACTTTCAGTCTGGCCTTGACTGGGTAGAAATGGATTTGGACAAATGAGCACAGCCTTAAGTTTTTCAAGAAACGACAGCCAATCGTAAGACAACCAAGAAGAGACGCTCATACTCTCTCTGCTCTTGGAAGCAAAACCAAATCCTCTCTGAAAGCCTTCCATGCTAATTTCTGTTCATCTTTTAGCGTTGCTATTCAGTCTATTTTGGGGGAAAGAAAAGTAGATTGCACCATCGACTTCTTCTTCCTCCTTTGGTTGCTTGCTGCCATATTTTATTCCGGTAGGCTGCGGCGCTTCTTGATTGGTCATGACCTGCCTCCCCTGAGCGCTGATTGGTCCTTTTCCCTTGAGTATTTCTGGGATGCCGGAGGCCAGACCGATGTGCAGGAGCCAACAGAAGGTAGTCTCACAGGGATGATGGCTGATATACTCAAGCTCAGTCTGACATGCTTCAGTTCACATCTTGTGTTTTATTGGCCAGCTAGTACATGATGGCTCACGCAAACGTTGTTGAAGTCCTATTAAAAACGTCCTCATTAAAGAACATGTTGACGGACTGGATATGGAAATGTCATTCCATACGGCCGTGGTTCCTGCAGCATCCCAGATTCAGATCTTCAGAGGATTCTGGTCTTATTGGGAAAATCTCTGTCTGTATAGGACTCTGTTCTAACTCTGTCTATATAGGAATGATCTTACTCAGTCTCTATAGGACTGGGTTCTGAGACAGTTCTAGCAGGGTTCTGAGACAATTGTAGCTGTGTTCCTAGTCAGGATCAAGGAGGCTCTGTTTCTTGCTACAGCCTCCAGACTGACCAGTTTATCCCAGGTAGTGTATCGTCCTATCCATTTAACCCATATAGCAATAGTTTTTTTTTTTACTTTCATGAATGTCATTATAAATAGAGGTGTGTTTGCATGGTTTGTACTTTCCTTTATTTTCTGGATTAATTCTACTTGTTTTTTCTGCCCAACATCATGACATCATGACAAGCCCGTCAGGGTCTCGGGACTTGAAGAACTGTCCTGTTTGCTCTTCTGGTTGGACTTTCACCTCAGAAGCCTGCATCTTAACGTCTGCAATGGCTCAGTGGACTGGTTGTTGTTAGCAGCATACTCATTCCCCGGGTAACCCTAGATGTTTGAATCCTGTTGAAGCACTTTAGTAGATATTTCAACGCTTGTTATCCAGGTCTGGTTATAGTTAAGCTTTCGTCCATCTCATCATCATTTATGTGAGTCTGCACTTTATAAAATGTTTGCAAAATTGTCATCGACTGTATTTAATCTGAGTATTGGCCATATTTTTCATCTGTGAAGTTGACAGTAGCTTAACCACAAATTACTTTTGGACATGGTTTGGTGTTTGGCCTGTAACGGACAGCCTAGTAAAGCACATGATGCGACTCCTGTTTTATTGGCTATATGGAAAACCTCTAAACAATCCTCACCTGTTGTTCAACTGATTACAGTATCATTATTATATGAGTGTCGTTATTAATTACAGTGTCATTATCATATATGAGTGTCGTTAATGATTATAGTGTCATTATCATATATGAGTGTCGTTATTGATATAGTGTCATTATTCACCATGAATACTTGTATCGATAATACTGCAGGCCAATGTTTTCATGTAGTCTAAAGCAAAACCGTGTTATATCATGGAGCATCCATATTATAGTTGAATGGCTCAGAGCCAGACTACTCGTTTTTAATACATGTGAATTCAGTTACTCATTCATTCAAAATTATGTATTCCTAGGCTTTATCCTACCCAAATTACTATATAGCACTGCTATATCTTTATTTGTTTTATTATTCAGTGCAGCATGATAACGACATGATAAGTAGAACTTATGTCAGCGACCTAACTAGCCAGCCTGCAACACTCACCACAATCCTATTGGTCTTCGCTTTCCAGCTGGCCCTCACAAACACTCCAGTATGAGGCCTGACTTGTACTGGTTATCATCCATATGGACACTGGTCCTCATCTTTACCAAAGGGACGTCATGGCGACTCTGTTCAACGATCGAGTTCAGCGGTAGCAGTAATCGACGGCTTAACTTTCGCGCCGGCGGTAAACGTTTCCACGGTAACAGCGAGCTCCACCAATCAAAGACGTGTTAAACATATGGAATGTGGGTAGTTTAGTCATTCTAAATGACATCGTGGATAAAACATGTTTTTCTTAAAACTCAAACTTGTACGGTAAGTATATTTTGGATGGTTACGACATAATGTATTTGAATCAAAACCTCTATGCAGAATATGAATGGGATCCAGCACTCCCAGAACCCCACTGTTGCGCTCTATTGACCAATCAGGTGTGAGCGGATGAAGGCAGGTAAACAGTCCGTGTGGAGAGCAATAACCCCAGAACCCATCGGTCATCGTCGGACGTCTGAACACACGAACATTCAGAGGTTTTCTAGGCGTCCTCCTGACCAAATTTCGGCTGATCTCTTTAAAGATAAATAAAAGGTTCCGGGGTAGTTGCTCTCCACACGGACTGTTTACCTGCATGCACCAACCCGCTCACACCTGATTGGTCAATACTACCCAGACTACAAACGGAAACCAGAACCGTTCCGTTAACAAAGTCTTGTCCCGTTTCCAACAGATTATGCATGCACAGGCAGATATTCTGCATATGTGTTTCCATAGCTTAAGATAGAAATTAGTAATAAGCGACTAGTCGGTCTTTATTTTTTGATTGTTTCTTTACTTCATACGTGGGGCTTTTATTGTGAAAACCCAGACCGGAAGAGGACGTATTTTCATCCGTGGGTAGAAAGAAGAAGTACTGAGAAAGTTAAGAAGTTATCCTCTTTATTACTCATATATGTAATATATAACAAATGTCAACATATATATAGTATTATAAAATATATATATCGTTTATATATGATGCTAAATAAAGCATCTTGAATCTAACACTTTAAATCTTATGTCAGTTCAGACTAATTCAATGGTCTGAAAGGTTTAACTCTTATTTCAGTTCAGACCATTCCAACAGTCTGAACAGTTTAACTCTTAACTCAGTTCAGCGAACCAACAGTCTGAATAGTTTAACTCTTATCTCAGACTAATACAACAGTCTGAAAAATGTCTCTTATCTCAGACTAATCCAACAGTCTGAACAGTTTAACTCTTATCTCAGACTAATCCAACAGTCCTAACAAAGTCAGATCAATAAGTCGTCTCTTTGTGGTGATTATCTTATTACACAAGTGATTTATCATAGGAAACTCCTAGGATAGAAGATAAAATACATTTCAGAAAGTTTCTACAACCTTAAATACTCAGATTAATCTTTGTAAAAATGTTTAGTAGTGAGTATTAGTAGCTACTAAAAATGTTTAGTAGTGAGTATTAGTAGCTACTAAAAATGTCTAGCAGTGAGTATTTATACTAGCTCACATGTCTAGCAGTGAGTATTTCTGCTAGTTCACATGTCTAGCAGTGAGTATTTATATTAGCTCACATGTCTAGAAGTGAGTATTCGTACTAGTTCACATGTCTAGCAGTGAGCATTTATACTAGCTCACATGTCTGGCAGTGAGTATTTGTACTAGCTCACATGTCTACCAGTGAGTATTTGTACGAGCTGCCCCCTGCGGTCTGGTTTGAGTTCTGCCGGCTGATGGATGGACTCTCTGAGACGCAATGGGTCCGCTTCGGTAAGATCCAGATATTCATTTATAATTATATATTTATATGTTTTTTGTAGTTCTCGTTATGTGATGTTTTTGTAGTTCTCTACTTGTGAGAATATTGTAGTACTCGTTATGTGATGTTTTTCTAGTTCTCGATATGTGATGTTTTTGCAGTTCTCTACTAGTGATGTTTTTTTAGTACTCGTTATGTGATGTTTTTCTAGTTCTTGTTGTGTGATGTTTTTGTAGTTCTCTGCTAGTGATGTTTTTGTAGTTCTCTATTAATGATGTTTTTGTAGTACTCGTTATGTGATGTTCTTCTAGTTCTTGTTAAGTGATGTTTTTGTAGTTCTCTGCTAGTGATGTTTATGTAGTTCTCTACTAGTGATGTTTTGCTATTTCTCGTTATGTGAAGTTCATGTATTTCTTTAATACTGATGTTTTAGTAGTTCTCTACTAATGATGTTTTTGTAGTACTCGTTATGTGATGTTTTTCTAGTTCTCGATATGTGATGTTTATGTTGTTCTCTACTAGTGATGTTTTGCTAGTTCTCGTTATGTGAAGCTTATGTAGTTCTCTACAAGTGATGTTTTTGTAGTTCTCTACTAATGATGTTTTTGTAGTACTCGCTATGTGGTGTTTTTCTAGTTCTTGATATGTGATGTTTATGTAGTTCTCTACTAGTGATGTTTTGCTATTTCTCGTTATGTGAAGTTTATGTAGTTCTCTACTAGTGACGTTTTTTTTAGATCTCGTCATGTGGTTTTCTTTTTCTTACAAGCCTCAGAGATTCTAAGTGATCAGACCGACGTGCGATTGGCTGAGCGGAGGGAGAGGCGGACCGACTATGTGATAAACCAATGGGCAAACAGAAATGGCCAGGTGGGGGAGCTCATTGGCTTATTGGAGAGACAGCAGCTTCTTAGAGCCAGAGACGTCATTCTGACCTGTGAGTTCATCATATATCTATTTGTGTGTGTATATGTATATATATGTATATATATGTATATATATATATATATATATATATATATATGTTTGTATGTTTGTATACACATGCATAGAAAAGCTCAACTAAAGATCACATTGGATTTTACATCCTGTTTTCTTTCAGGGAGAGCAGAATCTGTCTCCAGGCTCCACCCACATTCCAGTCATTCTCAGTCATACTCCGCCCCCAAACCTCTCTTGGTTACCTGCTCACCACCCACCAAGGCCCTAATCAGAGGTACACACACACACACACACACACACGCACACACACACACACACACACACACACACACACACACACACACACACACACACACACACACACACACACACTAGGTTGAGTACTTTAAGGAGGGTTCGGTGCTCAGCAGGTGAGGTGATGGGAGGAGCCAGAATGCTGCCTAAACCAGGACCACCCCCAAGCAGCCTGCAGTCTCGAACACAGCCCCCCAAACTGATGAAGGTGATGATGAGGATGATGTTGATGATGATGATGATGATGGTGAGGATGATAGCGGTGATGATGATGATAGCGGTGATGATGATGATGATGATGGTGTCTTTAGGTTCCAGCTGGGTCTGTCGGTGGAGCGGGGGGGATGTGCTGGTCACATGACGAGCTGGAGACAGGAACCGATGGTTTCTCCCCCTCGAGGCTGGTGGGGGAGGGGTGCTTCGGGAGTGTTTACCAGGCCAGCATGGGGGGCAACGAGTACGCTGTGAAGGTCCTCAGACAGGTACTATACTACTATACTATAGTAATACTCTAGTATTACACTGCTTTAGTGTTATCAGGCCAGCATGGGGGGCAACGAGTACGCTGTGAAGGTCCTCAGACAGGTACTATACTACTATACTATAGTAATACTCTAGTATTACACTGCTTTAGTGTTACCAGGCCAGCATGGGGGGCACCGAGTATGGTGTGAAGGTCCTGCAGGTAATAATAATGTAGTACTATACTAATACACTGTAGTAACGTACTAATACTGTAGTACTATACAGCACTATACCAGTATATAGTGCTATACTACTACAGTAGTACTATACAGTACTATACCACTTTATAGTACTAAACTACTACTGTAGTACGATACCTATACTATGTACTATACTACATGCTACAGTGCACTGTAAAGCGCCTCAGACAGGTATTATACTGTAAGTATAATAAGTATATAATATAATATGTGTGTATGAATGTATGTATACATGTGTATATATGCATATATACGTGTGTGTGTGTGTGTGTGTGTGTGTGTGTGTGTGTGTGTGTGTGTGTGTGTGTGTGTGTGTGTGTGTGTGTGTGTGTGTGTGTGTATGCATGCATGCATGCATGCATGCATGCATGCATGCATGCATGCATACACACACACACACACACACACACACACACACACACACGTATGTATGTATGTATGTATGTATGTATGTATGTATGTATGTATGTATGTATGTATGTATGTATGTATGTATGTATGTATGTATGTATGTATGTATGTATGTATGTATGTATGTATGTATGTATGTATGTATGTATGTATGTATGTATGTATGTATGTATAATGTGTGTATATATATATAATGTGTGTATATATATATATATATGGGTATATGTGTGTACTGTGTATGTCTATATATGTGTGTATGTATATATGTATGTATATATATATATATATATATACATATATATATATATGGCATGTATATACATATATATGTATATATATGTGTGTGTGTATGATATACTCCCATAGTATATGTCTATCCTATATATTTGTTCATGTGTTTCCAGGGCTCTAGTTTGCTGGACTGGTCTCTGTTGAAGGAGACTTTTAAAACAGAGGTGGAGAAACTTTCTAAGTAAGTCTGTCTGCCTGCTCTCTGTGTGTGTGTGTGTGTGTGTGTGTGTGTGTGTGTGTGTGTGTGTGTGTGTGTGTGTGTGTGTGTGTGTGTGTGTGTGTGTGTGTGTGTGTGTGTGTGTGTGTGTGTGTGTGTGTGTGTGTGTGTGCTGATATCCTGTGTGTGTGTGTGTGTGTGTGTGTGTGTGAGTGTTTGTGTTTGCTAATATCCTGTGTGTGTGTTTGTGTGTGTGCTGATATCCTGTGTGTGTGTGTGTGTGTGTGTGTGTGTGTGTGTGTGTGTGTGTGTGTGTGTGTGTGTGTGTGTGTGTGTGTGTGTGTGTGTGTGTGTGTGTGTGTGTGTGTGTGTGTGTGCTGATATCCTGTGTGTGTGTGTGTGTGTGTGCGCTGATATCCTGTGTGTGTGTGTGTGTGTGTGTGCTGATATCCTGTGTGTGTGTGTGTGTGTGTGTGTGTGTGTGTGTGTGTGTGTGTGTGTGTGTGTGTGTGTGTGTGTGTGTGTGTGTGTGTGTGTGTGTGTGTGTGTGTGTGTGTGTGCAGGTACAGACACCCCAACCTGATGGAGCTGGTGGCGTTCAGTATGGCGGACGACAGCTTCTGTCTGCTCTCCAGGTTCATGAGCAATGGCTCTCTGCAGAGCCAGCTGGTACGGACTGTGTGTGTGTGTGTGTGTGTGTGTGTGTGTGTGTGTGTGTGTGTGTGTGTGTGTGTGTGTGTGTGTGTGTGTGTGTGTGTGTGTGTGTGTGTGTGTGTGTGTGTGTGTGTGTGTGTGTGTGTGTGTGTGTGTGTGTTGTACGTGTGTGTGTTGTACCCTTCCGTTGAGGCGACCCAGCAGCTAGGGCTGTGATTGGTCCGCTCACTGAATCCCGACGCAGAACCACAGAGGTTCAGGACTGCGTCGAGGCGTCTGCGTGGTCCTTGCGTTGCGTGAACGTTGGACCATGATCAGCCCTTAAGTGTGTATAATGTGTGTGTGTGTGTTTCTGTGTGTAGGTGGGGGGTGCTCTGTCCTGGGAGCAGAGGGTGGGTGTAGCAGCAGGAACGTCCAGGGCTCTGCAGTACCTCCACATCCCCCCCCCGCCTCTCCTCCCCCTCATCCACGGAGACGTCAGGAGGTCTGTCTGTCTGTCTGTCTGTCTGTCTGTCTGTCTGTCTGTCTGTCTGTCTGTCTGTCTGTCTGTCTGTCTGTCTTTCCACCTGTCTGTCAGAAGTCTGTCTCCCTACCTGGCTGGCTCTACCTGTCTCTCTCTCTCCCTTTTCTGTTTCTACCTGTGTGCCTGCCGGTCTCTCTGTCTCCACCTGTCTCTCTACCTGTCTGTCTCTCCCTGTATGCCTACCTGTTTGTCTGCAGGTCTGCCTGTCTCTACCTGTCTGTCTCTCCCTGAGGACCTACCTGTCTGTCTGTCTCTACCTGTTTATCTCCCTGTCTGTCTGCCTGTTTGTCTGCAGGTCTCCCTGTCTCTACCTGTCGGTCTCTCCCTCTTGACCTACCTGTCTGTCTGTCTGTCTGTCTGTCTCTACCTGTCTGTCTCTCCTTGTATGCCTACCTGTTTGCCTGCCAGTCTCCCTGTCTCTACCTGTCTGTCTCCCTGTTTGTCTGCAGGTCTGTCGGTCTCTCCCTCTTGACCTACCTGTCTGTCTGTCTGTCTCTACCTGTTTATCTCCCTGTCTGTCTGTCTCTACCTGTCTATCTCTCCCTGTTGACCTACCCGTCTGTCTGTCTCTACCTGTCTGTCTCTCCCTGTTGACCTACCTGTCTGTCTGTCTCTCCCTGTCTGTCTCTACCTGTCTGTCTGTCTCTCCCTGTCTGTCTCTCCCTGTTGACCTGTCTGTCTGTCTCTCCCTGTTGACCTACCTGTCTGTCTGTCTCCCAGCACCAACATCCTGTTGGACCGTCACCTGGCCCCTATGCTGGGGGACTTCGGGCTGGGGGTCTTCAGCCCGCGGAGTGTGGGCGCGGGGGTCCGGACCAGCAGCGTGGGGAGGACCTCGGTCCTCCGGGTGGCCCAGGCGTACCTGCCCCAGGACCACCTCCAGGACGGCCGGCGGACCCCCGGCCTGGACGTCTACAGCTTCGGAGTGGTGAGGGACTGCACCTTTATACACCACCCTACCCTACACCCTGCTACACCTTTATACACCACCTTACCCTACACCTTTATACACCACCTTACCCTACACCCTGCTACACCTTTATACACCACCTTACCCTACACCCTGCTACACCTTTATACACCACCTTACCCTACACCTTTATACACCACCTTACCCTACACCCTGCTACACCTTTATACACCACCTTACCTTACACCCTGCTACACCTTTATACACCACCTTACCCTACACCTTTATACACCACCTTACCCTACACCCTGCTACACCTTTATACACCACCTTACCCTACACCCTGCTACACCTTTATACACCACCCTACACCCTGCTACACCTTTATACACCACTTTACATCTTGCCCTACACCCTGCTACACCTTTATACACCACCTTACCCTACACCCTGCTACACCTTTATACACCACCTTACCCTACACCCTGCTACACCTTTATACACCACTTTACATCTTGCCCTACACCCTGCTACACCTTTATACACCACCTTACCCTATACCCTGATACACCTTTATGCACCACCTTACCCTACACCCTGATACACCTTTATACACCACCTTACCCTACAACCTGCTACACCTTTGTACACCACCTTACCTTACACCCTATATATACCTTCTATGCATCCTGCTGTACCTTATATACTTCCTGCTACACCTTCTACACATTCTGCTACACCTTCTACACTCTGCCTCCCCTTACCCTACGCCCTGCCACACTTTATACACGCCACCTTAACCTACACCCTCCTACACCTTACCATATATCCTGCTACGCTGATGATGCCCGCTGTTTATACCTTACACCCTACAATACCTCATACATTCCGGTTAGGTAAGACAACACCTGTCTGCCTGTCTGTCTGTCTAACTGTCTGTCTAACTGTCTACCTGTCTGTCTGCCTGTCTGTCTAACTGTCCGTCTGCCTGTCTACCTGTCTGCCTGACTGTCTGCCTGTCTGTCTAACTGTCCGTCAGGTATTGCTGGAGTTGCTGACTGGCCGTAGAGCTGTGGAGACAGAGGGGTCTCGAACTCTCTACCTGGTGAGAGAAACGCACGCACGCACGCACGCACGCAGGTACCAGGCGTAGCAGGACCAGTTGGAGTAGTACCAGGTGGTGCAGTACCAGGTGGTGCAGTACCATGTGGTGCAGTACCAGGTGGTGCAGTACCAAGTGATGCAGTACCAGGTGGTGCAGTACCAGGTGATGCAGTACCAGGTGTAGCAGTACCAGGCATAGCAGTACCAGTTGGAGCAGTACCAGGTTGTGCAGTACCAGGTGTAGCAGTACCAGGTGGTGCAGTACCAGGTGGTGCAGTACCAGGTGGTGCAGTACCAGGTGATGCAGTACCAGGTGGTGCAGTACCAGGTGATGCAGTACCAGGTGTAGCAGTACCAGGCATAGCAGTACCAGTTGGAGTATTACCAGGTTGTGCAGTACCAGGTGTAGCAGTACCAGGTGGTGCAGTACCAGGTGGTGCAGTACCAGGTGGTGCAGTACCAGGTGGCGCAGTACCAGGTGGGGCAGTACCAGGTGTAGCAGTACCAGGTGTAGCAGTACCAGGGGTAGCAGTACCAGGTGGTGCAGTACCAGGTGTAGCAGTACCAGGTGGTGCAGTACCAGGTGGTGCTGTACCAGGTGGTGCAGTACCAGGTGGTGCAGTACCGGGTTTTTTAGGTTCTTTAGCAGTAGCAGATGCACTGGACAGCAGTGCTCATGCGTTGAGTGTCGCTGGTTCGGGAGCTGTAGGCCTCACTGGTCTCAGTGGCCCCCTGCTGTTCACACATTCAGCCACACAGTGTTATTTCTGAGTAGCACATGTCTGCTCCGACCACAGAAGGACCTGCTGGATGAGCTGCTGGAGAGTCCCGGTCTGTCACAGAGCGGCCCCTCCCAACTCTCCCACCTGGACCCCCGGCTCCGCCCCCAACAGCCCTCCAACCCAGGTTGCCCCGCACCTTAACAACCATAGATAGAGGAATACCTGTTAATGACTCTAGCTTAATACCTGTTAATACCTCTAGGTGTAATACCTGTTAATACCTCTAGGTGTAATACCTGTTATTAACTCTAGGTGTAATACCTATTATTAACTCTAGGTGTAATACCTGTTAATACCTCTAGGTGTAATACCTGTTATTACCTCTAGGTGTAATACCTGTTAATACCTCTAGGTGTAATATCTGTTATTAACTCTAGGTGTAATACCTATTATTAACTCTAGATGTAATACCTGTTAATACCTCTAGGTGTAATACCTGTTATTAACTCTAGGTGTAATACCTGTTAATACCTCTAGGTGGAATACCTGTTATTAACTCTATGTGTAATACCTGTTAACAACTCTAGGGGGCGTCACAGGCTCTATGGATGTTTCTGCACTGGCCTGTAGATGTCTACATAAAAACAGGAAGAAAAGACCAGCCATTACGGAGGTAGGTGTGTGTGTGTGTGTGTGTGTGTGTGTGTGTGTGTGTGTGTGTGTGTGTGTGTGTGTGTGTGTGTGTGTGTGTGTGTGTGTGTGTGTGTGTGTGTGTGTGTGTGTGTGTGTGTGTGTGTCGGGAGAGGAGAGGAGAGGAGGGGGGGGCGGTCATGTATGAGGGGAATGTCACAATCTCTGCTCCTCTCTCCTCCTCCTCTCCTCTCCTCTCTCCTCCTCTCCCCTCTCTCCTCTCCTCCTCTCCCCTCTCTCCTCTCCTCTCTCCTCTCTCCTCCTCTCCTCTCTCCTCTCCTCTCCTCTCCTCTCTCCTCCTCTCCTCTCCTCTCTCCTCCTCCCCTCAGGTGTCTGATGAACTCCAGGACCTCCTCACCCTTCTGAGGAGCAGCACTAGCCCTCCCTCCTCCCTCCGCCCTCCCTCCTCCCTCCTCCCCCTTCCTCCCCCCGCCCCCTTTCAGACAGAGGTCAGACTGGGTGCTCTTGTCCGGGATATGGCTCAACTGGGAACACTGGAACACTCCTCCCCCTCCCCCTCCTCCCTCACCTCCTCCTCCTCTGTCACCTCCTCCTCCCTCACCTCCTCCTCCTCTGTCACCTCCTCCTCCCTCACCTCCTCCTTCCTCAACACCTCCTCCCTCACCTCCTCCTCCTCCCCGTCTGAGCCCTGTGAGAGTGATGAGAGCGTCTGTCTCTCCTCCCCCCATCTCCCCCCTGGTGTCTCCCAGCCTGGACTCTACCAGTCTGGTGTCTCCCAGCCTGGCCTCTACCAGTCTGGTGTCTCCCAGCCTGGCCTCTACCAGTCTGGTGTCTCCCAGCCTGGGCTCTACCAGTCTGGTGTCTCCCAGCCTGGCCTCTACCAGTCTGGTGTCTCCCAGTCTGGTCTCTCCCAGCCTGGCCTCCACCAGTCTGGTGTCTCCCAGTCTGGTCTCTCCCACCCTGGCCTCCACCAGTCCTGTGTGTCCCCGTCGGGTGTCCCCCGTCTCCCCCCTGGCGCCCCGTCCAGCAGTAGCTCTTCTCCGTCCCGGGAGAGGAGCCCGGCCCCCTCTACCCAGGGACCTTCCACTGGCTCCTTCCTCCCCTCCTCGCTCCCTCCCTCCCTCCTGACCCTCCCGACAGGTAGAGCATATAGCCTCCCCTATGTGGAGGCTACATCAGCTGTTTAACGCTGTTTAACCGTTTCTATCTGTTTTTAAGTGTGAATTTTTAATTTTGTATGTGTTTTTGTATATGTAGGTGTGTGTATATGTAGGTGTGTGTGTGTATATGTAGGTGTGTGTCTGTATATACACTCACTGGCCACTTCATTAGGTACACCTGCACTGTGTAATGCAATCCAATACATTAGATGTGTCATGAATTCTGACTTTACAAAGATAATAATGTTTGCAGTGACGTTGAACTGGATTGCATTATATTGAGAGGCGTTTCTAATATTTTGTCCACCCCACTTACATACATGAGGGGCAGAATATTAGCAACACCTCTCAACATAATTCACTCCAGTACTACGACCTCAGTAATAAACATAACATGGAATTATTACCTTTCTGACAGTGTCAACAAAAACTGACAAATTAGAAGCTTCTTAAAAAGTAGAATTCATATCAGATCTGTTGTACTGGATTGTATTACATTGTACAGGTGTACCTAATAAAGTGTCCGGTGAGTGTATGTAGGTGTGTCTGTGGGTGTCTATATGTAGGTGTGTGTGTGTGTGTGTGTGTGTGTGTGTGTGTGTGTGTGTGTGTGTGTGTGTGTGTGTGTGTGTGTGTGTGTGTGTGTGTGTGTGTGTGTGTGTGTGTGTGTGTGTGTGTTTCTTTGTGTGTGTTATGAAGGTGTGTGTGTGTGAGTGTGTGTGTATATGTAGGTGTGTGTGTGTCTTTATATAGGTAGGTGTGTCTGTGTGTGTCTATATGTAGGTGTGTGTGTGTTTATAAGTGTGAGGCTGATCTTCTGTTGCTTCCTGTTGTCAGATGAAGATTATGCTGGACGCAGTGGCCCAGAGGAAAGTGACGAACTGGATTTCTTGAACTGACCGTCTGTCTGACTGACTGTTCTGTTAGTCTGTCTATGTATCATCATCATGTTCATCCCAGCAATGTATCTCTTACAGACGATAGACCAACCTAGGTGAAATCTTGTCGCCATAATAAAATATTCACTTTTACCACCATTCACATGTGTGTTAAACTGTTATGCCAAATAAATCCCTTTTGATTCAAAGCCTCATAATGTTATTATCCCAACGTAACTGTATTATGTGAGCATCATCGGGTAACCATTGCATTTGCATCGTAGGGCAAGGGTTTTGTATATCTAGAACGTATAGTTCAGAGTTTGTAGTATCTAGAACACAGGATTAGGGGTTAGTAATATCTAGAACACACGGTAGGGGTTAGTATCTAGACACATTTAAGGTTTAGAATTATCTAGAATACAGGGTAACGGGTTAGTATCTAGAACAAATATTTGGGGGTTAGTGGTATGTAGAACACAGGGTTAGGGATATGTATTATCTAGAATACAGAGTTAGGGGTTAGTAGCATCTAGAACTGAGGTTAGGGGTTAGTAGTATCAACACGGGGTTAGTAGTAGGCTATCTAGAACACAGGGTGAGGGGTTAGTTGTGTCTAGAACACTGGGTTAGGGGTTGAAAGTATCTAGAACACAGTTAGTATTTCTAGAACCCAGGGCAACACCCCTGTGATCCAGGAAGGTAGGACTAACCACTTGTAAAACGTTCTCATTTTTAACACTGTTCATGTATGAGGTCACTAATGTTTACTCCGACATGTCATGTGCAATTAGATCCTGAATGGAAAGTAGCGTGTTGGCATGGAAACCGCCCGCACCTCGTTTAGTATGTTAGTGAACTTCACGTGTCAGCAGCGTCGAGTCTGGCCGGAAGGAAGGCGATGGAGATGGAATGTTTGTGACGAAAGAAGAAACAAAGCAGCGTTTCCTTTGCTTCCTCGAACGCTGATTGGTTGATTGGTTTGTTTCGACACAGGCTGTTCCCAGCGCGCGAGGCGCAGGGGAAGCCACGGCGGGGTCTCGTGGAGACGGGGACGCTCCCAGTAGCAGGACCGGTACCAGTACCGGGGATACCGGGTGTCCTGATGCCGACCACATCCCTCGGATCTCCTGAGACACCGCGGGTGGAACCATCGATGGAAGAACGGATCAATTAATCAACAATGATCGATAACTCGGATTTATTGATTCCGCCCGACGCTGAGCACGTGGGTCTGTGATGGGCTTTGGACCGGCGGGAGGAGACCAAAGGTACACACGCACACACGCACGCGCGCACACACACACACACACACACACACACACACACACACACACACACACACACACACACACACACACACACACACACACACACACACACACACACACACACACACACACACACACACACACACACACACACACACACCCATGCTGCAGTGAGATGTGTGGCATTGCGTGTTGAATTCTAAAAGTTTGCTGCAGCCCAGGCTGATGACAGTTTTATGAGATTCATTCTTTATTTCTAACCGCTTGCTAAAAATGGTTAGAAATGGGTTGTTCTCCATCTATAATGTTATGGGGTTTTGAATGGTTAAATCATCTGGAATAAAATATTATCCCAAAGTCATTTGAGCATATTGCATATTGATAGTTGGAGCGTTATTGAAGACGTTGGATTCTGAGGGCAGTGATTCAGAATCGTTAAAAGGCAACGTAACGTTATTGACCAATCAGTATCAAGTATTCAACATTGCTTCGGTATAAGGAGCTCCTTATTGACCTGTCTCTGTACTGTCTATCCCTTCCTACCTGCTCCTCAATGACCTGTCTCTGTACTGTCGAACCCCTACCTGCTCCTCAATGACCTGTCTCTGTACTGTCTAACCCCTACCTGCTCCTTAAGGACGTGTCTCTGTACTGTCTAACCCCTACCTGCTCCTTAATGACATGTCTCTATACTGTCTAACCTGTACCTGATTCTCGATGACATGTATTAGAATTCACCGTAGATCACTTTGTATACTGTTCCTAAAAGGAACTGCTAACTGTTATATAGTCAACTATATCTTATAACGATATAATTATTTATGCAAATGAAATTATTACTTTCTCCTGATTTGCTGGATATTGGTCATGTGACATCTGTTGTTTTAACACACAAAAACACACACACACACACACACACACACACACACACACACACACACACACACACACACACACTGCATCTCGCTCCCCCTCAGGGCTGTGAGCTGATTGGCTGTCTGCAGCTAGCTCTGAGCCAATCATGTTGAGAATTTTACCAAGAAATTGTTGCCATGCGGGTAATCTCTCTCTCTCTTTCTCTCTCTCTCTGTCTATCTCTCTCTCCCTCTCTTTCTCTCACTGTCTCTCTCTCTGTATGTTGACCTACATTTGGAGGGATGGAGGTGGGCAAGAGAGGAGATTGGAGAGAGAGGGAGAGAGGGGTGGGAGAAAGAGGGAGTAACTGTTTTTTGTGTGTATATTATTTTATGCTATTGCTTGGCAACATTGTTACAAATAGCTTTCCTGCTGATAAAGCATCTCTAAATTAGATGATGAGTAATTTTAATGTCCAAACGTTTCATGAAGTCAACGTGTTAACATAATTCTACTCCAAAACGCCATGGGAACAAACCTTTACATTACTTATGATCCGTACCTTTCTTTATAGCAATGAGTCTGTACCTTTCTCTATAGCAATGAGTCTGTACCATTCTCTATAGCTAGGAGTCTGTACCTTTCTCTAGAGCTAGGAGTCTGGACCTTTCTCTATAGCTATGAGTCTGTACCTCTCTCTAGAACTAGGAGTCTGTACCTTTCTCTATAGCTAGGAGTCTGTACCATTCTCTAGAGCTAGGAGTCTACCTTTCTCTATAGCTAGGAGTCTGTACCTTTCTCTATTGCTAGGAGTCTGTACCATTCTCTATAGCTAGGAGTCTGTACCTTTCTCTAGAGCTAGGAGTCTGTACCTTTCTCTAGAGCTAGGAGTCTGTACCATTCTCTAGAGCTATGAGTCTACCTTTCTCTATAGCTAGGAGTCTGTACCTTCCTCTAGAGCTAGGAGTCTGTTCCTATCTCTATAGCTAGGAGTCTGTTCCTATCTCTATAGCTAGGAGTCTGTACCTTTCTCTAGAGCTAGGAGTCTGTACCTTTCTCTAGAGCTAGGAGTCTGTACCTTTCTCTAGAGCTAGGAGTCTGTTCCTATCTCTATAGCTAGGAGTCTGTACCTTTCTCTATAGCTAGGAGTCTGTGCCTTTCTGTATAGCTAGGAGTCTGTACCTTTCTCTTTAGCTAGGAGTCTGTGCCTTTCTGTATCTCTAGGAGTCTGTACCTTTCTCTCTAGCTAGGAGTCTGTACCTTTCTCTAGAGCTAGGAGTCTGTACCTTTCTCTATAGCTAGGAGTCTGTGCCTTTCTGTATAGCTAGGAGTCTGTACCTTTCTCTTTAGCTAGGAGTCTGTGCCTTTCTGTATCTCTAGGAGTCTGTACCTTTCTCTCTAGCTAGGAGTCTGTACCTTTCTCTAGAGCTAGGAGTCTGTACCTTTCTCTAGAGCTAGGAGTCTGTACCTTTCTCTAGAGCTAGGAGTCTGTAGCTTTCTCTAAAGCAGGGTATGAGCTTTGTGTAGTGTTGCCTGCACACTCTCTCTCGTGCGTGTGTGTGTGTGTGTGTGTGTGTGTGTGTGTGTGTGTGTGTGTGTGTGTGTGTGTGTGTGTGTGTGTGTGTGTGTGTGTGTGTGTGTGTGTGTGTGTGTGTGTGTGTGTGTGTGTGTGTGTGTGTGTGTGCGCGCTTGTGTACACACTCACCCCCACCTCTTCATTCAACATGTTTATAAATAACTGAGAAGGGGCAGGAAGTTCCTTCCTGGTTCTGGTGAAACAATACCGATGGTTCTGGTGACTTTCCCCTTCGCCTCACGCAAGGACTACATGTTATCATGATGAATATGAACATGGAACCTTTCTTCTGAAGGTTTCATAGATTTGTGTTTATCTATGTATATGTATATCTATGTATTTCTATGTAGATCTATTAATATGTATATCTATGTATATGTATATCTATGTATTGCAGCATGTGGGAGTGAAACTCTGGAGAGCAGCAGGAAGTGACATCACCACCATGGAGGTCAGCACTCGACACATTTCGGTTCCAGGTGAAAATTACTAATACATAATAACATAATAAATATATTATTATTATTATTATTAACTGTCAGAACCAAATACACATGTAATCAAGAAATAACATACAATACCGGTCCAAATATGTGGGCATGTTTGTGTGTTTGTGTTTGTGTGTGTGTGTGTGTGTGTGACTGTGTGTGTATGTATGTGTGCGTGTGTAGACCTTCTGTGTTGTCAGGACAACAGGAAGAGGATGATGGACCTCCAGGAGAGGAGGCGGAGCCTACAGGTTGCGCTCAGCAACCGATTGGCTGAGCTGCGTAGCCTCTGTCTGCAAGAAGCAGTGTGTAACACACCACACTACACAAAACTATACACAACAATGCACAATAATACACAACACAAGACTATACTACACTACACACTAAACTACAAACTACACTACACAAAACTACGAGAGAGAGAGAGAGAGAGAGAGAGAGAGAGAGAGAGAGAGAGAGAGAGAGAGAGAGAGAGAGAGAGAGAGAGAGAGAGAGAGAGAGAGAGAGAGAGAGAGAGAGAGAGAGAGAGAGAGAGAGAGAGAGAGAGAGAGAGAGAGGGGGGGGATCTGTTTCTTTAACAGAACACATTACACTAAACTACACCACCGCTGACAGAACACACTACACCACACTACAATACAACACTTCACTACTGCTGACAGAACACACTAAACTGCACTACACCACTGCTGACAGAACACATTAAACTACACTAATGCTTTCATAACACACTAAACTACACTACACCACTGCTGACAGAACAAACTAAGCGACACTAAACTACACTACACCACTAGTGTCAGGTGACCCGGCTAATAGGTAGTCAGAGAAGCTAGACGTGAAGACCAAACCGAGACTCTCCTCAGCCTCACTAACGAAGCTGCCTTGTTTTGATTGGTCAGGAGCTAACGGGGAAGGTACCAAGCGACTACCCCCTGGAGCCGGAGGAGCCCCCCGTAACGAGGAGGAGCGTTAGTTTACCCAATGACAAGATGGCTGCCAGACCAGAGGTGGGTAAAACACATGAAGCCAATGGAATGGTCTAGCCCTGACCCCGAATGGTCTAACACTGGATGGTCCAACCCTGAATGATCTAATGATGTAAAAGTGTTCAATGTGTGTTGTATGTACCAGGCATCCCTCCACTGCAAATAGGTGGTTATCCAATCAGCAGGTTGGGGGCATGGTCGGGTCAGAGCTGCGTTGGGAAGAACAATCACGCAAAAAATGACTCCTCAAAAAACAATTGAACTGAAAAAGCATGCTTACAACGCTTTAAAATCGTCCAAATATCGCTGCAACATTTGAATCTTTCTTTGGACAAATGTAGTTATTTTAAGTCGCTTTGGATAAAAGTGTCTGCTAAATGCCCTAAATGTAAACGTAATCTTTTGAATATCGTATAGTATTGTATAATATATAAGTATGGTGCTTGCAACAGTTTAGTCTTGTAACAATCAAGTACAGTGCCCACAACACCTATGACAGAAAGTGACATCATGCATACGAGAGGAAGTGACATCATGCGTACGAGAGGAAGTGACATCATGTGTTGTTTTCAGCAGGAGGGGGAGGTCAGCCAGCGTTGCAAGTTGAAAAAAACGTTATTCATTAAGAGAACGGTCCACAGGGGCTGTCACACAGGTACACACACACACGCACGCCCAAACGCATGCCTTCTACATATCTGTACGTATAGAAGTACAAATACTATACACTCACTATGTATATATATATATAGTTTGTAGATATACACATAAACAATATGCACACTATATACATGTTTATATTGTGTGTATAAATACATATACACACTGTTTATATACACAGAGTCGTTTTGTATATATACATATAAATACGAATAAATATAAAAAACCAAGTGTGTGTGTTTGTGTTCCAGATGATACTGTAGTTGACAGCATCAGTGACTTGGGGAGGCCCCTCCCCCTACCGCCTCGAAACGGACCAATCACTGCACACATCCGGTGAGATTTCTAACCAATCAGAATCATATCATGGATTCCATACTGAACCCTGTTTTGTAATACTGTAGTACGGTTCTGTAGTACACTGTAGTATTGTAGTACTAGGATACTGTGGTAAAGTACAGATTTTGTGTAGTTCTGTGGTACTTTTACAGTACAGCATCACAGTACTGCAGTACTGTGATGCACTGTAGTACTGTACTACTAGTACCATACTGTAGTACTAGTACCATACTGTAGTACTCTAGCACTAGTACCTTACTGTACCAGCATATAGTAGTGCTGTTGTACTGTCGCTTTCAGGATGTCCATTTTGTATTCCAGCCAAGCGAGATTCAACCATCCAAATAAGGGAGTAATTTGATCCAAGAGGGATGTATGTCTGAGTTCTGTCAGCATAAAACTAGTAAGAGAAGAGCAGGGGACCCAGCATTGACCCTTGGGGGACACCAAAGCAGGTTGCTATGTGTGGATGTTGACTCTTCCTCATATTCATCATCTTTCCCCTCTTCTCCCTGACCCCAACTTCGCCCCCCCCCCCACCTCCCCCAGAGGCCAGCTGGGCCCAGTGGGCGGGGCCAGCAGCCCTCTGGGGGGAGGGGCTAGTAAAGATGCAGTGGGCGGGGCCAGTAGTCCCCTGGGGGGAGGGGCTAGTAAAGATACAGTGGGCGGGGCCAGCAGCAGCGAGGCTCTCTCTGCGGATGAGGCCAGCAGGCCCAGCCCCTCCAGGCCAGGCCAGGGCCAGGCCCCGCGGCAGGCAGCGGAGTATGGGGACCTCCTGCAGGAGTACGTTTGGGATAAACAGCACCAGCTTCAGCTACAGGTTCACACTCACTCCAGGCAGCCCATCGTAGGCCTGACCCCCACCCCCCCCCCGCCGCTCCGGGGGCACCCTGGGGAGCCGGGCAGAGTCAAGGTGACCCGGACTAAGTCCTGCGGTCCGTTCCTTTCCCCGGAGCCTCCTGAAACCCCCGTCGCCATCCAGCCGGACCCCCACCCCCACCTGCAGCCCCCCCGACCCCCACAGCCCCGCCCGACACATGACCCCAACCAGGACCCCCAGAAGGACCCCGCCCGGACGCTGCACAAGGCCCTGGCTCTGGAAGGTAGACCCCCCCCCCCCCCCCCGACAGGCTAACTACAGCATTACGTCATGCAGCAACAAACAAGCTAACGACATAGCATAGCATCATACAGCAACAAACAAGCTAACAATATATCATAGCATCATACAGCAACAAACAAGCTAACGACATAGCATAGCATCATACAGCAACAAAAAAGCTAACGACATATCATAGCATCATACAGCAGCAAACAAGCTAACGACATAGCATAGCATCATACAGCGACAAACAAGCTAGAGGTAAAGTAAATTGAAAAAAAAGGCAAACATCATAACTACATGGTAAGAACAAACTATCATTATGCTCACAAATGCTAATATGCTAACGACCAGTAGTACAAGATGTGAGGTCACCAGTGTGCCAGGATGTGATGTCAACAGTGTTCAATATGTGAAGGCACCAGTATGACAGGATGTGATGTCACCAGTGTCACAGGATGTGATGTTTTCAGGTCTGAGGGACTGGTACTTGCGCAACACCTCCGGCTCGGCCCAGAAGACGCTATTGGACAGGAAGGGAAAGGCTGCGGACAGCAGAGGAGCAGGAGGAGCAGGAGGAGCAGGAGGAGGAGGAGGAGGAGGAGGAGCAGCAGGAGTAGGAGGAGGAGGAGCAGCAGGAGGAGGAGGAGGAGGAGCAGCAGGAGGAGGAGGAAGAGGAGGAGGAGGAGGAGGAGGAAGAGGAGGAGGAGGAGGAGGAGCAGGAGGAGGAGGAGCAGCAGGAGGAGGAGGAGGAGCAGGAGGAGGAGGAGCTCCTCAGGGCACCCAAACAGCTCACGCTCTCATCCAACGGTTATCCTATCAGAGAAACAATAATAAACCAGCAGCCCAGAAGCCTCCAATGGAAAGGCAGCATCACTACGCGGGAAGGATGCAGCACTCCGTCACGTTCCACGGACCGGTGCTGAGCGGCAGGTAGGACAGCCTCCTCACATCTCTCGCTCTCCTTATTTAGATCTCTAGGCCCATATAGAGCTGTAGTCCTATATAGAGCTCTAGACCAAGTAGGATTATATAGAGCTCCAGTCCTATATAGAGCATTAGTCCTTATTTAGAGCTCTAGTTCTTATTTAAAGCTCGAGACCAAGTAGGATTATATAGAGTTGTATTCCCATATAGAGCTCCAGTCCTTATTTAGAGTCATTTAATGCTCTAGTCTGTACTAATAGTAATGTTAAGCTCTAGTCTTTATGTTTAGTAATTAAGAGTTCTAGTCTTTGAATAGATCTCTAGCCCATTCAGGTTTGTAGAGCTCTAGTTGTTTATTATATTGTAGTATAGGGTAGTTATCCTTATTGAGAGCATACACCCTCACCTCATCCACACTATGGTAATACAGAGCTGTTAATAAGGTCGGGTTCTCCCCTCTCTCTCTCCCAGGTCCACTGAAGGCTCTCTCTACCAGGACTTCCTCTCTGACAGACAAGTGCCTCCTCTGAATGAACCAATGATAGAGCAGGGATCCCCTGGCACCCTGGTCTGAGCAGCCATTCAGGACTCAAACACCAAATGTTTTGCTGCTGAGAATCTAAATGCAACACAATCCATATGTTGGCCACCGTATCCGAAACCAACCCTACCGTCAACCAACCTTAACTTTACCAAAACCTTTCCTATCCTGAACCTATCCTACCCTAAACCTATCCTACCCTAAACCTGTCCTACCCTAACCCTCGACCTAAGATAGTTTGAATCCTGCCCAATACAGGGGGAAAGAGCTGCTGAATCTTAAGTAGTTAGAAAAAACAGAAAGGAGTGGCTTTCTCAGGACTAAATTGTGTGTGTGTGTGTGTGTGTGTGTGTGTGTGTGTGTGTGTGTGTGTGTGTGTGTGTGTGTGTGTGTGTGTGTGTGTGTGTGTGTGTGTGTGTGTGTGTGTGTGTGTGTGTGTGTGTGTGTGTGTGTGTGTGTTATTAGATTGTACACAGGAAGTTATGAGAGGAGACTTTAAATCTTTCCCTTTTATACCTTTTTTGTATATTGACCAATTATTATAATTATGGAATCTCCTTACTTACATCATGATTTAAATTCTATACATATGGAGTCTAATTCTCCAGTTTGGGGTTTGCATCGCTTACTAAGAAACTATTCAAAACTTTGTATATGCATTCCTATCCTTAGACATTTTATACAAGATCTATTTCAAGTTCCTTTAAGACAATCAATTAGATCTTTCACTTTGGTACTCGGATTTCAACGAAATGCGATCGACCTTAATCGGACTGTGCACTTATTCAAATGTCCTCGTAGTCAGTTAACTTGTAATCAGTGAGCTGACTGTTCCTATAATCAGCTGTGAAGTGAGACATCAGGCCCAGCAGGCAGCCTGACCAGCTACTGTCAGGGGGGACGATGTTTCTCAGGTTGGATCACCAGCGAGGTCCTGCTGCTGCTCAGAACCACCCGTCCGGACTCAGCCACCAGAGCATCCCAACGTAGCCTGGATGCTAACTACTAGCCCTATAGTCTTGAGGCTAGGTTAACAAACTCTGTACACCGGATGCTAGGATGGAGGTATGATTCTGTAGTTATAAAGAGAGTCCGCTCACAGGAGGGCCTACGTTTCTCAATCAATCACAGGTCTCACGCACCTGTGATTGATGGGCCGGAAAGACTACCCAAACCAATCATGGAAGAGATGCCCTGATAGGTCAGAAATGAGCTGGGCGTGGTCCTACAGAGGCAGGCTGAGTCAGGGGATTCCCTGGCATTGCCATTTCTAAAAAAAACTCCCTTAAAATGATACTTCTTAAAGCTAACCTTCAGCACCTTTGAGTGCCGACCTGCTAGCCTAACGACAACAAACCAAGCAATGCCCTTGTTTAGCATGACTAGACGCGAGACAGCAATAATGCTTAGATTAGAAGACATAAAGACTGCAACGTGTCACGGACTGTTTGATTGGTTAGAAGCAGGAACTGTTTGATTGGTTAACAGCAAGAACTGTTTGATTGGTATCCAGCCGTAGACAACCTAACTTCTTATTGTCACAACAAATGTTGAATTCATGTCATGCTGAAAACTGCAAACTACTGCAAAATGTCCTGAAACGTCCTGAAATGTTAGTTTAAGGATACCCTGAACCCTGACCCTATTTTAACGTGAACCCTGTTTTAACCTGAACCCTGTTTAAACCCGAACCCTGACCCTGTTTAAACCTGAACCCCTTTTAAACCTGAACCCTGACCCTGTTTAAACCTCAACCCTGACCCTGTTTAAACCTGAACCCTGACCCTGATTAACCTGAGCCCTGACCCTGTTTAACCTGAGCCCTGACCCTGTTTAACCTGAGCCCTGACCCTGTTTAACCTGAGCCCTGACCCTGTTTAACCTGAGCCCTGACCCTGTTTAACCTGAGCCCTGACCCTGTTTAACCCTGAACCCTGACCCTGTTTAACCTGAGCCCTGACCCTGTTTAACCTGAACCCTGACCCTGTTTAACCTGAGCCCTGACCCTGTTTAACCCTGAACCCTGACCCTGTTTAACCTGAGCCCTGAGCCTGTTTTAACCAGAGCCCTGGCCCTGTTTGTATGACTGATCAGTGAGGACCACCTCCTCACTGTAACCGTATGCATCAAGGTATTCATTGTCAGCCGATTCAGGGTTCTTTATGCAAATGAGCTGTCACAGGGAGACATCTCAGGCTTGTTATTGCGACCCACACACATCATGCTAATGGGAGACCGGGTATAGTTGTGTGTGTGTGTGTGTGTGTGTGTGTATGTGAAATCCCCATATCCCTACTCCCTACCTTGTGTTGTAATGGTGGCTGACTCAATGTAAATGCACATGAATGAGGGAGGATGGAACATGTGAAGGATGGCGGATGACAGCAGGATGCATGCTCTGTGCCATGTGGACTTCTGCTTTATAGCATGAGAGCCTGTAAATAGACTTTGTTTATATTCATTTGTAATTTTTTGATACATAGTTGTGCAGAACATTGTGCGTGATAAAGACCCTTGATATGTTTTGCAGTCTGTTGTGTGTAACTGTTTCACAATAGGTCTATTTATATCATATATATATACCGTATTGTGATGAGCAGCACGGGAAAGATAAGACGGGAGTCGGAGACTCTCAGACGCCCCATACACCACACGACCCTGGGAGCCGCTTTTATTAACACACAGCAAACACACAAAACACACTCCACCTAACAGACCACCATGAGCATCTCGGTGACCCTGTTAGATGTTCTCCACCCCCACCCTCACAAACCTGGAGGTCAACAGGCAAGGGGGGTGTTCAGGGGGCCGGCACAGAACGATAAATGCACACTTGGACCCCAGGAAGACTAGTCTGCCGCTTCTGCGTCAACCAATGGGGATCCACAACTAAACAATAAACGACACACTAAGGGACATCACAACACTGAGGGAAATCACCTCACATTAAGGGACATCGCCTCACACTGAGGGACATCACCACACACAAACGGACGTGTTTTATTGTGTTCTACTGTGGTTTAACGGTCATACCAACATCCACCAGTAGAGGGTGCCATAGTCTGCAGGCGGCTGCCGGCCACGCCCTGCTGTGTTCCACTGCTTTGTCGGTCTATTTAGGCAGCAGTTTGTTAGGATACCTTCTATCATATCATGGCAACACTAGGATCCTTAAGACCTGACAACTAGCTAACCCTAGATATACACAGACCTGTTCAACTAATTAACTAACCCGAGATATACAAAGACCTGTTCAACTAACTAACCCTAGATTTACACAGACCTGGACCACTAACTAACTAATCCCAGTTATTCACAGAGCTGTTCAATTAACTAACAAACCCTAGATATACACAGACCTAATTCAACCAACCAACTAACCCTAGTTATACACAGACCTGTTCAACTAACCCTAGATATACACAGATCTGTTCCACTAACCCACTAGATATAAACAGTTGAACACCATTATTCAAACTATTGAAAGGTATTCACAGACCTGTTCACAGACCTGTTCAACTAGTCCTCATGGACTGATGAAGGAGATGGGGCTGGGAGAACGTTGGCCCCAGGCTCCTCAAGCTCAGAGCTCCCACTGGAGAGGCCAAGCGTTGCTGGAGACTCTGCAGCTCGCTCAATACCAATAATTAATTTCCCTCATTTTGCAGATAAATTTACTCGACGGAAATAACTCCAACTCATCTGATTTTGACAATTTCTCTCCCCAAATAATTACACCATAACTAATAAATGAGGGAAAGAAGGTTGGAAGGGGAAGTT
>NC_079412.1:22063800-22068800 GCF_026213295.1 Gadus chalcogrammus
GGCTGAGTGGGCTGCACAAACTGCTGAACAACAAGGCCTTCCTCATTAAGGTACTAGATACATGTTATACATTATGTACTATACATGTTGTTATTATACAGTATATAACAACAAGGCCTTCCTCATTAAGGTACCAGATACATGTTATACATTATACACTATACATGTTGTTATTATACAGTATATAACAACAAGGCCTTTCTCATTAAGGTACTATACGTTATGTTAAACGTTATAAAAAAGTATATACTATAAATTATGTTATTATACAGTATATATCATACATGATGTAATATGTGATGTTATTTTACAGTATATAATATGTATTATGCATGTTATATATTTTATTATAATACAGTTCATATTATGCATTTTGTATGCTATATATGATGTTATTAATGAGTATATATTATCTATTATGTATGATATATATGATGTTATCATACAGTACATAACAACCACAAGGCCTTCTTCACTAAGGTATTCAACATTATGTAAATGTTCTCCTTACCTGAAACCTGAATATGTAACGTGTTAATACTGTATACGTAATGTATAATTAATGTATGTAGAAATGTATAAATCTGAATATGTAATTTGATGAATCTATAAAAGTAATGTTTATCTACTGTATATGTAATCTAATAGCACTGTGTGTGTGATTTAATAATTCTGTGTATAACGTGTCACCACTGTGTCTGTGTGCAGTTCATCCACACCCTGGAGGCCCAGCAGGGCTTCTCCCAGAGGGACCGCGGCTACGTGGCCAGCCTGCTCACTGTGGCGCTCCACGACAAGCTGGAGTACTTCACGGAGGTGATGAAGACCCTGCTGCAGCACCTCGTCCTGCAGTACGCCTCCAAGAACCCCAAGCTCATGCTGCGACGGTACGGTCTCCACGGAGAGCACACACACACCACCGGTACCCTGTTCATGTGTGCGCAGTACCACCGTGGTAGCCTCTGCTCAATGTGTGTGTGTGTGTGTGTGTGTGTGTGTGTGTGTGTGTGTGTGTGTGTGTGTGTGTGTGTGTGTGTGTGTGTGTGTGTGTAGGACAGAGACGGTCGTAGAGAAGATGTTGACCAACTGGATGTCAATCTGTCTCTACTCCTTCCTCAAGGTGAGCTATTTAATATCAGGATATAGTCATGATATAGTTTATATCAGGATATAGTTTATACCATTATATAGTCATGATATAGTTTATACCATCATATAGTCATGATATAGTTTATTCCATCATATAGTTAGGATATAGTCATTATATAGTCTATACCATGATATAGATAGAATAAAGTCATGATATAGTTTATACGTAAGGGATAATGTATTTAACGCCGGTCATTATCGGGAAATTAAGCCCCGACAGGGTGACCCAGACCTCACAGCTGTGTACAGGACACGATGTGACGGTGTGTGACGGTGTCTCTCCCCGTGTGTCTGCAGGAGGTGGCGGGGGAGCCTCTCTACATGCTCTTCAGAGCCATCAAGTACCAGGTGGACAAGGGCCCGGTGGACGCCGTGACCGGGAGGGCCAAACGCACGCTGAACGACAGCCACCTGCTGAGAGAGGACATCGACTACCGCCCCATGGTACTGTATACTGCTGTATACTGCTGCATACTACTGCATACTACTGCATACTACTATAGGCTACTATATACTACATATATACCAAAGAGAGGACATCGACTACCGCCCCATGGTACTGTATACTACTGTATACTACTGTATACTGCTGCATACTACTGCATACTACTGCATACTACTATAGGCTACTATATATTACATATATACCAAAGAGAGGACATCGACTACCGCCCCATGGTACTGTATACTACTGTATACTGCTGCATACTACTGTATACTGCTGCAGACTACTGTATACTACTATAGGCTACTATATACTACATATATACCAAAAAGAGGACATCGACTACCGCCCCATGGTACTGTATACTACTGTATACTACTGTATACTGCTGCATACTACTGCATACTACTGCATACTACTATAGGCTACTATATATTACATATATACCAAAGAGAGGACATCGACTACCGCCCCATGGTACTGTATACTACTGTATACTGCTGCATACTACTGTATACTGCTGCATACTACTGTATACTGCTGCATACTACTGCATACTACTGCATAATCCTATAGGCTACTATATATATCATATATACCAAAGAGAGGACATCGACTACTGCCCCATGGTACGATATACTGCTGTTCACTACTGAAACTACTGTATACTACTGTTTATGATTATATACTACTTTGGACTACTGTATACTACTGTATATTATTCAATCCTACTTTGTACTACAAATATACTACATATAAACTACTGTGTACTGCTATTACTACTATATTACTATATACTACTCAATACCACTGTATACTACTAAAAACGACTATATACTACTGTATACTACTATATACTACTGTATACAACCAAATGCTATTATGTACTATACTACTGTATAATACTAAATACTATTATATTCTACATATATACTACTGTATACTATTGAATACTACTATAGACTACTATATACTACTGTATACTACTGTATACTTCTGTATACTAGATATATACTCCATATATACTACTATATACTACATACATACTACATATATACCAGTATATATATATAATATATACTATATATACTCCATATGTACTACTATATACTATATATATACTACATACGTACCACTGAACTACTATATACTATATATATACTACATACGTACCACTATACTACTATATACTATATATATACTATATATGTACCACTATACTACTATATACTATATATATACTACATACGTACCACTATACTACTATATACTATATATATACTATATATCCCCGTGTGTGTGTTTGTTCCAGACTCTCTCAGTGTTGGTGAAGAACGATGAGGACGTCCAGCCCTGTCCGGTTAGAGTGCTGGACACTGACACCATCACACAGGTACCTGTCTGTCTCTCTACCTGTCTGTCTCTCTGTCCGGTTAGAGTGCTGGACACTGACACCATCACACAGGTACCTGTCTGTCTCTCTACCTGTCTGTCTCTCTACCTGTCTCTCTCTCTGTCTCTCCACCTGTCTGTCTGTCTGTTAGAGTGTTGGACACAGACACCATCACACAGGTACCTGTCTGTCTCTCTACCTGTCTGTCTCTCTACCTGTCTCTCTCTCTGTCTCTCCACCTGTCTGTCTGTGTGTTAGAGTGTTGGACACAGACACCATCACACAGGTACCTGTCTGTCTCTCTACCTGTCTCTCTCTCTGTCTCTCCACCTGTCTGTCTGTCTGTTAGAGTGTTGGACACAGACACCATCACCCAGGTACCTGTCTGTCTCTCTACCTGTCTGTCTCTCTACCTGTCTCTCTCTCTGTCTCTCCACCTGTCTGTCTGTCTGTTAGAGTGTTGGACACAGACACCATCACACAGGTACCTGTCTGTCTCTCTACCTGTCTGTCTCTCCACCTGTCTGTCTGTCTGTTAGAGTGTTGGACACAGACACCATCACACAGGTACCTGTCTGTCTCTCTACCTGTCTCTCTCTCTGTCTCTCCACCTGTCTGTCTGTCTGTTAGAGTGTTGGACACAGACACCATCACCCAGGTACCTGTCTGTCTCTCTACCTGTCTGTCTCTCTACCTGTCTGTCTCTCTGTCCTGTTAAAGTGTTGGACACAGACACCATCACCCAGGTACCTGTCTGTCTCTCTACCTGTCTGTCTGTCTCTCTGGCTGTTAGAGTGTTGGACACAGTCTCCATCACCCAGCTACCTGTCTGTCTGTTAGAATGTAGGACACAGACACCATCATCACCCAGGTACCTGTCTGTCTCTCTACCTGTTTGTCTGTCTCTCTGTCCTGTTAGAGTGTTGGACACAGACACCATCACCCAGGTACCTGTCTGTCTTCCTTTCTGTCTATCTGTCTGTCTGCCTGTATGCCTAACTGTCTACCTGTCTGACTACAGTCAGTCTGTCTGCCTATCTGTCTATTCGTCTGTGTGCCTACTTTCTGAGTGTCTACCTGTCTGCCGGTCTGTATGTTTGTCTGCCTGTCTGTCTTTTTGGCCGCGTGTCTTGAGTAACCCTTTTCCGTCTGGAATAACCTGACCGCCTGTCTACCCTTCTGTCTGTAGTAACCTGCCTGTCTGTGAACCTGTCTGTCTGTCTCAGGTGAAGGAGAAGATCCTGGACCAGACGTATAAAGGAGCAGCCTTCTCCCAGAGACCTAGTGCCCATGCCCTGGACCTAGGTACTGTATAGGGTACTCTATGTACCATGGCTGGTGTCATTACTGTGAATGAACTGTTCTGTCACTACCAATTCACTGTCATCACATGGTCTTATTAATTATTTCCAGAGTGGCGGTCTGGCCAGGCAGGTCACCTGACCCTCTCAGATGACGACGTCACCGCTATTGTTCAAGGTCGCTGGAAGAAACTCAACACCCTTCAGCACTACAAGGTAACCTCCTCCTTCACCTCCTCCATCACCTCCTCCTTCACCTCCTCCATCACCTCTTCTGTCTATCACCTCCTCCATCACCTCCTCCATCACCTCTTCTGTCTATCACCTCCTCCATCACCTCCTCCATCACCTCTTCTGTCTATCACCTCCTCCATCACCTCCTCCATCACCTCTTCTGTCTATCACCTCCTCCATCACCTCCTCCATCACCTCTTCTGTCTATCACCTCCTCCATCGCCTCCTCCATCACCTCCATCACCTCCTCCCTCACCTCCTCCATCACCTCCGCCATCACCTCCTCTATCACCTCCTCCATCACCTCCTCTATCACCTCCTCCATCACCTCCTCCATCACCTCTTCTGTCTATCACCTCCTCCCTCCCCTCCTCCATCACCTCCTCCATCACCTCCTCCATCACCTCCTCCACCTCCTCCTCCATCACCTCCTCCATCTCCTCCTCCATCACCTCCTCCATCACCTCCTCCCTTACCT
>NC_079412.1:22071300-22148800 GCF_026213295.1 Gadus chalcogrammus
TGAGGTTCTGGGTTAAGGTCAGGGTAAGGGTTAGGGTAATGGGTTAGGTTTAAGATAAGGCTGGGTTACTGACAGTCTTGTGTCCCAGTCTTCCTCTGAGGTTCTGGGTTAAGGTCAGTGTTAAGGTTAGGATAAGGTTAAGATAAGGCTGGGTTACTGACGGTCTTGTGTCCCAGTCTTCCTCTGAGGTTCTGGGTTAACATCCTGAAGAACCCCCAGTTCGTGTTCGACGTCCAGGTGACGGACAGCATCGACGCCGTCCTGTCCGTAATCGCCCAGACGTTCATAGACTCCTGCACCACGTCCGAGCACAAAGTGGGCCGGGTACGTCTGTCCCTCCGAATACTGTCTGTCTGTTTATATACTGTCTGTCTGTCCGTCTCTGTATACTGTCTGTCTCTCTATATACTGTCTGTCTGTCCATTATATACAGCACTGTAAATAAATGAATAGATAATCATAGATGATCAAATATAAAAAAAGTATAGACCTCTAATGAATAGATGTATTGTAGTAATGTATCTATAATGAACATATCTATTGTAGTAATATATCTATAATGAATAGATCTATTGTGCTAGTATATCTAAAATGAATAGATGTATGATAATAATATATATGTAATGAAGAGAACTATTGTAGTAGATCTATAATGAATAGATCCACTGTAGTAATAGATCTGTTGTATTAGTAGATAATGAGTAGATTGTAATCAAAGTGTGTTGGGTTTTCAGGATTCCCCCGTTAATAAACTGCTCTACGCGCGGGAAATCCCCCGATACAAACAAATGGTGGAGCGGTGAGTCTGTCTGTCTGTCTGTCTGTCTGTCTGTCTGTCTGTCTGTCTGTCTGTCTGTCTGTCTGTCTGTCTGTCTGTCTGTCTGTCTGTCTGTCTGTCTGTCTGTCTGTCTGTCTGTCTGTCTGTCTGTCTGTCTGTCTGTCTGTCTGTCTGTCTGTCTGTCTGTCTGTCTGTCTGTCTGTCTGTCTGTCTGTCTGTGTATGTCTGTCTGTCTGTCTTTAATATATTTTTGTTAATGTATATGAAGGGTTCTATAGCAGTTACCAATATACTAACGTGTGTGTGTGTGTGTGTGTGTGTGTGTGTGTGTGTGTGTGTGTGTGTGTGTGTGTGTGTGTGTGTGTGTGTGTGTGTGTGTGTGTGTGTGTGTGTGTGTGTGTGTGTGTGCGTGCGTGCGTGCGTGCGTGTGTGTGTGTGTAGTTATTACAGCGACATTCACAGTGCAGCTTCTGGCTGTTACCAGGAGATGAACTCCACCCTCACAGGACTATCCGGGGTAACACACACACACACACACATCCTCACACACATCCTCACACACACACACACACTTACACTTACACTTACACACACACACACACACACACACACACACACACACACACACACACACACACACACACACACACACACACACATCCGCACGCACACACACACACACACACACACACACACACACACACACACACACACACACACACACACACACACACACACACACACACACACACACACACACACATACACACACACACACACACACACATAGGCACACACACATATGCACACATAGAAGCATCTAATGGAGAGGGCAGCACTACCTGTCTTTACAATGGGCTTATCATGTGATGCTATAATGTTTAATGTAAAGGTCTCACTCTACCTGTCTCTCTCTACCTTTCTCTCCCCCGGTCTCTCTCCTCCTGTCCCTCTCTCTTCCTGTCCCTCTCTCCCTGTCTCTCTCTACCTGTCTCTCTCTACCTGTCTGTCTCTCCCTGTCTCTCTCTACCTGTCTGTCTCTCTCTACCTGTCTGTCTCTCCCTGTCTCGCTCTACCTGTCTGTCTCTCCCTGTCTCTCTCTACCTGTCTGTCTCTCTCTACCTGTCTGTCTCTCCCTGTCTCGCTCTACCTGTCTGTCTCTCCCTGTCTCTCTACCTGTCTGTCTCTCTCTACCTGTCTGTCTCTCCCTGTCTCGCTCTACCTGTCTGTCTCTCCCTGTCTCTCTCTACCTGTCTGTCTCTACCTGTCTGTCTCTCCCTGTCTCTCTCTACCTGTCTGTCTCTACCTGTCTGTCTCTCCCTGTCTCTCTACCTATCTGTTTCTTCCTGTCTCTCTCTGTCTGTTTCTTCCCTCACCTCCAGAGTTTTGCATCAGAGATGAGCAGTCTTGTGGCGCTTCATGAACTCTACAAGTACATCAATAAATACTACGACCAGGTACTATATACTATAAATAACTACTACAACAGGGTACTATATACTATAAATAAATACTACGACCAGGTACTATGTAAGGTGCACCTCAGGTGATTGTGTACTATATGTTGTATATATAATATAAATATATATCAGTTTGGTTATGTTTATGAATGTTTTGGGGCTCTAGAGTCAATAATGGCGACGCTACTGAAAATGTTGCTAAAAAAAAAAGTATATTGACATTTTTGCTAAAGAGAAATTTCTTAAAAATAAGTAGAGATCTATTTTTCAAAACTTAAGGTTGCAGTAAGACCATAAAGAGCCCATGCATATGGAAAACGTTTTAGGGATCTAGATTCAATAATGGCAACGCAATTGAAATTGTTCCTAAATAAAAAATCTTAAAAAATAAGAGATATATTTTTCAAAACTAAAGGTTGTAGTAGGACGATGAAGAGGCCATGCCTCTATGGAACACGTTTTGGGGCTCTAGAGTCAATAATGGCGACGCTATTGAAATTTTACCATTGTGGTCGTTTTCAGTTTTGGACTTTGCGGACGGTCCCTAAGCTCGCGGCTGAAAGCCGACTGCTCGTAGAAGCCAATGCAATTCAACGTTCGCTGAAGACGGCTCGTTTGGATTAAAAACAATGTTGTAGCTGGTTCTCTGGGTTACTACACTCAATTGTGTCGCAACGATGTTTCACTGATGATCTATTGAACCGCAAACTCAGAATCTGCAGAAGTTCCTCCGTTAATATGAAGCTCTCCTCACCTCTTGTTAAAAAAAAGAAATTCAGCAACGGCGGTCATATTTGTTTCCCCTATCTGCACATATTGTTTCCCCTTTATACACGTGCATGTGCACATATGCATGTGCATATAGGGGAAACACTGAAGTATATTCATATAGTAATCCGTACGGATTAAGTCCTCCACAGTTTATTTGAATCTATATTTCTGTTTTCTAGGTGATGGCCTCTCTTGACGAGGACAGCGGAGGTCAGAAGATGCAGTTAGCCTACAGACTACAGCAGGTCGCAGCCCTACTGGAGAACAAGGTCACTGACCTCTGATCAGCCTACTGAAAACAAGGTCACTGACCTCTGACCCTCTCTGATCAGCCTGCTAAGGTTCTTCTGATAACATTGGGTGACCTTCACCAAGGTTGAACTCTGACCCTCAACAGACCCATAATTCTGATTGGTCAACAAACAACCAATTAAAATCTGCTATTTTCTGTGAGGAAGGGGGATTGCTAGTATTATAACGACATACTCCTGAAATACAACCATTACTACATAATCCTGAAACACTAAGACTACTACTTACTACTAAAATACTAGTACCAGCACTACTTACTCCAGAAATACGAGTATAATTACTACTACTACTTACTACAAAAATGGTAGTACTAATGCTATGTACTCCTGAATCTAGTAGAATTACTACGACTACTACTACAACTACTTACTACTGAAATATTAGCACTTCTACTACGTACTCCTGAAATACTTTTGGTGTACTACTAAGTACTCCTAAAATACTTGTGCTAATGGGATGTACTCCAGAAAAACTACTGCCAATACTACGTACTACTGAGATACTAGTACTACATTGACATACTCCAAAAATACTACTGCCACGTGCCAAGTTTATTAAGGTACCACTCATTGAATACTGCTACAGCACTGCAGTTTATTCAGATTCCGTACTACTAGTAGACTAGCAGACTAGTAGTTTATATATTTCATTGACTTGAGACAATCGAATCGAAGTCAGGGCTGCTGTGAAAAATCTCCCAGAAGTCCTTGTTGCAGGGTCATGTTTTCTATGATCGTAGATTTCGAAATTTTTCTAAGATCGTAGACTTGGACAGTTTTCTAAGATTGTAGACTTGGACAATTTTCTAAGATCATAGAATTTGACATTTTTCTAAGATCATAGAATTTGACCGTTTTCTAAGATCGTCGACTCTGACAGTTTTCTATGAAAGTAGACTTGGACAGTTTTCTAAGATAGTAGACTTTGACTGTTATTTTTAAGGTTAGGGCTGGAGATACATCCAGTATTTTATGATAATGTTTACTGACGTGTGAAAAATCTCCAGACAAAAGGGAACATTTAGCAATACGCTAGTAAGACGGTAGGCCCCCAACTCAATGTGAGAAAGGAGAGTAAATGATTGCGTGTAAATTATTTATTCTTAGGAAATCACACATGTGCCTTTTTCTTTCATTACCAACTCATTACTGAATTTTCAGTATTCTGCCTGACTGCCTGTCTGTCTTCCTGCCTGTAGATCTGTCAGCCTGTACGCTGTGAACTGCAATTATATCCCTCTCATCCAGACTGTGTGTGTGTGTGTGTGTGTGTGTGTGTGTGTGTGTGTGTGTGTGTGTGTGTGTGTGTGTGTGTGTGTGTGTGTGTGTGTGTGTGTGTGTGTGTTTGTGGGGTGGGGGTGGGTGTTTGGGCGGATGGATGTGTAAACTGGGGTTAACAAATTTTGTGCGTTGAGCTTTGTGGATTCCAATTCCTGTGTTCTACTTCCTGTGTTCTACTTACGGTTTCCTACTTCCTGTGTTATACTTCCTGTTTCCTACTTCCTCTGTTCTACTTACGGTTTTCTACTTCCTGTGTTCCACTTCTAACTTTCAATACTTTACCTGCACATTCTTTACCTGCCTGTAGTTTAAAGATATAACTCTATACCTTCATGAATATATAACTGTATATTCTAGTTTAACGATATAACTATATATCGTTATACTATAGAGCGATATAGAGGAAGAGATCTGACCTCTATATGGCTCTATAGTATAAGGATATGACTCCATATCTTAGACTATAGAGCGATGTAGTGGTAGGATCTCGGCCCCTATATCCTATATAAAGAGGTCCTACCAGACAGCATCTTGATATCTTCCTGTTGTTAAGCCGTTCTCTATTTGCATGATCAACATTACGTTGCTATCAACATTTATTTTCCCTTTTGGATCCAATAGATGACAGTAGTATATACCAGTTTGTATATACTGTAACTGTAGTAGATTCCAGTACATAAATACTGTAGTACATACCAGTATTTATACCAGTAAGAGAGATACAGAGCGAGAGGGAGGTTGGATTGAGAGAGAGAGAGAGAGAGAGAGAGAGAGAGAGAGAGAGAGAGAGAGAGAGAGAGAGAGAGAGAGAGAGAGAGAGAGAGAGAGAGAGAGAGAGAGAGGGGGGGGCTGTAAAGACTGCATGGAGATAGGTTATTTAGACCTTCTCCAGTCAGAGGGCCATTTTTTTATTTAATGTTTTGCAAGGGAATACTTTTTTAATGTAATTTGCCTTGAACAGTTCAGTGTTTTTTATGGTTATTGTGTAAAGCTTGCTAGCATGGTGTGGATATTGTAAATAGCTGTTGTATAGTAAGAATAAACGTTTGAATATGTTTCTCTTTTTTCTTCCATGAAAATGTTTACAATTCGAAGATCCAATGAATAAAATTCTAATTTTAAAATCTCCCTCTTTGTCTGTTTTGAATTGACCTCTAGATTATAAATGTAATCTAGATTACAAATGTAATCTAGATTACAGACTGGATTACTACAGAGATGGTGAGGAGACTTCAGCTCTAGTATGAAGACTATTATTTTGTAGTAGAGAAAGACGACCTCCGTAGATAGAGCGGTAGAACGGTATCACGGATTAGCCGTTAGATTTCTGAAGTCTGGGAAACGGTAGTTTCACTTTCATTTTCTCCATATATGTTTCAACCAATCATGTTGCTGTGGGCGCGGATGTGTTCACATGTACTGCAGGAGCGTACTCGCCTGCTGTCCATGGCGCATGCGCTGATCCGTCCGGTGACGGTGACAGCTGTTTGGAGAGCGGTAGCACGACGCATGCGTCAAGCCTAGACTCCGGCGAAGGAAATGAGCCCAAAATAACCTCAGCAAATTCTCCTTCACTCCTCAGTATATTGTAGTAGTCTACTAGTACTACTAGACCACGATAATAAGTATCTGGACGGAGTTAACCTAAGAGACTGTTTCTCTCTAGCTGGAGAGACTGTCAGACTGGCGACTATGTTGATAGGTAAGGTGCGAGTAATACTAATAGTATGATGATTATTAGTATGAGTGTTAATATGATTATATTGAGGTACCTCTGTACTGCACGCTGTCCGAGAGGGTCAAGCTAGCGCCAGATGCTAAGCTATGACACTATTTACTAAACACTGGTCCTTCAGCTCCAGATACCAGGATAGTGTCTAGTATCTAGTGTCTAGCATTTAGTGTCTAGTATTTAGTGTCTAGTATCAAGTATCTACAACAGCTGACCATATAGCTGTGGTGAATGCATCAGACATTTGTAACATACCAGCGGTGGTTATTAACATGATGCTGTGTTCAGCGGTGGGTGGCGACCCGAGCAGCCGGCCGAGCGCCGGTGGCCAGGGGAAGAAAAACCGAAGAAAGGGCAAGAAGAACCGGCGGGCCCCCGGGGAGCCAGCCGGGGCGGACGGGGTGGACGGCAGGTAGCTCCCTGTTCTCTGTGGTGGTCGGTGATAGATAGTTCGATAACCTCCTCTCTCTTCAAGGGTTCAGAGTGTCAGCTCCTTCAGTCCATCTCTTCACCCGAATCACAAGAAACACACAAATGTGCCATACGTTAAGATTTATATATATTATAAGAACCTGGGCGGTTCAAACTCATAGAACAGCCCTACAGGACTGTTAGGATGTATTCCTAGTGAAGTAGGACGTTAAGTATCTAGAGCTGTTAGGGTGTAGGATGATAATGATCTATGACTGTAATGATTTAGGACTGAAGGATGTAGAGCTGTAAGGATGTAGGGCTGTGAGGATGTATGACTGTAAGGATGTAGGGCTCTAAGGATATAGGACTGTAATGATGTAGGGCTGTGAGGATGTACTGCTGCAAGGATCTAGGACTTTAAGGATTTAGGGCTCTGAGGATGCAGGGCTGTAAGGATGTCAGGATCTAGGGCTGTAACGGGGTTTCACCGGGTCCTTAAAAAGTCAAAAATCCAATAATTTGAAATGAGGCCTTAAAATGTCCTTAATACGTTTTTGACAGGTCTTGAATGTATTGGATTATGGAACCAATATCCACTTATGCAAACTGTGGTTAGAATTTATCAGAGCACACCCAGCTAGTGTGTCTGGGGGGGGGGGGGGGTCTCCTCTCGTCTAACCCTAATAGCTATAATGTTCACGTTAATTTGATCTACTATGGGTAGATGCAACTTCAACCAGATCTTGCTATAAACAGCACTGCAGTCTGAGTCTGGTTGGTTGGGTTGAGTCTGGTTAGTCTGGGTGATGGTGGGTTTGAGTCTAGTTTGTTGGGTTTGAGTCTAGTTTGTTGGGTTGAGTCTGGTTGGTTGGGTTGAGTCTGTTTAGTCTGGGTGATGGTGGGTTGAGTCTGGTTAGTCTGGGTGATGATGGGTTGAGTCTGGGTGATGGTGGGTTGAGTCTTGGTGGTGGTGGGTTGAGTCTTGGTGATGATGGGGTTGAGTCTGGTTAGTCGAGGGGATGGTTGGTTGAGTCTTGGTGATGATGGGTTGAGTCTGGGTGATGATGGGTTGAGTCTGGTTAGTCTGGGTGATGGTGGGTTGAGTCTGGTTAGTCTGGGTGATGATGGGTTGAGTCTGGTTAGTCTGGGTGATGGTGGGTTGAGTCTGGGTGGTGGTGGAATGAGTCTGGTGATGGTGGAATGAGTCTGGTTAGTCTGGGGAATGGTGGGTTGAGTCTTGGGGATGATGGGTTGAGTCTTGGGGATGATGGGTTGAGTCTGGTTAGTCTGGGGGATGATGGGATGAGTCTGGGTGATGGTGGGTTGAGTCTGGTTAGTCTGGGGGATGGTGGGTTGAGTCTGGGTGATGGTGGGTTGAGTCTGGGTGATGGTGGGTTGAGTCTTGGTGATGGTGGGTTGAGTCTTGGTGATGTTGGGGTCGAGTATGGTTAGTCTGGGGGATGGTTGGTTTGAGTCTGGGGGATGGTTGGTTTGAGTCTGGGGGATGTTGGGTTGAGTCTGGACGACGGTGGGTTGAGTCTGGGTGACGGTGGGTTGAGTATGTCTTAGTGGTGCTTAGTGCAGAGTAAGGGGCAGAATCAGGATTGCGGTCCCAAGCAGCAGCAGCTCTATAAATACCTCAGACAGTCAGCGCTCCACATAGGAACATTGACTCAGCTCTCAACAAGCCTTCAGTGTTGAGTTCTGTGTGATGGCTTGAAGTGAGTCTAGGGTTCAAGTCTTGTGTTCATGTGTTATGTGTTCATTGCTGTTTGTTATAGACGCCCAGCATAGCGTCACTTGCCCTTTTTCCATTTCCCTTTTAAACTGGAATGGAGCTGTCTTGGTGGAGGTCCTGGTTGTTCGACTACGGTTAGAATCTGCCCTAATCAGCTTAAATGAGTCATTTATACCCACGTTGGGTCCAAGTCTAATTTTATCACCAGTATCATTTCTGGAGCACTTCAATCTGCCTCTTCAGTGCTATGACCCGGTCATAACCCTAAACTACCTCCAGGTCCTAGTATACCAGATCCAGGTCCCTAGTGGACCAGTATCAGGTCCTTGTAGACCAGGTCCAGGTCCTGGTAGAGCAGATACAGATCCCAGTAGACCAGATACAGGTCTCTACTAGACCAGAATCAGGTCCTTGTAGACCAGGTCCAGGTCCAGTCCAGGCCGTGTTATGCAGAACGTGTGTACAAGAAGAAAACCACGAGAATAAATACGTAAATACGTTTACAGGGACAAATACGCACCATGAACTGACTTTTTTTGCTTCACAGAAAATGTTGAGTTGGGAAACTCAAGGAATGTCCGAAGCTCGAATATCTGCTGGCTCTAGTAACAGCAGATCCTGTTTCTGTTTCAGGTGTCGGATGGCCTCTACTGATGAGCTCAGTCAGATCCTCAGAGACGCGTCCCCCAGCTCGTACACACTGCCGGCCCTCCTGAGCTCGACTCTGGACACACCTGCCTGTCCACCTGGTCCTCCTACCCGCCACGACACCACAGGCCCGGGTATTACCCAGGATCCCCCCCCGCAAAGACCTCCATCCTCCCACCAAAGACTAATTCAATCACCTCCATATAATACTCCTTCCGACCAGAATCACCTCCGCCCGGACCCACCTCCACCTCCAGGCCCTCCTCCGTCCTCAGGCCCTCCTCCACCTCCAGGCCCTCCTCCATCGTCAGGCCCTCCTCCATCCCCAGGCCCTCCTCCATCCCTAGGCCCTCCTCCATCGTCAGGCCCTCCTCCATCCCCAGGCCCTCCTCCGTCCTCAGGCCCTCCTCCATCCCCAGGCCCTCCTCCATCCCTCTGGCCTCCTCCACCCCCAGGCCCTCCTCCATCCCTAGACCCTCCTCCATCCCTAGACCCTCCTCCGTCCTCAGGCCCTCCTCCACCCCCAGGCCCTCCTCCATCCCCAGGCCCTCCTCCGTCCTCAGGCCCTCCTCCATCCCTAGGCCCTCCTCCATCCCTCTGGCCTCCTCCACCCCCAGGCCCTCCTCCACCCCCAGGCCCTCCTCCATCGTCCTTCGTTCCTCCTTCCCCTGCGTCTCTGGCCACTGCCTCTGCGACGCTTACTAGCCAACCAGCCACCCTGTCATCATCTAACTGCAATCAGACCACGCCCAATCAGACTCTGAGCCCGCCTCCTCCGGATTTTAACCTGCCACCTCCTGGTTTGACTCCGCCTCCACTTGAGCTGCTGGGGTCTGACGACGAAGAGCAAGAGGACTCTTCTGACTACTGTAAAGGTATCGGACTACAGAGTACTTCTAGTTACTTTATAATAACATTACATCTGTAAAGGTATCAGATTACAGAGTACTTCTAGTTACCTTATACACAACATTACACTATAAAGGTATCAGACTACAGAGTACTTCTAGTTACTGTATACACAACACTACATCTGTAAAGGTATCAGATTACAGAGTACTTCTAGTTACTTTATAATAACATTACATCTGTAAAGGTATCAGATTACAGAGTACTTCTAGTTACTTTATACACAACATTACATCTGTGTGTGTGTGTGTGTGCTTGTGCGTGTGCGTGTGTGTGTGTGTGTGTGTGTGTGTAGGGGGCTACTACCCGGTGCAGATCGGGGATCTGTTCAACGCTCGCTACCACGTGGTCCGGAAGCTGGGCTGGGGACACTTCTCCACCGTCTGGCTCTGCTGGGACCTACAGTACGCACACACACACACCCCCACACACCCACACGCACAACCACACATCACGCACAGACACAGGCACGCTTACGAACATGCACACACGCGCGCACACAAGCACTTGCATGCAGCACACATACACACCCACGCACCCAAACAACATGCATGCAGTCACACACGCACGCATATCACACGCACATCACGAGCTCATTGGACGGCTGGACTCACATTGGCTTTATTTGATTCTAACGTTTGCTGACATCTCAGACTAGACTCGCTTTCTTTCCTTCCCAACACAGTAACCCTAAGTTACCCCAGATCACAGTGACACAGTAATGAGACTTTTTGTTAGGTTTGATGTTGCTAAGCGTGTGTGTTTTCTTTTCCAGAAAGAAGAGGTTTGTTGCACTAAAAGTTGTCAAAAGTGCGCTGCACTACACAGAGACGGCACTGGATGAGATTAAACTACTTCGATGTGTAAGAGACCCCCACACACACACACACACACACACACACACACACACACACACACACACACACACACACACACCCTTACACATGTGTAACACTAAAACTAGCGTTAGCATGGGAACAGCGCAATAAAAGTAGATTTGAAAATCCAACACAACCATCTCTCAAGTCTCTGAACTGTGTGTGTGTGTGTGTGTGTGTGTGTGTGTGTGTGTGTGTGTGTGTGTGTGTGTGTGTGTGTGTGTGTGTGTGTGTGTGTGTGTGTGTGTGTGTGTGTGTGTGTGTGTGTGTGTGTGTGTGTGTGTGCTAGGTGAGGGACAGCGACCCTACTGACGGCTACAGAGAGACCATGGTCCAGCTGATCGATGACTTCAAGATCTCCGGAGTCAACGGCGTTCGTATCCTTGGCAACCAAAACCTAACCGTCTCCTCCCTATACATGTCTACCTGTCTGTCCCTGTGCCTGTCTGTCACTATGCGTCTGTCTGTCTCTAGCTGTCTTGTGCATCATTAGTAGTGTTATAGTATGGATCTATATGTTCCCTAACCCTGGCCCAGATGTGTGTATGGTGATGGAGGTTAGGGTCAGATAGTATTATGGTATGTTCCCTAACCCTGGCCCAGATGTGTGTATGGTGATGGAGGTTCTCGGTCACCAGTTGTTGAAGTGGATCATTAAGTCCAACTACATGGGGCTACCTCTGGTCTGTGTTAAATCCATCATCAGACAGGTAACGCACGCACGCACACACGCACACACACACACACACACACACACACACACACACACACACACACACACACACACACACACACACACACACACACACACACACACACACACACACAGGTTGCCACATTATTGTTAATCTCTCTCCTGAGGCTGTGGTCTAAAGTAGCTATATAGTACTGTACATACATATTTATATATTTATACTGTACATATATTCTAGTTTTAGAATATATGTAACTATTTTGTTCTTAATTCCACTGTACCTTGTTACTCTTTTTACTCTTTTATATTCTTATACTATTATTCTTATTTTATTTTTTTGCATTGTTAAGAAGAGCACAAAAGGTCCATTGCCAGCTATGACTGCTTTGCCTGTTATGTTGTGCGTTTTACTAATATAAGAACTTGACCTTGAGAACAAGACACAATAACATTACGTATGACAGCGGTTGTTCTGCTATGACCCGGCAGTCCTACTGGGTCATAGCAGAACCTCTGACCCGGCAGTCCTACTGGGTCATAGCAGAACCTCTGACCCAGCAGTCCTACTGGGTCAGAGCAGAACCTCTGACCTGGCAGTCCTACTGGGTCATAGCAGAACCTCTGACCTGCTAGTCCTACTGGGTCATAGCAGAACCTCTGACCCAGCAGTCCTACTGGGTCAAGGCAGAACCTCTGACCTGCTAGTCCTACTGGGTCAAGGCAGAACCTCTGACCCAGCAGTCCTACTGGGTCATAGCAGAACCTCTGACCTGCTAGTCCTACTGGGTCAAGGCAGAACCTCTGACCTGCTAGTCCTACTGGGTCAAGGCAGAACCTCTGACCTGCTAGTCCTACTGGGTCAAGGCAGAACCTCTGACCCAGCAGTCCTACTGGGTCATAGCAGAACCTCTGACCCAGCAGTCCTACTGGGTCAAGGCAGAACCTCTGACCTGCTAGTCCTACTGGGTCAAGGCAGAACCTCTGACCCAGCAGTCCTACTGGGTCATAGCAGAACCTCTGACCTGCTAGTCCTACTGGGTCATAGCAGAACCTCTGACCCAGCAGTCCTACTGGGTCATAGTAGCAAAACCATCCGTGTTAAGGAGACGTGTGTTGGTGTGCCCGTGGCTGCAGGTCCTGCAGGGTCTCCACTACCTCCACACCAAGTGTAAGATCATCCACACGGACATCAAGCCGGAGAACATCCTGCTGGACGTGGACGAGCTGTACATCCGGAGGCTGGCGGCCGAGGCCACCGTGTGGCAGAGGGCCGGGGCCCCACCCCCCTCCGGATCCTCAGGTGACCACCAGTCCAGGGGCCAGCAGTCCTACTGGGTCAGAGCAGAACCTCTGGGCCAGCAGTCCTACTGGGTCAGAGCAGAACCTCTGGGCCAGCAGTCCTACTGGGTCAGAGCAGAACCTCTGGTCCAGCAGTCCTACTGGGTCAGAGCAGAACCTCTGGTCCAGCAGTCCTACTGGGTCAGAGCAGAACCTCTGGTCCAGCAGTCCTACTGGGTCAAGGCAGAACCTCTGGTCCAGCAGTCCTACTGGGTCAGAGCAGAACCTCTGGTCCAGCAGTCCTACTGGGTCAGAGCAGAACCTCTGGTCCAGCAGTCCTACTGGGTCAAGGCAGAACCTCTGGTCCAGCAGTCCTACTGGGTCAAGGCAGAACTGCACGTGCTTCTCCCGCCGTCTCCATAGGCCGGCTGCGACATTTGTGATAAAATTACATGTCCCTCTGAAACGGTGAAATGTGTTGGACCACATGTTGAATATCGCTAAATCAACAAAAGAGGCTTAAGCGTCTAGGACATTTCTATTATCACAATGGTGTATGGCCCATTTCATATCCAACACGGCTCATTTTAACGCTGTAGAAGTATCTCAAACTTCTATCATTTATGAACTCACCGGCCTTGTGTGTAATTATCAATAGTTAGAAACAGTTAGAATAAACTGAACAGACTCTCCTTTCACCCTTCATGTGTTCTCTGAATAGTGCTTTACTAGTACCTTGCTTTACTAGTACTCTGCTGCACTTATACTCTGCTGCTCTAGTATTCTGCTGTACTTCTATTTGGCTGTACTAGTACTCTGCCGTACTAGTACTCTGCTGTACTAATACTCTGCTGTACTAATACTCTGCTGTGATAATACTTTGCTGTGCTGTACTACTCTGCCTTACTAATACTCTGCTGTACTAATACTCTGCTGTACTAATACTTTGCTGTGCTGTACTACTCTGCTATACTAATGCTCTGCTGTACTAATATTCTGCTGTACTAGTACTCTGCTATGCTGTGCCACTCTGCCATACTTATACTCTGCTACGCTGTACAGCAGTACAGCAGTACTAGTACTCTGCCGTACTAGTAGGGCAGAGTACTAGTACTGCTGTACTAGCTGTACTCTGGTGACCATGTGCGGCTCCTTTGGTTGTAAACCAGACGTCTGCCTCTTTGTTGCTGTGTTTCTGTGGAGTTCTGACCGGGCTGTTTTCATGTCTTTGTTTCCTCTTTCTGTTCCTTCCCTCTTCATCCTTGTATCATTAATCACGGCAGTCAGTACGGCCCCAAGGGATGCTCAGGTAAGAGTTTAGTACAGGTGTGGTGACTAACCCTCAGACTAGTAGAGGTGTGGTGACTAACCCTCAGGCTAGTAGAGGTGTGGTGACTAACCCCCAGGCTAGTACAGGTGTGGTTACTGACCCCCAGGCTAATACAGGTGTGGTGACTAACCCTCAGGCTAGTACAGGTGTGATGACTAACCCTCAAGCTAGTACAGGTGTGGTGACTAACCCTCAGGCTAGTACAGGTGTGGTGACTAACCCTCAGGCTAGTACAGGTGTGGTGACTAACCCTCAGGCTACAGGCTAGTACAGGTGTGGTGACTAACCCCCAGGCTAGAGGCTAGAGGCTAGTACAGGTGTGGTGACTAACCCCCAGGCTAGAGGCTAGTACAGGTGTGGTGACTAACCCCCAGGCTAGAGGCTAGTACAGGTGTGGTGACTAACCCCCAGGCTAGAGGCTAGTACAGGTGTGGTGACTAACCCCCAGGCTAGCGGCTAGAGGCTAGTACAGGTGTGGTGACTAACCCCCAGGCTAGAGGCTAGTACAGGTGTGGTGACTAACCCCCAGGCTAGAGGCTAGTACAGGTGTGGTGACTAACCCCCAGGCTAGAGGCTAGTACAGGTGTGGTGACTAAACCCCAGGCTAGAGGCTAGTACAGGTGTGGTGACGAACCCTCACACTAGAGGCTAGTACAGGTGTGGTGACTAACCCCCAGGCTAGAGGCTAGAGGCTAGTACAGGTGGCCTCAGGTAGTGTTAAGGGAATGATAATGAACTAACTTCTTCTCTATTGGTTTCTAACCATTGAGATCGATACATTGTCCCAGGGCAGTCTGAGTTGTTATCCGAGCTACCCTTTGTCGTTAGCTTTTAATATCATATTATAACCATGCTTAACTATACCATACTATACCACACCATATTATAGTGTGTGTGTGTGTGTGTGTGTGTGTGTGTGTGTGTGTGTGTGTGTGTGTGTGTGTGTGTGTGTGTGTGTGTGTGTGTGTGTGTGTGTGTGTGTGTGTGTGTGTGTGTGTGTGTGTGTGTGTGTGTGTGTGTTTTTAGGGTAAGATTTCCAAAAACAAAAAGAAGAAGATCAAGAGAAAAGCCAGACGACAACAGAGACTCTTGGACGAGAGAGTAGTCGACCTCCAGGTAATACTATACTACACCCCACTATCTAACCACCGGTTTCACCATCTAACCCTCTGTTCCCCCCTCTAACGCTCTCCCTCCCGTCCAGAGAATGGAAGATAAAAGCAGCGATCCGTCTCACACTGATGACATCAGCGGCTGCCAGGAGGCGGGTCCACTGCGTAAGTCCGGCTCCATGTCGATACTTATTCAGCCTCAAAGGTGCATGATGTCAACAGACTACGTCTCTGGATGTTGTTTTCTTTGAGAAAACCCCTCGTGGCAAAGATTACATAAGATACCTCTGAAAGATACCTTCATATGTCTGCACCTACCTCCCTTTTAAATCAAATTCATCATACAGTTTGCGCTCTCTGGACTTTCTATCCACCTCAGTCCCCCGAACTCGTACTGGGTTTGGGAAGAGGGCCTTCATGTACTCATCTCCCTCCGCCTGGAACACTTTTAAAAAAACACTCAAATTGCAGGAACTCATCACTGAATGATTTTAAAACTCGACTCACATGTTTTCTAATGAACAATTTTGCCTGGTAAAATAAAGGTTTAAAAAAAAAAAAACCTGTCTGGAAAGGTTTATACTCGTCATAAAATATACTTATCTTGATATATTTATGCTTTGACTTGAATATTATTTTCATACTTTATATATTTATAATATATGAATTATTTATAAATTATTATAATATTTATCCTTATCTTGAAATATTTATCCTTCACTTCAATTATTCATACGTATTCAACATTTCAAGATATTTTGTACAGCTAGCATGTACAACTGTAGTGTATCCTTTTATTAACAATGTAGTGCAATATATCCATTAAATACCAATGTATATCAACAGCTTCCTTGGTTGTCAATGGCAACACTTCCTGGTCCACCACCGAGAAGAACGCCAGTCCGGGATCTGGATCCTCCTGGTTGGACGAAAGCTGTAATGGGCGGTTCTCCAGTCCAGCCTCTGGCCTATCAGGGATGTCCGACTCTGTGATTTCAGCAACGTCTGAGTCAGCACTTTCCTCCTTATCAGGATACTCAAGTGGACGAGACGGTTAGAGCACACACACACACACACACGCACACGCACACGCGCGCGCACACACGTGTGTTGATGTGTGTATGTATATAGATATAGATATATCTATATATACACACACATCATGTTTCTCTAATGATAGCATCTCGTTGTTTATCCAGTGTTCAGTGCAGCAGACTTCCTGGTCAGTCCGTTGGATCCCAGGAACGCAGACAAACTTCGTGTCAAAATTGCTGATCTGGGCAATGCATGCTGGGAGGTAAGCGATATAAAATAACACTAATACTTCTGTCTGTCTGTCTGTGGCCTTTTGGCTTTCAGTTCGTAGGCCTGATGAAGTATATATGAAATATATATTACAAAACACATAGTATTGAGTAAGACATCCGTTACAATCAAAGTTGCAATTATATATATATATACCTATGCTATAAATATTTTAAATCTATTTCAATGTGTTTCAGTATAAGCATCTTAAATCTATTTGAATGTGTTCCATTATAAACATTTTAAATCTATTCCAACGTGTTCCAGTACAAACATTTCACGGAGGACATCCAGACCCGGCAGTACCGCGCTCTGGAGGTTCTGATCGGAGCGGAGTACGGAACCGCAGCCGACATCTGGAGCACCGCCTGTATGGTGAGACACACACAGTACACACTACAACGCTACACACATTCACACACTACACCCTACTACACTACACACATACACACACTACACACTATAACACTACACACATACACACACTACACCCTACTACACTGCACACATACACACACTAGACACTACAACGCTACACACATACACACACTACACCCTACTACACTGCACACATACACACACTAGACACTACAACACTACACACCCTACTACACTATTCACATGCACACACTACACACTATAACACTACACACACTAGACACTACAACACTACACACCCTACTACACATACACACACTACACACTATAACACTACACACATACACACACTAGACACTACAACACTACACACCCTACTACGCTATACACATCGTTTATTTATTTTATTTATTTATTTAGCACACATTAACATTAATGGTGCAAGGAGGGAACGAAGCCCAATGGGCTTGGACAACACATACCAGCCCATACAACACTACACACACTACAGCATTATACGCACAAACACTAATGGATGAATTGTGTTGTGTTGTGTTGTTGCAGGCGTTTGAGCTGGCCACTGGAGACTACCTGTTTGAACCGCACTCAGGAGAAGACTACACCAGAGACGAAGGTACTGGACTCGACTCAGTATGCTCCATCCATGCTGTGTAGCGTTAGCCTGCTGTGTAGCTTTAGCACGCTGTGTAGCTTTAGCATGCTGTGTAGTTTTAGCATGCTGTGTAGTGTTAGCAGGCTGTGTAGCTTTAGCATGCTGTGTAGCTTTAGCACGCTGTGTAGCTTTAGCACGCTGTGTAGCTTTAGCACGCTGTGTAGCTTTAGCATGCTGTGTAGCTTTAGCATGCTGTGTAGTGTTAGCATGCTGTGTAGCGTTAGCATGCTGTGTAGCGTTAGCATGCTGTGTAGCGTTAGCATAATGTGTAGCGTTAGCATGCTGTGTAGCGTTAGCATAATGTGTAGCGTTAGCATGCTGTGTAGCATTAGCATGCTGCGTAGCGTTAGCATGCTGTGTAGCTTTAGCCTGCTGTGTAGTGTTAGCATGGTGTGTCGCGTTAGCATGCTGTGGTAACATGCGTTGTTCTCCTGGTCCACAGACCACATCGCCCACATCATGGAGCTGCTGGGGCCGATCCCCGTCCCCTTCGCCCTGTCCGGACGATACTCCAGAGAATACTTTGATAGAAGAGGTATGACTGTCTATCCCCCTCCACAACCAGGGTTAGAGAGCAGGGCTAGAGAGTAGTGTTGGGGTTTAGCAAGGGGGGTTAGGGATTAGATATTAGGGTTAGGGTTGGATAGTGAGTTGTTGGGGTTGGATAGTGACGTCTGGTGGGTTGGGGTTGGATAGTGAGGTGTTGGGGTTTGATAGTGAGGTGTTGGGGTTGGATAGTGAGGTGTTGGGGTTTGATAGTGAGGTGTGGGGGTTGGATAGTCAGGTATGGTGGGTTGGATAGTGAGGTGTTGGGGTTTGATAGTCAGGCGTTAGGTTTGGATAGTGAGGTGTTGGGGTTTGATATGTTGGGGTTTGATAGTGAGGTTTTGGGGTTGGATATTCAGGTGTTGGGGTTGGATAATGACGTGTGGTGGACTGGGGTTGGATAATGACGTGTGGTGGACTGGGGTTGGATAGTGATGTGTGGTGGGCTGGGGTTGGATAATGACGTGTGGTGGGCTGGGGTTGGATAATGACGTGTGGTGGGCTGGGGTTGGATAATGACGTGTGGTGGGCTGGGGTTGGATAATGACGTGTGGTGGGCTGGGGTTGGATAGTGACGTGCCGTGTGTCTCCTGCAGGTGAGCTGCGCCACATCGCCAGCCTGAAGCCCTGGGCGTTGTTCGAGGTCCTGCTGGAGAAGTACGAGTGGCCCCTGGAGCGGGCCGCCCAGTTCAGTGACTTCCTGCTCGTCATGCTACAGCCAGACCCCCAGACCCGGGCCAGCGCCGCCCAGTGCCTGGAGCACCCCTGGCTCAACACATAGACCCTGACCAACCCTCCCCTGGCTCAACACATAGACCCTGACCAACCCTCCCCTGGCTCAACACATAGACCTCAACACCTAACCCCTGGCTCAACACATAGACCCTGACCAACCCTCCCCTGGCTCAGCCCATAGACCCTCAACACCTCACCCCTGGATTAATACATAGACCCTGAACACCTAACCCCTGGATTAATACATAGACCCTGAACACCTACCCCTGGATTAATACATAGACCTCAACAGCTATCCCCTGGCTCAGCCCAGAGACCCTGACCAACCCTCCCCTGGCTCAGCAGATAGACCCTGAACACCTAACCCCTGGATTAATACATAGACCCTGAACACATAACTTCTGACTTGTTACATAGATCCCTGAACACTTAACCCCTGGATTAATACCTAGACCCTGAACACATAACTTCTGACTTGTTACATAGACACTGGACACATAACTCCTGGCTCAGTACATAGACCCTGAACACCTAACCCCTGGATTAATGCATAGGACCCCCCCCCCCCCCCTCGCAATACTTTTAACACCTGACCCCAACACCTAATCCCTGAGCTCTGTCACTGGAGACGTGGATGAAGACTGAGTGGTAAACGGGTGTATAGAGCAGGTCTGAGCTGGTCTGTATAGAGCAGGTCTAAGCTGGTCTAGTGTAGGAGGGGTACAGAGCAGGTCTGAGCAGGTGTGTATAGAGTAGGTCTGAGCTGGTCTAGGGTAGGAGGGGTATAGAGCAGGTCTGAGCTGAACTAGGGAAGGAGGGGTCTGTATAGAGCAGGTCTGAGCTGGTGTTAAGGGAGAGGTGTAGGTCTACTGAAGTGGTGAAGAGAAAAGTCACCCAGCTCAACAAGCCTTTGACTCCCTCCTCCCTGCGTCGCTAAAGTCGAAGGTCTCCACAAGCTATTCCACCGGAGGAGATTCAGGATGTATACTTTGTGGGAACAGACGGCTGACCAACAGAGCTCGGCTTCAGAAAACACACGACAGTTTTGTATTGATAGTGTTCATTATATTTATATTTATATTCAACATGGAGGCCGATAGGTTAGAGCAATACCTGGCTGTAAACTATTGCCTGTGTTTTGTATTGATAGTGTTCATTACATTTATATTTGACATGGACTGCCGCTGTTGGAATGATTCTTGGCTGTAAACTCTCATTAGCCATCAGTGAAGTAGCACCAGTAGGTCCCTCCTACTGGCACGTTGGGATTATGAGTGTTAGCTGGGTTAGCTCGTCCTCATGGTCACATGTATAAGATGCTGTATCCTAGGGTCACTCCTCCACATGTTAGGGTCTCTATTGTGTTCTGGATTCTGTAAACAGTGCCTTGTGTCCCGTGGAGTCAGGATGGAAGCTGCATCTTTTCTAAACACGTGTACCATAACGATGAATCACTTGTGATGAACTTGTGACATGTTTCATTTGTGCAAATAAAGTATTTAAGAACGACGGTTACACCTTTTCTTACTGAAGGATTTAACACTGCAGTGCTCATGAAGGCAATACCGTCCTTGTATATCTATATATCTATAACAGCGCATTCTTAAAAGTCTTAAATTCATGTTTCTAAATTTAAGGCCTTGAAAAGTCTTAAATTCGTTACAAATGTCATATGCTGGTCTTAAATACTGTAACTCAAGGTCTTAAATTTGTCGGGGCATTATTTTTCTCGTGGGACTTTTCAGGAAGGACATGTAGAGAGGCTTCTTTCTTGCTAGCTGCATATATAAACGATTATCTGCGTGCTTGCTAGCTAGTCTGCGACAATGGGTAGGTGAATGAGTCTCATTGAGTGACACACATGCTATGCTTGGGTTATAATACAGCGGGATCCCCCCCACCATCGCGTGTTTTAGGTCTTGAATTTCATTCAAGGTGGTATTAAAAAGTCTTAAATTTGACTTGCTGAAACCTGCAGATACCCGGACAATCCATAGTCTGCACGCCTCCACCTCCACCTTAGCCCCTCCTCTTATGTAGCTCTCTCTCCACCTGCATGGTCTCCATGTCCTTCCCAGCAGCCTCTCCTTGGTCCTGAGCCCTGGCCTGAGTAACGCTGAGATCTCCACTAAACCATCTGAACAAGAGCTTCAAAAGAAGAAACAACTCCAGAGCTTTGGTTTTCTTGTTTTTATACAAAGCTCATCGTTTAATTCACATCAACACTATACGGTTCAGAGGGTAACATCGCTTCACTGCTCTTCATCACTTCTTCTTGCGGACTGTGGTCCAGCCGTCCTCTTCCTCCTCCGTCTTGGCTGGGGAGGGGAGAGCTGTGGCCTGGGAGGAACTGGGAGCTGCATCACATTCCATGGCCTAGGGGAGAGGCTGAGATGAATACCTTGCATGGTACACATAGTACACATAGTACACTACAGTCTGTTCAAGTAGTGGACTCACTGCTTAAAGCTGCAGTGTGGAGGATTTAGTGGCCTCTGGCTGAAAGGGAATCTAATATTCATGAGGAGATTTTTATTAAGTTTATACTTGGAAAAAAAGAACAGGGTTTCCATTCCCTTAGTGTAGTACGGTACTATAAGTATATGAGTGAAGTACTATGAGTGCGTGAGTGAAGTACTAGACGTATACTAGTCAGTGAATACATACAGTACATTCGATAAAGTGTTTCATACCTCAGTTTCTTCCTCACTCTCCTCTTCGTCAGAAGGGGCGGGCACGCTGACCTTTGCCCTCCCTGAGTTCTTCTCTGCCAGAGAGGCGATGGTCTGTTGGACTTTCTCCGTCGCCCCCTGCTGGCACTGGGAGAACATCGAGCACATCTGCTGGGACAGCTGGGAGGGAAGGAGGGAAGGGGGGGTGAGTGAATGAGTGAGTGAGTGAGTGGAGTGAGTGAGTGAGCCCATCTTTATCTACCTGGGCTAGGCTGCCATCGTCCACTTCGGTATTAAACTCCTGGTCCAGAAGGACTGAGATGTAGTCTTCAACCTCTGAGGGCACCAGGTCAGCTGTCAGACACAAGTAGTGGAGCACAGACTATTAAGGCACAAGTAGTGGAGCCCAGACTATTAAGACACAAGTAGTGGTAGTTACTTACAGTTTTCATAGAAATATTTCCCAACAACATCAATCATCCATTCGGCCTTCTGTTGGCCAAAGGCTCCCCCAAAACCATTGTCGACAGCAATCTGCAAAACATAATTAGTACTAGTAGTACAACATAGTAGTAGTAGTAACACATAGTACTAGTAGCACCACATAGTACTAGTAGTAATAGTAGTATCACATAGTACCAGGGATAGGGTTCCTAGGGTTCAGCCTCAAACTCTTTGTTGACACCGGAACATAGAAAGAAAAGGTTGACTTTCTATGGAGAGGAACGCAGTGGGATGATGTGTTAGGATTAACCAAACCTAACCTATCCATAACCCTAACCAATACCATAACATCTCACTAATACACACACCAGTTATGCTGCTCCAGAAGCATAACTCAATAACAATGTTCTTCCTCGTTGACAATAACGGTACTACCATGTTCTACTCATACCTGTAGTACCGGCCAGGTTGATAGTAGTACTCTGACTGCGTTCATAAAAATTTCACGTGCCGGGGTGGAGGCGTCCATGTTGTTTCAGCAGGCATGAGCAGTGGATCCAGAGCAGTCGAGCGGAGCTCTACTGCCCCCCCCGCGGCGCGTCGCGGGGCGACAACAACACGATACGGGCTGCGGTAGTCCCGATCCCGGGGTACATTAAAGTACTACATTTATAAACAAGAGATAGTTTTTGCTAACCCCAATGTTTACTTATGATTATTGGAATGTTATTAATGTGTTATTGATAATGTATCATTATTAGGGTGCGTTGGTTTTGAACTGGAGGAATGTGATTACAGGGCGCTCTACTACCCCCTGGTGGTGGACCGGAAGTATGTGTTTACAGGGTGCTCCACAACTCCCTGGTGGTGGACTGGAGGAATGTGATAACAGGGTGTTCTACCGCCCCCTGGTGGTGGACTGGAGGAATGTGATTACAGAGCACTCTACTGTCCCCTGGTGGTGGACTGGAGGAATGTGTTTACAGGAAGTCGACTGCTGTTTGGGAACAATTTAATTCAGTTTACAAGATTTTCATGACCACTGAATGAAGAGATGTAATCTGAATTGAACTGACAGCTATGTGGGTATAAAAGCACGCGATCAGACCAACGGGTCCCGATCAAAACGTTAAATAATGGGTCTTTAAATGTGATCATTGGCCCTCCTGCGTCCTGGGCCGCTTGCTCCCCGATTGGCTGCTAGAGTCCTGCTTGCTCTCTGATTGGCTGCTGGAGTCCTGCTCCCGCCCTGATGGGCTGCTGGCCAATGGGCCGGCGTCCCTGAAGCCCTCCCGCGTGACGCTGTAGGCCACGCTGCTCTCTGATTGGCTGGGAGACTTGAAGACGGAGGCCAGGCGCCGGCCGCCGCTCCAGTGGAGGAGGAGCCTCTGGGTGGCCGAGTGACCCCAGCTCTCCCCGAGGGCCGGGACCAGCTCCCATTGGCCGCCCCGCAGCTGACTGGTCATCTGATTGGTCCAGACCACTGCCACTCGGTGTTGGCTGGCCATCCTGATGAGCTGCTGGGCCAGGCCGCTCAGGAGGCGGCTCCTCACGCTCAGGTCCTCGAAGTGCCGGCGGAAAGGGAAGGCCAAGCTGTCAATCACCAGGAGGCGGACCTTGGGGTTCTTGACCAGGAAGTCTGGCAGGAGTTGCACCTGGGCTAACAGCTCCACGTAGTCATGGCAACGCATCTAGATTCAACAGGAGAGTTAAGACAGTGGTATACAGACCTGACCTCATACTAGTGATGTCACTAACAGACCTGACCTCACAGGGATGTCACTCACAGACCTGACCTCACAGTGATGTCACTCACAGACCTGACCTGATAGTGCTGTCACTCACAGACCTGACCTCATAGTGATGTCACTCACAGACCTGACCTCATAGTGATGTCACTCACAGACCTGACCTCATAGTGATGTCACTCACAGACCTGACCTCACAGTGATGTCCCTCACAGACCTGACCTCACAGTGATGTCACTAACAGTGTGACCTGACCTCACAGTGATGTCACTCACAGACCTGACCTCACAGTGATGTCACTAGGTTACAAGGCTTTACATTGCACAGTATACTTTCTCCTAGGCTCTAATATCTCCTGGGTGTCTCCCCGACCCACCAGGTAGAGGTGGCCCAGGAGGCTCTCTGTGGTGAAGTCCTTCAGGGCGTCTCGCTGCTCCGCGTCCTGGTCCTGGAGGCAGCAGTGCTGCACGGCGGCCTGGGCCATGTCGGCCACCCTCTGCACCACCAGGCTGCCCTCTGTGTCCACGAACACCGCCTCCCCGCCCAGACCCCCGAAGCACTCCGGGATCTGGACGTCTATACACAGCTGCAGGCTAGGCGTCACACACACACACGCACACGCGCACGCGCACACACACACACACACGCCAACACATATACATTATAAATATGTACATACACGTGTAACCCTTAACACACACACAGTGTGTGCCAGGACAGGATGAACAGTGCTGGGATCTTACCACAGCTGTGTCTTCCCCATCCCTGGAGTTCCACACAGCTCGGTGGTCTTCCCCACTGGGACCCCCCCTCCCAGCGCAGCGTCCAGACTGGAGCAGAAGGTCACGATGCTCCTTTCCTCCTGCTGGAGGAGCTCGAGGGCAGTGGACCCAAGTCCTGCTCCTCCCTCACCAGGCAGGTCCACTCCTTCTCTGAGGATCTGCTGGACCTCCAGAGCCTCCTCTAGAGACAGACCTCCCTCTAGAACACAAAGTACATCAGACTGATGGACCTCCACTAGAACTAAAACTACCATCAGACTAGATGGACCTCCTCTAGAACACAAACTAGCATCAAACTATAGACACCTCTAAATACAAACTACCAAACTATTAACCGCCATTAAACTACTTGTATATGGAGATTGGGTGATCGAGATGATATTTCTAAATGATTACCTTTACTGAGCTGCAGAGGTTTAAGTTGAAGCAGCTCCTCTGATGTGAGGAAACCAGCGTTTAAAAGCTTCACTTTAACCGACGGACTGAGAGGAGATGCGGACACCGGCTTCATTATTCACTATTTATATTACTACTATCATAACTATGTATTATATGATATAAATCATACTTGAACTCGAATCTTGTGGACAGGAACTTTCTTTGGATTATCTAATTAAAAGTACACTTTGCATCCGGTTGTTAGGCCATGTTTATATTTACATTAAACGTATATATGAGACAATATAAGTGTCCTTTTATTGCAAGCATATGAGGGTGTTATTTAATAAGAATCATACACAGTATAATAATATATAGTCGATTATATATCGTGATATATATACAGTCTATGATCATAGCACAATAATAATAATGTGCTTTTACTTTGAATACAGACTCAATGAGACGCGTGGGTATGACGTCATCTTCCAGCGACTGGTCGCAGCACGTTGAGTAAATAGCAACAATCCGCGATCGAGGCTTCCTTATCACTTTCTATAAGGATCTTCTGGTAAAAAATAACTTCCGTATTACAGAAATATATGATCATGTTCTATCCTATCATGTATTCTACTATGATTATATTATAACGACAACTTACTCCCTCTAAGGTAAGGCTATATAGTATGCATAATATAAAAGTATACATAATACAACAGCTCTCTTGATTCCAGTCGCCATGGAGAGAGACGTGAAGAGGCAGGAGGAAGAGGAGGATGAAGAGGACGTGAAGGGGCAGGAGGAAGAGGAGGAGGAGGAGGATGAAGAAGAGGACATGAAGGTGCAGGAGGAAGAGGACGAGGAGGATGAAGAGGACTTGATGGGGCCGGAGGAAGAGGAGGATGATGATGAAGAGGACATGACGGATAAAGGGGTCCTTGGACATGAGAATGTTGATGATGATGATGATGATGAGGGCAGCAAGACGGGTGGTGTAGAGGAAGAGAAGAAAGGTGGGGTGAGGAAGAGGACTCCAGGTATAATCTACATTGGCCACATCCCCCCTCGCCTGCGACCCAAACACCTGAGGAACATGCTGACCCCCTACGGGGAGATAGGACGCATCTTCCTGCAGCCAGAGGGTAAACACACACATACAGTCACACACATACAGTCACACACAGACACACACACAGTCACACACAGTCACTCACTCACTCTATCAAAACACTTTATTTTATTTTAAGTTGGCGGCAAACAGGAGCCGCTCTCTTCAGCATTCAAAAGATTTCCCGCCGTATTTTTCATGCATATATTTTAACATGATTTCAATAGACACTTTTTTACCCAGATGTGCTCGTCGGTTAGTGTGTTGGGGACCGTCAGGGGTCGTAGTTGGCGGTAGTTTAGTGAAACAGGATGTCTCCCTCTGTGCAGACGGCGTGGTGAAGAAGAAGAGGAGGAAGGCGGGGTCCCGGGGCAGTAACTTCACCGAGGGGTGGGTCGAGTTCCCTGACAAGCGGATCGCCAAGCGAGTGGCGTCTGCCCTCCACAACACGCCCATGGGCAACAAGAAGCACCACCGCTTCCACTCAGACCTCTGGAGCATGAAGGTGGGCGGTCTGGTGTGGTGTTGGGTGTGTCCAGGCCCTGTGTGTAGTTTGGTGGTTGTCCATGCCCGGTGTAACTGTAACAGTATGTCAATTAGTTTGTTTTGTGTGTGTGTAACAGTGTGTTAATGTGTGTAACTGTTAGGGGTGGGAAAAATAATCGATTCTTCGATACATCTCGATTCTGTGTAGAACGATTCCGTCTCGATTCAGATAAGTTAATAATCGGAATTCAAATAAATAAATAAAATGATATCTAAATATTTTTTTCATTCTTTTTACTTTTTATTACATTTGTTCGCCTCCTGCAACATTCTGTTCGACAGAGAGGCATAATTTGTGTTGTTTTAAAATTATTTAATTTATCTTCAGTGTGTATTGGCCAATCTGATTTGTCTGGACGCGATTGCGATTCAGCCTACGCATAGCGTGCACGCAAACTCACAGCCAGACACAAGAACGACGAACAAGTTCTATTCTTATAATTCACTAAGAGCAGCTTTTGCTTTAATGACATAGAAATATATTTTTTTGAAAATCCCGCATGGAAATGTACATACTTTTTTTTTTTTGCTTCGAGATGCATCAATAATCGTTTTAAGAATCAAATCGTTGACCTCTGAATCCGAATCTAATAGAATCGTGAGGTGACGAGAGATTCCCACCCCTAGTAACTGTGTGTTATTATGTGTGTTAATGCGTGACTCACTGTATTAATGTGTGTTAATGTGTTACAGTACCTGCACCGGTTCCACTGGACCCACCTCAGCGAGCGTCTGGTCTACGAACAAACGGTTCTGAGGCAGCGTCTCCGCACCGAAGTGTCGCAGGCCAAGAGAGAAACCAACTTCTACATCGGGAACGTGGACCGCAGCCACAGCATGGACAAGAGGAGGAGGAAGGAGGAGGCGCAGGGAGAACAGGTAGGAAAGGAGGAGGAGGAAGAGGTGGGAGACCCTGTAGGAGGAGGAGGGATGAAGACCAGGTAGGAGAGGAGGAAGACCAGGAAGGAGGAGGAGGAGGAAGAGGCAGACCAGATACCCTGAGTGTTAGGGTTATGATTAGTGAGATATCACCTCAGATCAGAACAAAGACTACGGCCTTCAGGATGCAGATGGGCAGCCAGGTGCCGAACCCTTCAGTGAGGTGGAGACCTCAGCTCTGGCTGACGGGAGAGATAGAAACCAGCGGCCAGGGCGCATCATAGAGGACGATGGACGAGAGAAACCATCAGATCATCAGGAGACGCCTTTATGATCTACCTGGAGCGTATCAGCTCTCTATCTAACTCTATAAGTGTTGTAACCATCATAACACTATGGAACTCACCTTAAGCATTATCACCATCGTAACATAATGGAACCCAACCCAAGCATTATAGCTATCATAACACAATGGAACTCTGCCTTAGTGTTACAACATCTTAACCCTCTAACGTCCCCTTAGTTTAGACACACTGAGGTTGACTCCAACTCTAGAACTCAGACCTGCTGCTGATATTTAATCTCTCTCTCTCTCTCTCTCTCTCTCTCTCTCTCTCTCTCTCTCTCTCTCTCTCTCTCTCTCTCTCTTTTCTCTCCTCTCCTCTCCTCTCCTCTCCTCTCATACACAGCTGGTGGAGAAGTCATGGGACTTTACCCAACGACAGACGGAGGAGGAGATCCAGCAGAAGAAGAAGAACCAGGCAAAGGCCCGATTCATTCAGGACAAGAGCCAATCAACGAAGAGTAACCAGGATAAGGCCCGCCTCATTCAGGAGAAGAGCAAATCAAATGTGTCCTTGTTGGCCAAGATTTTCAACTCCAGCAGGAAGCAAGACTGATACCTTCAATAAAGACTGTGTGTGTGTGTGTGTGTGCGTGTGTGCGTGCGTGCGTGTGTGTGTGCATGCTTGAGAGATTGATGTTGGGATGAAAAATTTAATAAAGAATTTTTAACTATACCTTGTCCTCTTTATAGTGACTAATACTAGCTGTTGTAACTTTGTGTAGGCTGAACTAGGTTTAACTAGATATAACTAGCTCCAACTAGGTGCAGATTCATACCGTGAGGCCCAGGCATCTTAAGGGAAGTTGAGACCGCTGAGGCCTCAGATCAATCAAAGCAGGGCGCCTGAACCACACCCAAACTACACCCGCTCCCCATCCAGGGGGGGGGGGGGGGTTAGTGCTGCACTAACCAAGCAGCAGTGGCTTCCTGCCGCATGGACCCAATCGGCCGTCGTTCGGAGCGATGAGGCCCCCCCCACACAACTAGAGCGGCCAACATGGGCCCCCACAGAGCTAAGAATCGGCCCTCCAGAAAGCTCCCCTCAAGCCCCCTCCACTACTTCAACACTCCCCAGTCGACGTCGGGGCAGTCGGGACACACCAGAGAGCAATTCACACAACTTATTGCATTCCTTAAGACCCACCAAAAGTCCAAAAACTAAAACATCAGGAACACGCTCTCTCTGGGGGCTTGAAGGTGTGGTGGGATGGGGTGACGCTCTCTGGGGGCTTGAAGGTGTGGTGGGATGGGGTGACGCTCTCTGGGGGCTTGAAGGTGCGGTGGGACGGGGTGTAGCTCTGTGGGGGGGGGCCCATGTTGGTGTAATGGGACGTGGTGTCGTTCCAGTTCTTAAATCTCCCTCAGAAACGCATTATTGAACGCTTTAAATCGAGTGTCATAGGTCAAAGAAACCGGCCTGTTGGTTAAATCCTTGAGGTAGGCCTACAAGCAAAACATGGGCCTACATTTCCCATCTGTGGACAGAGTGAAGCCATCCGCTGGGGATATCCAGTTATGTATTCGACAGTCCCAGCTGATTCGGTTAACAGAGATTTGATGTCCCCTCCACGGTCCCTCGTCTACCCGGACCCGGTGCAGTGTGAGTGGGATGTCTCCCTTCCTGGGGGACGAGGAAAGCTAGACGCTGAGCAACGGGCTGCCGGCCACCTGGTATACAAGGATGCCTTCAAACGCGTCTCTGCCGAGGCCTGCGACTTCATCTCCTACCTGCTCCTCAGGGAGAAGTGGGGAGGAGCCAGGCGCCGTTTACGAACCTTCATCCCATTGAGCAACTCAGAAAACCCCGAACACAACATTGGGGGGGGATGCCTCCCCAGTCTATTTCCACATGTCGTTTGTCGTCCGCATCCCGCTGCTCTCTGAACTGCGTCCTCTGGCGAGTGAAGCCGGAAATGGGGTCTCGATATTAATGAGTTGACCTGGGGTCTCGGAGATGATTGATAATATCCCTCCCAACTTAACCATAGGAAGGCTCTGGTCGAGGTGGATTATAAAGTACTATCTTGACCGAGTTCATTGAATTCCCTATCATGAGTCATTGAATGTCCAGGATATAATGCTACATTTAGCTAGACAGTTCTAAGATTTCTGTGGCTCAACTCACTTGTGCACAGTGCTAACCATGAAGGCAATGTGTCTTGGAGATGGATTCCACAGATTGGATTCCATCCATTGCTTGGATGCTACACATCTCTGTCCCGTCCGTAAAGGAACGAAAGCGCATGACGACGGAGGGATGCTGACGGGCTTGGCATGAGGCAGCGTTGCGTAATAACGCCCTTCAGCACTGTGTGCTGTAACAGGGTGAAATGCACCCGACGCTGCTGCAATTCCCGGCTAGTCGCCTAGCAGGTGGGAGCTCTCAGGCGACTGGGGAGTAAGCAAAGTGACTTTCAGAGCACAGCATGTTCTTCTGGGAACAGACGAATAATCTCATTACCTTTTGTTACTCATAAACCTCAGCCAGAAGCCTGGGGAACTGTCCCTTCCTTCTACCTGCAATAGTGTAATCTGAAGTTTCCATTGGAACCCGCTGAAAAGTTATCAAAGTTTGCTCTTTTGAAAATAACCCAGCTTTTGGCTAAGGTGTTTGTTTCTTGAGCAGGGTTTAACCGTTCTCTCCTCTTTCTCTCCTCTACCGAGCCGAGTCCTCCCCGTGCCCTGGTCTTACCCTCCTCCCCAGAGCCCCCTAGAGCGTCAAAGACACTGCACTGTTTTGTCTATCCTGCCTGGAGACCAAGACAGTGCGATGGGTCGTGTTACTCTCTTACTCTCTTGTTCGGCCGTAGGATGAGTGCAGCCCTGGCTCAACAACATCTCGGAGAAGGCCAAACACCTCACTAACGTGTGTGTGTGCACACGTACAAACATGAATGCACATACATATACATGCATGTTCATACATGCATGTGTCCAAACACATGGCACAGGCACACATATGCATGGACGCAATGTTTCACACACACACACATATATATATATATACACAGTATATATATATATATATATTTATAGACTATATATATATATACATACATACATACACACACCCACGTAATTACGCCCAAACACACGCACGCGCACGCACACACACACACACACACACACACACACACACACACACACACACACACACACACACACACACACACACACACACACACACACACACACACACACACACACACACACACACACACACACACACACACACACACACACACACACACACACCAGTAGGATAAGTTAAGATGTCCTTCATGAGTCCCAGACAGGAAAGCCATGTCTATGCTACTCGATGTTTCTCCACATTCTTATTTTTCATCATTCAGTGTTGTTGTTGGTGCTGTTTGTAGAAGAACTGCATTGCAGTAGCAGCCAACCGGTTGAAGATGATTGGGAGCTCTGGATCTTTTACGCCTCCGGGTGTCTGAGTGAACGCTGACCCCCAGTGGAGACCCTGAGAACTGGGTATCACAGGCTCCAGGCTGAGCTCTGGGCCCCGGACAGCTTTGGGTTTGTTTTTATGTACGTTGATGTGTTTCTTGTAGACACCCTGAAGAACGCTCAGTGAATATATATATACATGATAATTTTTCTTTTTCTTCATTTGTATATGCAAATTATTATTATTTCAGTAACAGAATCCTTTCACTGATGAATGAAGGAATTAATTCATTTAAAGATGAATGGTTTGATAAATATATATACAAAAATTATATACAGAAATGATTATATGTTAAACATTTGCACATTGAATTTCCATCCAGTTTTTTACTCAAAGGCCGTACAGGTGTTTAACCATTCATAGCCTGCTGTGGAATGTGGCAGAGTATTTATCTTGATTTATAATGTATTCTGTAGGATATGAACAATCGATTGGTGCGTGTAAATATAACGTGAGCTAATGGCTATTCATGTAATCATGACAATATCCGGGTTTGTGGTTATGCTGAGCCATTTAGGGCAAAGCTTAATGACAATGAGTAAACTAATCAAATAATATCCTTTATAACCCTGCATGTTAAAATAGCCAAGAGCAGCCGTGGAATGAAGCAAAGGAGACGGGGGGGGGAAAAGAATCATGAAACAGTTTAAATCTAAAGAGTGATTTATTATGCATTTTGCGTTATGCTCTGACAGTTAGAAAATAATAGCATATCAACTCTTTAATTCTTGATTTAAACCTTTTTCTAAGCTATCGGGTGATACTACAAATGCCTAATACAAAATGTTCTAATTTGACAAAGTTAAAAGTCCGGCCAATGATTCTTAGCCAACTGAAATACGGGCCTCAAAACAAATGTGTCGACGACAAGTCGTACCGTGCGTCCACGGCTACATTGCTTAGCATCATTTGTGCTCCCTTTTGTTGCTTCTACTGTGATATTCAGTATACGCAATGCCTTCCAGACCAATATACCTGGTCAAGTAACTGGTGATCGTGTCGACATACACAATATAAAAACACAGTCTGTCTGTCCATTACTGCGTGAAGAAACATCCCAGGCTATGGTTCACCGAAGCACTTTTTGATTAGTCATCATACTAATAATTTCATATCCTGAATATAGGGTCATGTGTATTTTGACGTGGTTTCCCATGTCGTAGCGATATGAACACAGCCCATATAAAGGCACACACCCATTCACAAGCTTGGAAGTAAATGTTAATGCCTTGACCACAAGAAAGCTTATGATGCATCTGTGAATACCGGCGTGACCCTTCACATTAAAAGCGTTGGTGGGCCTCAAGGCAACAAGGAGCCTTGCATGTTCAATTATTTCATTGGGTTCACATGAAATCATGACAGGAGAAAAAAATAGCAACACTTATTTTGTAACACTCCTTGTTACCCACATACAGACCATAATATCAGGGTCTGGTCTATTGGAAATAGAAAAATAACGACTAATCAGTCTAATCTATTAAAGGCCATAAAATGTGACAACGCATCCGCTACGACGTATGGACAACTCATTACAACGTGAAATTGTTTCCTATCGTCCAGCGGTTTGCATCTGAACAGCAATGCCGTATATCTCTTCATCAAAATTAAATGTTATTAAAATGTGTCATATTGTGTCTCCAATTATCTAAATTTAATTTCCAAAGGAGGGGTAGGGGGTGTTGGCCATTGACCTTCACTAAATTGGTATCGGTGTTCAGGAAAAACATAAACAAAGCAAAAACCAAACACTATCACTGTGCATTTCACTTGCATGCTATTGTAAAATTCCTTCAGTCGTACGTCCAGATAATTCAGCTTTGTAAACATTCCAGACTGAGAGTTGAGGTAATAATGTGATAGTGAGGGAAGAGCAAAATGTCACATGGGTCGTAGTCGCTAGGCAACACAGTTCTCAATCTCGCTAGAAATATTGATTTCTCTCTCTACGGTTCTAACCTCAAAAAGGAAAAAAGAAAAAACTAAAACTAAACAAACTATGACCTACAAAGTATGTGTGCTTGCTCGCTCACCGACAGAATAAAACTATACAGAGATCTGTCCTGTAGCTATAGGTGAAGTGCGGTTTGTCGCTCTTCTCTTGAGGTAGTCAACATTTAGAACAATAGAACATAACTTCACACACGGGGCGTGAACAAACAGCATCATCCCAGCCATCAGGACGCACAGCCAACGTCGTAAAAAGATTTATATCTAAACTATTTAACACTTTTTTTTTTCTCTCACACTCTTCGCGCATATTTACCATCGGCCTAAATTGTTAATGCCATTTATGATGATTTTTTTTTTGCAGAAAAAGAGGAGAAAAAAATAACAGAACGATAAGAGGTAGGACATTTTTATAAGTGAATTATAATGTCGAGGACTGTTGCTAAATAAAGAGTTCTGATTCATAAAAATCTACCATTATACTTTCAACCTAATGGCACAAATAAGAGCCCAAATAACTAAGAAGCCAAAAAACAAAAATCATATATATATATTTAAAGAAAGAGAAATTGACAGCAATGTCAGCATGTTCTGATGAGGTAAAATAGTTCAATTTCATCCTTGTTTTTTTTGTTTTGTTTTTTCATAAAATGTCATAAGTGCTTTAACCATGTGAAGAGGTCTGACACTCTTTCAGAGGCACAACAGTAGCATTTTAAGACATTGGTGCAACTTTGTGTGTGTGTGTGTGTGTGTGTGTGTGGGGGGGGGGGGGGGGGGGGGTCAAGGAGTTTCCTTCAAAATACAGCAACGATGGCGGTAAGGCAGAGCAGTGAGGCTCTCACTAACTATTCCACTAAAAAAACAACTCCCAACTCAAACAATGTCCTTAAAAGAAAAAAACACTCACACCCTATCTAACCCAGGGGGTGACTCTTTGAGTTGCGTCACCCGAAGTGGGTAAAGGCGAGTTTGACCCAAGAGTCCGTTCAGGGCGCGAGGGGAGGGGAGGGGGGGGGGTCTGAATTCTCAACGTGATCAATGAGGACTCAGAGTTTCAGATGTTGCTCCTGAGGTCCACATCTCGATGGAGAGAGTCTTGTTTAATCGACAGGATGCTACTTGAGCGCCACCCTCTCCCTCGGGGCTCACCTATTCTTCCCAGCAGAGGGTCTCCGGTTGGCCCCGGAGAAATGCGACTTCTTGTTTGTTTATCTGAAGGAACCCCGCCCCCCTCCCCTCCCTCCCCTCCCACCCTGTCAGCATGTGTGGGAGAAGATGGATGTTAATAAAAACGATGTTCTTGTTTCTGTTTTGGAGCTTGCGCCATGCTTGGAACTCGTATAAACATTTATAAGAAGAAGTGCGCGTGTCCCTTTTAAACAAAATGTTTGCATATTAAATGCTTCTTGCATCTAGCAGCAATAGAATTCAAACTGTGGTTTTCTATTTCTAAGGTTTGTTAGTTATGGTTTAATGTGGTGGGAATCTGGTCGTTTTAGAGGAATAAAGTGGTAGCTTTAGTTCTCAGCTGCTACTTAGTGAACGTTTGGTAATACTGTTTAACAGCCGAATAGAGAGAAGGGTTTGTTTAAGTATTCCCACTTAAACACGACACCGTACGTTGTGTCGATTACGTCAAATGTATTGACACATTTGGTGTGATCAGAATCAATCATTTGAACCTCAATCATAATGTGAATGATGCCTAGAAGGAACAACTGCTGTGTTGAAGCTCAAGTCAAGTCTCCGGGGTTATTCTAAACTTCTCATTAGAAATATTCAAAGGTTATTTAGCATAAAAATCCACAACGCGATAACCGAACCAGTCAGACTGTGTTACCGTGAGTTTAGGTTTGTGTCAAATTACTGCTGCTAGGTTTACAAATAGAGAAGTGTGTTTATCTGTAATGAGTTGCGTTTCAAACAAGGTTAATTCCTATCCAATGCGTGTGGACCGATGAGATTCTTATAACAGAGTCTCCACTGACCTGAGGTGAAACATGGCAAGCCCATGTTATCAATATAAGTATTCCACTGCCTTCTCTCGTGTAAAAATATAAAATGAAATACTGGTGTTTAGCGATGTAGCGGGTTAGCAGGGAACTATCCAAGCAATGTGTCACGTGTGTGTGTTGTCCTGCACCTCTGTGAACTCTCTGTTTTAAGTGCAACCACTGTTTGTAACAGGATTTACAGGAAGTACTGTATTTTGGTTCGACTGAGAATATCAAGGTTCCCTCCCTTCCTCATTCAAGCTTTCTTTTTAAATAATGAGGTAATACTGCTGAGGTGATCTGTTGTGTTAAAAGAAAGAAAAATAATAAAAAACAATTAGCATTATTAGCATCAAAGAGCTAAGTTACACCCCCACCCCTCCCACTCTCCCACCCTCTTTTTTTTTTTCAAAATAAAAGCAAGGTTAGCGCCAACCTACAGTACGTGGCTCTTGTTGTTTGGATCTAAGTCAGTGGGCCTGCTTCCACATGGAGTTCCTCCAGGGCGGGGGGGAGACCACCTCCTCTGAGCGGGGTGGGGGGCCCCAGGGGGCAGCGTCCTACTGCTGAAAGGCCTGGTAGTATCGAGGTAGAGGGCTGGAAGTGCTCATAGCAGGGCTGCTGTACCCCTGAGGTAGCTGGCTGTGGCTGTGGGCCCCGGGGCCCTGAGGTACGTGAGCCTGGGGGGGCTGGATGAGGGCGAAGGGCCCGGGCGGCTGGGGCGACAGGCCGGCGCCGGAGGAAGACGAGGAGGAGGCGTTGGCGGCCGAGCCGGACGGGTAGCCCATCATCAGCCCCCCCATGCCCATGTGGGCGCCGTAGGGCGGCAGGCCGAAGGGCAGGAAGCCCAGCAGCGGGCCCAGGTCCATGTTGGCGGCGCAGGACAGCTCGCCGCCGCCCCCGCCCGCCCCCTCGGACAGCAGGCCGTCCCGCTGCGGGGGGGAGGCGGAGGAGGAGGAGGAGGGGGGCGCCGTGCTCAGGTGGTTGGGCGGCAGGCCGCTCTGCAGGTCCAGCAGGAAGCTCTCCATGTCCACCCGGGGGTAGGAGGTGGCGCCGTGCTGGTAGCGCGGCATGGCGCCGTAGGCCTGCTGCTGGGCAGGCGGCTGCTGCTGGGCGGCCCCCGGGGGCTGCTGGGGGGCCCCCGGGGCGGGGTGGTGGTGGCCGTGCGGGGAGGGGGAGGGGGCCATGTGGCGGCCCATGGCCGAGGACAGGGAGGACTGCAGGAGGCCGTGGTGGTGGTGGTGGCCCATGCCCGGGCTGGCCATGGGGTAGGAGCTGTACATGTCCATGGAGAAGGGGCTCTCGGGGGGCTCCTTGGGGGCCGAGCCCCCGTCGCAGGTCACCGGGCTGGGCTCCTCCTTCACGGCGCACAGGCCGGAGGAGGGGGAGGGCGCGGCCGCGGGATGGCCGCCCGCCATCCCGCCGCCGGCCGTCAGCCCCGCCTCCTGGGCGTGGCTCTTCTTCAGGTGGCGGGTCAGGTGGTCGCGCCGGCCGAAGCGCTGGGCGCAGCGCGGGCACAGGAAGTCGCGGCGGCCCGTGTGCACCACGGCGTGCCGGCGGACGTCCTTGCGCGTGTAGAAGCGCCGGTCGCAGCGCTCGCACGAGTACTTGCGCTCGCGCACCGGCAGGGCGGTGCCGGCCCCCGCCGGGCCCGGGGGAGGGGCCGGCCGGTCGTCGTGGCCGCCCGGGTGCTCCAGCAGGGAGGGGGGCGGCCCGTCGTGGCAGGGCAGGCCGGCGGCGGTGGTGCCGTGCGCCGCCACCAGGTGCCGCCGGTAGCCCAGCTGGGTGTTGTACTGCTTACCGCACTCCTGGCACTGGAAGAGCTGCCGGTGGGCCGCGTGGGCCTCCTGCAGCTGGCTCTTCAGATGGTCCTGCTGTTGGAACATGGTCTAGCGGGCAGAACAGTGGCTGGCTCTCTTCGGGGTGTGCGAGGACTTTGGCCAGAAGCCTGACCAGACGCAAACAAGACTCATGGGGATGCTCCCGGGGGCTGACCATCAGAGTGTAGACACCTGGCCGTCCCCGATACTCGAGCCGCAGGGCTGGATCCTAAGTGCTGCTTGTTGGTTGTACGATGCCCTTTTATGGCAGCTCCTAGTGGTGTTCCCCGCCTTGCTGGGCGAATCCTGGATCCAGAGATTGGTTTGGGTGACAGCAGCTGCCATAGCAACCCCAGAAGGGCTGTAAGGGATGAGTCACTCTTCTTCTTCTCTGGAGGACCGGACTGGTTCTACGTTGTTCTGGCCTGTGAGGACCTGCTGTGTGGGGTGGGGTGGGGGGGGGGGCAGAGGAGTAGGGGTGGGGTGTGCCAGCCAGGGATGGGGGGGTTCTCAATAGGTCAATTTAAAAGGGATCCAGAGACACATTTTTGTAAAATCTGTAAAAAAAAGAAAGTAGGAAGACAGAAGCACAACAGAATTGTGGTTATAATTTTGGTATATACTGAATATGCAGTTTTCAATGTGACTTAAAGTGATTCATTCATGCGACTGAGCATTAGAAAAAAAATGATAACTCATTCTGTGCTCTAGTTACAATTCATACCAAAAATGTAAGGTTTGCAGTATGGAATTCAGTTCAGCTCGGTTCAAAGTCATATCATGGGTCACAATTGGATATAATTTTTGTAAAACACGAGCATACTTTCTAAAGCCTTGCAGCACTACAACTTTTACAGGGTAGCGTCTACAATTAATGCTGGGTAGAACGGCGTAATATTCTCTTTCACCCATTCGCTATTCAGCATTTGGGCGGGCAGCCTTCCCTGTTAGAACAGTTACACAATGGGACACTATTCCAGACAATATAAAAAACACTGGTTTGTTTGGTGGCTTTAGAGCTGGGCCAAAACATCAGTTAACACTCTCACAACAATGCACCCACTAACTTTGTTAGTGCCCATCATTACTTTTTATTTCAGTCACTGTTATCTCCCCATGGGGCAGACAAGGTGTGTATGTGTGTGGGTTAGTGTTGTGTGCTGTGCATGCCGGGACACCCTCTGATGGTGTAGCGTGTGTGTGTATATGCGTGCCTGTGAGGGACATTTCATGTGCGGTACATTGCTATGTGTTACATGTCCTTGCTTGTTTAGTGATGTTTTTATATGTGTTTTATTAACTTGTATCTAGGGACTGCTGATGTAAATTAGCCTAAGGCTAACTCTGCTGTGATGCATCAAATGGATACATGTTCTAATTGCACATGGTCCCTTTTAAATATAATTTAAATGTACATTTAATTTGACCCTGTGTTATACCGTGCATGTGGCAAATAAATCTCATTGACTTTGATCCCTTGTTCAAAGTGTGTGATTGTATTTTCTTTAAAAAAAGAATGTAAACAATATTTTTTTATTCATTTGATTCATTGTAAATGTTTTTTTAATCTTGTGTTGGTCAAATGTTTTCCCCATGTTTCCTGTGGCAACAACTAATACCGGCAGTTTTATATTTGTTGAATGTTTATATTTCATTTCAGATGTGAAATATGACATTCATATTCATATTAATCAATTCATATTCATGTAATTTACCAATTATAGCAAGCTAAATACTGAGAATAATAAATATTAAACCAGATCAAATGAACACTCTAAACCTATACTTTAAAGTTGAGCATTGTCTCTTCCCAATCCTACAAGTCAAGGGACTATTCAAATGTCTTACTATTCAAATAGTGAATATTTAAAATAAATAAAACGTGTGCGGTTTAAGAATAACTGGTACAGATAAAAGTGAGCACAGAAAATTGACAGTATTCCGATTATTTTAACATGTAATTTTGTTAAAACAATAACAAAGTTCCATCCACCTGTTTCTGACAATGTGCACTATGAATCAATGAATCAACAAGTACAAGCAAAAGGGCTAAGAAAAACACACAGGCCTAGGTCTAATAACATAATAATGATGTGAAGTTATCAGGGTTGAGCGGGGTGTTTAAGGGAAAAGGGAGATTAAGAGCAATGGAAGTATGGTTTTATGTAGGAAATTATGATGCTGTACAATTTGTGTAAAAGAGGTTTGAGGTTCAAAAGCTCCAGCTATTATAATAGGTACTGTCTTTGCCTGGTTAAATATGTGTATCACAGTGTAAATGTATAAAAAACAACTACAATAGTGATATTACTATTACTATAATGGTGTATGTTGTTATTATATAAATATATGTATGCCTTGACAAATATCATACGATTCTTGATGCACAGACCTAGCAACTACTTGTTACACTATATTCCAATTATATCTGTATTTGTTGTTATTATTATTATTATTACTACCCTATTAATACCATATTTCGTTTAATGAGTTTTGTTTCTTGTGCAACAGAGCATGTGGCTTACAACATGCTTATATCCCTCACTGCTGGTTGATGAAAACACACAGTAAACAGCCTTTCTTGTAACCTAAGGCTTTCTACACCATTTGATATTTGCAAAAGGGTAACCCTGTATGCTGGTCGTCATTCATAGAAGGCTTTATAAAAACGAATCGGGCAACATTCACACAATGACTGAACGCTTCATCTGAGTAGAAAGCCACTCTCTAATTTGCACGAATAGAAAACGAGTGGATCCTGGCGATGTAACGAGAACTTTAACGGTGGTGCTAATTGCTGTTTCCATGTCGGTCCTACTCGGTGGTTCATGTTAACACAGCGATAGCCAACACACCGCGTGTGGTTAAAAACGTTCAACACAGACACATTTCGCCGTCTCATTTACGTTACTTTGCGTAACTGTGCACCTTACAATCGTAATGTTTTAACGAATTACGGTGTAGGCTAGCTCATCCTGATTCACGAGGCAAGGCTTCGTATAGCGACCGAGCCGATAGTTCACCGAACACTACGTCTGTATTGAAGTAACAGACCGGTTGAATAACGCGAATACACGTTTATTATCGACTTATTACCAAACCGATTGACGTAATGCGGTAGATATCGATAAGGAATATATACACACGGAATAAAAACCATTCTGCAAGTTTGTGTCTCGGGAGTTTACAAGTCGGCAAAGATCATTTTTTTAGGACCCCATTTAAACTTTAACCCGTGTATCATACATCCGAAATCCCGGGGGAAACTTACCTCTGGGCGGTCTAAAGCGTTTATATTCAAATTGTGTCCTGTAGATTTGCAACTTTACATTTTTCCAAATTTTTCTAAAATTTTTATGATATTTCGGGGCCTGGACTCCTCGGCGCGGCGCTGGAGTTGTGAAGCGCATGCATTGTGGGAGCGTGACGTCAGACGCACCACTTTGACGAACTTTTGAAAGGAGGCCAGTTGGCAAAACAGGGGCTGCTCTGGGGGGAGTGGGGGACGGGGGGAGGCAGCAGCAGTTCAGGTTCAACTCCGGCATCCGCTGTAGACAACGCACACGCAATATGGGCTACATACTGGTGTGTTAAAGGCCAGTCCAACTAATACGGTGGACATAACCGTGTGTGAATCTTCACTCACAGGGATTATGAACTACAAATTGAATAAGCCTTGGATCTATTCTTCGTATTTTGTGTGTGTTTATGTATTAGCGAATTATTACTGATATATATATAATAAACGTTTCATTCTATTTATGATTATTAATATATATATATATTACAAAGAGGATTAGATATCTTATAGGATAGTGATTATGATGCATATTGTCTAGTAGGATAATTAATACATTTGCAACTTGTCGGTTAGTGTATAAGATAATGAAAGTATGATATAATTATTATTACTTATATATATTAAACGCAATATGTGATTAACTGGACTGAATAAAAACCATTCTGTTATTAAGCCTTCGAAACACAACAAGGCTGTCGTTGATTTTTTATTGCACTTGCATGCAAGACGAAGACGGAAGATCTCTACAATTGATGACTTACAAATCGTACTTCAATCACACGATATAATAAAACCTCGAGCAATAACAATGTATTTATGGGTTATCGTGGGGCGTCAAGGGTGCAAACGGCGTAGAGAATGGATGGCGGGCTGTTTTTGTGTTGCATTCCTGCAGTAGGTTTGACCCTTAACCCCGTCGTTGTAGTCCCTCCGCCTCGCATTCCTAACAGGGTTTTCCTGCAGTAGTACAGCAAAGGCGCACGCCTGCCACTGCGCCCACTGTGTATAGGCTAGGTAGCTTAGAGAGCTAGCAACCACCACCCATCTGCACACAATCTGTTGTGAGATGCAAAAAATAACCAAACACTATATATGATGCTTTAGCCCAAAGGCGGTGGTGAACACTACAGTGAATAGCGCCCGAATCCTCACGAAAGAAGGAAGAGCTGGTGGTTTTTGGGAGCACTTATCATCTGCTTGTGCTAGCCTGCGAGCTAACGAATCCTCCTCACGGTTTCCTGACCCACAGCGACGAGTCGCTTTGTAGCGATTCGAGATCCGAGAGACACAGTCCCAACATACAATCAAGCCGCCAGTCGCGAAGAGAGGAGGAAATGAAGGACAAACAAAAGAGGAAGAAGGAGCGCACTTGGGCAGAGGCGGCTCGCATGGTAAAAAACAAGTCAAACTTTTGAATTTGAACGTATTTTGGGGCGATTTCGTGCGACCGTTTCCGACGGTCGGAGAAACTACAGACGCCAGGCGGAGGATTTGCTGGGTCGCCTCTGCACGGCGTCCCGACTAGCGGACACTCGCCATAAGACTGCGGCCCGAACAGTGTCAAATAACCCCAGCAATAACACAACATCGTTGCATTTTTCTGTATATGTGTCTGAATTACTGTTTTATTTTTACAACATTGTTTGTGTAGTGTAGCCTCACCGAGAGCTAGCCCGCAGCCTTCAATGTTGACTTGCCGAGGATTCGGCTAACGCTAAATGCTAACGTTAGCAATCTGCTAACGTAGAGCTAGCAACTGTTATGTTTTCGTCCCTTTGTTTGTAGGCAGCAAGTTAGCTCCCGTTGTCATATTTATCATCTTCACCTGGCTCACCGCTAAATAGTCCACTAAATATCCAGTTATAATTATTATAGAAAACATACCTTGATGGTTATTTAAAGGGATTATAATATGCAAACAGAACATCATTGGTAACTATTCAACATAGCTGTCTCTGGGCTAATTCAGTCCCGGTGTGACATACTACTTCGTGTAACCCTGAATGGACACGGCTACAGCTAGTATACATGGCTCTGTCTTCTCATTTCCTTTTTGACAGAAGGGCATGTACTTTGGACAGAACCAAAATAGGCTTTGCCCTTCTGTCAACCTATAGTATTTCTAATCACTCTTGAGCTGGAATTAAGAACGTACTATACCACTAAACTAGAATGGAATAAGTTGGCCTAAAAATGGACAAGAAAATTGATGGTTGCATGTTTTAGCCACCATAAACCTCGAGATAAATAATGTAAATTGAGTTTACCCAATTAGAGGGTGTGTTGATGTCCAATGGATTCCTTAATACCAATAGTATTGTAGGAACCTCAATCAAGGGCAAATACTAGTAGGTGGCATTAGCCAATTACAAGTTTTTAAATAACCGTATGTACTTCAGTGTTGTGACTTTGTTTCCGTTTTTATTTATTAAAATGTATCGGGTCAGGTGTGGAGGAAAGGTGATGCCCCTTTTTTGGCCAATAACAACACTGAATATGCATTGTCTTGGTGCTTTTACCTTTAGCAAGATCAAAACTTCAGAGAACGTAGACAATGAGAACATCAGAGAACGTAGAAGAGTCCCAATTGCAAAACATGGTAACCGGTACTGCATTTGCTATTTAGTCATTTAGCAGACGCTTTTGTCCAAAGCCTCTTACAGTCATTAATGAGAAGGTAGGATTAGGCGCCTTGTTCAAGGATGCTGCCAGGTAGACTGCAGATGCAGAACCATTGGGCTGAGACTCAAACCCCCTAACCATTATCGTATCCCCTCATTAATTTACAGTTTTCTTTATTGTGGGGAAATTCCATATAACAAAGCTTCTACATTTATTGATATACATATCCAGTTGCTTAATTTGTCATTTGCTTTTGTTGTTTAAACACAGTCACAAATAATTGAATCACGTGGATATGCTGTTTCATAAGGGCAAGCGTTACATATGTATTTGGAAGGAAAGCATTATCTTTTAAGTGGAATGCAGTGTAGCATCAGGTGGCAATAAAACTACACATCTACAAGACGAACATTTATTTTGTAGGAATTCAAACAACACTTAACTCTGTTACAATAGGTTCCACATCTCTCAATCTTTACGCTGCAACATTTCTTCTCAGGAACCCTAGCATACATATTAGTCCCTTTGTGCAGCATATCAATATTAGTTTCTCAGGGTTTCAGACTTGCCATGTTATCCATTTAGATACTTGTTGTGATGTATTCTTTGTGGCCTACGTTGATAAGAAAGCCGTTAACGGCTTTTCGTCTGTCAAATGTCCTGTGGTTTTGCAAGACATTGTTGAATTTTCTCCTACAGTTTATCAGGCCTCACAGACCTGCTGTGTTGATTTCAAAGTCATTTTATCCCGATTTTCTCTGTGAGGGGGCTAACAAACGCATGACATTTTGGCAGGTATTGGAGAACTTCTCTGATGCCCCAATGACACCAAAACAAATCCTGCATGTCATCCAGACAAAGGGTCTAAAAGAAATGAGGTGAGACACACACACACACACACACACACACACACACACACACACACACACACACACACACACACACACACACACACACACACACACACACACACACACACACACACACACACACACTATTAAAGTAAATTGTTGTTTTGAAAGAGTAATGAAATGCCCTAGTCCCGGCCCACATATACAATAAAAATAATGGATGGTCCAATCATGTTGGGGAAAACGTCCTAGAAATCCTATTGGTCAAACCAGAGATCCAGGGGATTGCGGTGAAACCAACTGCTGGTTCTATCCCCCTTAAAAAAAAAAACGAGAAAAAAAAAACTGCCTTAAAATGACCTCCTGAGAAAGGTGGCGACAAGAGAAGTGATAAAGAATGTTTTAAACCCTAAAAACCATTGGCCTGCGGAAAAGCTTTTCATTCTACTCTTCAAACTCAAATCTGTTTAAAAAAATCTCCCAAGTGTCCTAGTTATGATTTTGTTCTAATTCTTATTTTCTCTCTCCGCATATCACCTGGGACCTCCTCAAACCATCGTTCTCCTCACACAAGGAGGTAGGTCTGACGTGTTTATTGGCTAAAGAAGCATTTTCCACCACTTAATTATTCACTACATTTTTGTCTGGCAGTCCTGTGTGCTGACTCAGTATTGTTTCGTGGCTCTCATCGGAGCCATAATCCCTGGCCCATGTATATTCAAGAGTTGCTCAGAACTATTCCCCAACTTAATGTTCGAGCTTAAGTGTCACACCACATGTGTGTTCCTAGCTTCATTTTAACCTTCATTCATTAACTGTGTGAGCATGCTTGTGCAGCGCAGCTTAAATTAGTTCATCCGTAGAGGGTGATAAATGTCATTTCTCTTTGTGGTACCAGTTATTGTGTCTACTGGTATTTGGTGCCCATTATTTATGCCTTGTGACATCCATCCTATTCGGCGGACTCAAGTTCCATTACCGTTTACTATTTGGTCATTTAGCAGATACTCTTCTCCAAAGCATCTTAGTTGTTTAATGTTTGTTGATTTATGTGAGTAGGTAGAGATTAGGTCAATGGTGCATACAGGTCGACATAGGGATTCAAATTGGTGGAGGTGGGGGGGCGGGATTTCTGTGGCCTGGTGCATCGTAACACGAGGGTCCTTTTGTGTGTTTCTAGTGGGACGGCTCCTCTTGCATGCCTGGTCACCATGCTACACTCCCAGGTGAGGGGAGACCGAGTCAAGAACAGCATCTTCTTCAAGCTGCCGGGACGCATGAGCCTGTTCACTCTCAAGGTACACCTCTCCTCATCCATATTTAAATGCACTCGGACCATCAGTGGAGATCGGCATTGGAACTTTACATGCAATGTTTGGGGGCCATTTTGTTTTGCCCATCTGTAATAGGATTTCTGTGTGTTGTTTTTTTGTTAACTTTTTTTGTTAAAATCTGAATTGTTAAAGTTATTATCACTTTTGATCTGTTGGACACGCCTAACAGTGCCACAGGGTGTCGTATTTCAGAAGTCACTCCTTTGTTAGACATGGCACCTGATAGCGCAATTATAAACTGGGGAGATTCTCAGCTATGGTTCTTTTTATAGCCTTGTATTCAGTTTCACATGGAGTCTAGCAGTTTTTCCATTTCTTTGGACAGAGGGAGAAACAAGTTTTTATCTGTTGTGTTTTGTGCAAATCTGGCAGATTTTATTGGTGAATTTTATAATATAAAGATTAAAGACTAATCTTGTCACATCTAGACATTTTGTACATTTTCATAAGAGCAATAAGTAGAGTATTTGACTATTCATTCATTGACTAGCAGACACTTTTATCCAAATTAAAATTTCTGAACAGTGAATTCAGATACAGGTGGATTGGGGGTATGTATCCTTTATGCATGCTTTATTTATCTTATAAGAGGGTTAGTGCGTTAGCTGCTTTTACAGGTGTTGTAAGCTGACTGCACGCGGTCTGCAGCATCAATTTTGTCTGAAAAATCTCCTAAAAGCTGGACCATCGATGTCATTCGTCCGTTTTGGAGAACGCAAACTTTTTCTGTCATACATTTCCATGATTTTTCTTTTTTTACGGAACCGTACGATTAAGGACGTTGATCATTGGGAATCGAACCCCGTACCTCCACGGCAGGGATTCAAACAAGTCACTCCACTGTCCAGCCGCACTCTGAGTCGGGTCTAAATCTCTCTGGGTGCTACTCTGCAGAAGAACGCCCTGCAGTGGACCAAGAGCCCCACGGAGGCAGACACCGCTACAGACGCCACCGGGGCCTCCAGCGCCTCCACCGCCAACCCCACGGCCTCCTCCACCGGCCCCGGCACCACCACCGCCGCCGGCTCCGGGCCGGGCCTGGCCCACGCCACCGCGCCCGAGGGCGCCGAGCAGGAGAGCTGCGACTCCACCGAGACCACGGCCAACGCCAGCGGGGAAAACGATGGTAGGCTGACTGACATGAGCTGGGAGGGGGGGGGGGGGGGGGGGGGGGGGGCGCGCCATCGTCACCAGACGGGAGATATGGGCGTCACAGCAGAAGGGAGTCGGGAGGCCCCCCATATACATTTACAAAGGGATGCACATTCACACTAGGGTCAAACCATAAGGCCCAATCCCATTTCTAACCCTTACCCCTTACCCCTTCACCCCTTACCCCTTACCCCTTCACCCTTTCCCTTCCCCCTTCCCCCTTCCCCCTTCCCCCTACACCCTTCCCCCTTCCCCATACCCCTTCAGAACAAGGGGGAGGGGGAAGGGGTAGAAATGGGATTGGGCCTTTATAAGTAATGGTATTGGAAATGTATCTAATACACAATGTGTGTGGGTGTGTGTGTGTGGAGGGTAGAAAATGAAAAATGTTGGAACGCTACCTGCTAACCACGACAGTAAAAAAAAAAAAAAAAGGCGATGTTCATGTTGCACTATATTTATCGTCATTGTGTATTATTTATGAATTAAGCTTGGCGCCAGTGTCTGACTAATACACAGTCCTGATTATATTCCCACCCATTCTGCGGTCACTTGGCTTGAGAGGCCCACGGTGTGTATCCTACAGCATGCCTTAACCCCTCCCCCTTCAACCCCTGTAGCCTCAGTAGACGAGAGCTCCTCCAGCGCCTCGTGCTCCGCCGAGCCCACCCCCCCAAGCCAACCACAGACCCGCCTCAGCCGGGCGGCCGGGCAGCAGAGCCGCGCAGAGTCCCAGACCCAACACGCCACCCGCCTCAGCCGCTCCAGACAGGTAGAGCGCAGCACACGCCGGCCCCGCGGCCGGGCAGAGGGCCGTCACGTGGGGAGCACGTGGTGGTGGGACACCGAGGCCGCGTCTCAAGACAGGGTGTCCGCGCATCCTTAAAAAGTCTTAAATTCATGTTTCTAAATTTAAGGCCTTAAAATGTCTTAAATTCGTTACAAATGTCATATGCTGGTCTTAAATACTTTAACTCAAGGTCTTAAATTTGTCGGGGCAGGACTATATATTGTTTTATTTTTCTCGTCTGACTTTTCAGGAAGGACATGTAGAGAGGCTTCTTTCTTGCTAGCTGCATATATAAACGATTATCTGCGTGCTTGCTAGCTAGTCTGCAACAATGGGTAGGTAGCAAATTCAAGGACAGTTGGCTGGAAGACGTCCGTTTCCGAAGTTGGCTCGCGTCTTTTGCCAACCCCCACCATCGTGTGTTTTAGGTCTTAAATTTCATTCAAGGTGGTGTTAAAAAGGTCTTAAAAAGTCTTAAATTTGAATTGCTGAGACCTGCAGATACCCTGCAAGAGGACAGCTCATTGGTTTGATCGGCTCTCGGGTCGTTATGGCCAGGGTTAAAGGGGACATATTATACCACCAGGTGTGAGCGTGACTAGCCTTACAAGCCGTTTCGAAAATCCGGCCCATATGACATCACTAGTGGGCGTGTCCACCTAGATCTGTGCTGGATAGATGAGCAACGTTTACTTCAGTCCACTGGGTAGGCATGCATCTGAATTCAGTGCAAGTGGCCATGGAAAAAAAAAAACCTGCTTCATTACTAGACGGTGGATTCATGTTTGGGCCAATGGGAGGCCTGGAACTGAATCCTCTGGTTACAGGGTTCCATTACAGAAACATGTGACAAAAATGGTATTAACCGTGCAACCTTGGAGAGTGCATCCAATTCGTCCTCTTCCTCTTCGTTCTCATTCCTCATGTACTGACCCCTTCCCCCCCCCTCTCTCTCTTCTCCCCCTCTCACCCCTCCAGTCAGGGAGACAGAGAAAGAAGGCAGTGATGATGCCAAGAGTGGTCCTCACTCCGCTGAAGGTGAACGGAGAGCACGTTCCATCAGGTAAATATAGCAGTTTTATATTTAACCCCCCCATCCCCACCCTGCTGCCCTTCCTCCTAATACCCCTCCGACCCCCCCCCCCCTGGTTCTGTCTGCTTTGGGGCCTGGCTGTCGCAGCTGCGTGCTGTAGCTTTTGTCTCTGTAGACCATGTAATTCTTGGATTTTCACTTGTAAAGACGACTTTAATTACACATTGCTTTGACACACTGAAGGCCAAAATATTAGTATGTGAAATAATTAGTTTTTTCTCTATTTATCAATAGTAGTTTGGTTGGTATAGATGTATTGGGTCTTATTCACTCCAATCCTACAGAATATAGATGTTTCAGGCGTTTTGTGTTATTGTGACAACCTGAAGCTCATCCGCTGTTCTCCTGACAGTCCGCCACCTCCCAGAGATTGCTGTCTGGCCCTACTACTCAGTTTTTGACAACCACTTTCCTCCAATCTGGATTGTATATAAGGTGTTGGCTCTGTCCTTGGCTGTGCTCTGAATGCAGAGGCATTTCCGTGTTGTTTGCGAACTTACTGTGAGAATCTGTGTCTTGGACCGTGACGCTAAGCTCCTAAGTGAAACTCCTTGCAGGATTTCTGAGGCTTATTTCACCACTTTCGTAAATGGCATCGTTGCGGTGGATTCTTATGGATTACATCACCCGCCATAGTAAGAAAGGATGGGGTAGACATGGGAACAAACAGTGTTATGTAGTGAAGCACCACTTTTTTGCGTTACATCTACAGTCTTGAGTAGCATGGGGAGAAATGAGATGCGCTCGGAAGAGTTGATATGCACGTGTTCCTCGTCGCCATGACGCAATTGGGGCTGGAATTCTCACTTTGGGCCTCTGGATCTTCTGTCTCCCTCTGCTTCCGCCGCCACATCTTACCCGTGCCGTAGCCTATACTATAGCAACCCGTTTGCACCCCCACCACCACCACCAAACCTACTGTACCCCCCACCCGCAGACCCCCCGCTCAGCTATGACCCCACAGCCAGTGTCTGACCGGCTCCCTACTGCCACCTCCCCCCCCCCCCCCCCTCCTCCTCCTCCTCTTCCTCCTCCCCCCCTTCAGGAGCTGCCGGGAGGCGCAGGGAAGCCTCTAGGGGTACGGGGGGGCCCACGCTACGCGCTCGCCCAGATCTGGGCTGGAAGCGCCCGCAACACTTCAAGAACATGCACGGCCTTCACCCAGGTACAGGCCAAACCTCAACCCCCCCCCCCCCCCCCCCCCAACCCTACAGGAGCCCCCCTGTAACGATACGGTGATGTCCGCCCCTCCTCTCCTCTCTCTGGGCCACTCTCAGCATCAGCCGACCTCCACTAGATGACGGCTACACCTCTTCAACTGACATTAGTCTGCTATGATCTGCTGCCGATAGGATCCAGGGAGTTATCCGTTCTGTCGTTTGAAAGCTTGAAGGATCATACCGGTCTTGGTGGTCAAACCGTGCCTGCCACGAATGTAAACAACGGTCATTTAGCAATTTCGTCAGTTTGAACTGAGCGTCGGTCTGTATGGAGTTGGATTCCCAGGCAGTATCGGCACAACAAAGTGCTTTTTTTTCGAAAGGATGGGTGATTTATGATTTGAGTAAAGCCGGGAGAGCCAGCTACGATGGTTTGATTACCATCAATATTATCCTTTTAATTGGGAGCCGTACAAGATAAGCCACATGGGCAACATAACGCCTCAGAAAAAAACATTGTGGTGTGTAGAGCGTGGGTCTTACAGTAGCTAGGTGCTGTCGGGTGGCAGGGTGAATAACTGAATCCCAAAGTGTACGGAAATTAGGCAGTTGGTTGACCTGTCACTCATTCCACCATTTCGGCGCAAGTTCCCTCCCGAGTGGAGGATACATTTAAATGAAAGGCTTCCTGTCCAAACTCTCCTGCATGCAGCTGGTGTGCATCGTGGGTTCGGTACGTTGGAGGAGTTTGGAGACGGCCCTGGAGTCTGCAGACAATGAGAGTTCATGAGCCCTTGTCTGATTGCGGACCGTGCACTTTATCCGTGTTTACTCTATTATTGAATCAATAGTTGAAGTCGTTTTGAATTGTAGATTAAAAAAGGGATGTTGGGTTCAGTGATCTCAGATTAGTTAATTCCTTTATATTTTGTTCTCAATCTACTTCTTGTCTAATGCACTGGTTTTCAAACAAAACAGTTTTCCTGACTTACTACTTCCAACCCTGGTAATGTGAACTGACTATGACAATCTAGGACCGATTTTGTAAATTAAAATTTACAACAGAATGAATCCGCTCTTTAGGCTGGTAAGTTTCCACACAAGGAATTGACCTACAAGGCATTTTTCTTGGTGCACTACTACCCAAAGGACCAGAAAATGCATACTAATGCACATTTTGAGCGCTGTACATGTTACACACCAGGAACACTACAAAGCTCCGAGTGATTCACTGAGGCGGTTCTGTTGTACGTTCAGGTGGTTGACCCCCCTCCCTCCCTCCCTCCGTGTCACGCAGGGCCCATGAAGAGGAACCGAGGAGGCGTGGACGTGGACTTTGAGACGCCCGGCTCAATCCTGGTGAACACCAACATCCGTGCGCTCATCAACGTGCGCACCTTCTCCGCCTTCCCCGCACACTCCCAGCAGCAGCTCCTGCAGCTGCTCCCCGAGGTGGACCGCCAGGTGGGTGTCTCTGAGGCCCGGCCCGGCCCGGCCCGTCCCGGGCGGGGCGGGGCCGAGCCTGCACCAAGCAGGTCTTGGGCTCCCCACGAAACGTTGTCGTACCACATACCCAAAGTCTCGTTAAAACATTCTCCCAGACCGGTTGAACGGGAAAGAGGAGAGCGGCCTGACGCAACTGCCGTTGTAAAACGCATCCGCTGTTCCGAACCCGAATCGTTAAAAGTACTCTTTTGTGTTAAACTCGAACAATGATTTGTAGGTCGTAAGTTTGCAACCTTATTTAATAGTACTATGTTTATGTTAAACATTAACAACGGTAGGTCCAAAGTCTGCTACCTCCTTTTGAAGTCAAGGGGACCTTTTCAGTCAGTAGTAGCCAAGATAAAATTTGCCTCAAAGCTAATATTAACTAACTATGACCTCATGGTCATGTGACTCCCCACATGCCCTCTGATTGGTGACCTCTGTCCCTGCAGGTGGGTCCCGACGGCATGGCCCGCCTCAGCAGCTCGGCCCTCAACAATGAGTTCTTCACCCACGCGTCACAGAGTTGGAAGGAGAGGCTTGCTGAAGGTGGGTCAACACCTGGTCTCATGTGCTGCGTTTCTGGGCCGGCCCCCAAAGGAGGAACGCCCCTTCTGTAGTCCTTCTCAAGGGGGGTCCTCCCTTTTGGGTTTGTACCTGGCTTAGGGTCAGGTGGTTTAGTGTCACTGTGGACACCGGTTACCTTTCGTAACTCCTACCTTGGAGTAGCCTGCGTTGCTGTATGGGGTTTGACCTTTGCCATTGGTTATAGTCCGCGCTTTATTTACAAAGATACTATTGAAGGTCTCTGCATAAGCGTCAGTGCACAGGATAAACCCTCTAGATTAAAGATGATTGCCACCTTCTGTCACAGAACAAACACGAAATGTTATTCAGCATGTATGCCAAACGTGATTTAATTTCCGCAGCATCAATTTATGCAGATTCGCTACCTGCGATGCTAAACGTTATGCTAATGCCGACCCCAGATACACTCTTTATATTCAAGCTCGTCTGCTTGGGGGACAGACGGGTCAACAGAGCAGTGTCCCGTCACGCTGCAGTAAGGGGGGGGCTCACCGTGTCCCTCTGCGTTCTCTCTCTTACAGGGGAGTTCACCCACGAGATGCAGGTGCGTTTCCGACAAGAGATGGAGAAGGAGAAGAAGGTGGAGGCCTGGAAGGAGAAGTTCTTCGAGGAGTACCACGGTCAAAAGTAAGGGGACTGCTCGCCGAGATAAGAGCACACTTTAACCAATCCCAGACGGCCAGTCTGGGAGGTGTACCTTCAGGCTGCTGACGCACTACTCTCCCCCCTCTCCCCCCCCCCCCCCCCCCCCCCTCCAGGTCCGGTCTGACACGGGAGGAGTCGCTGAAGCTGACGATGAGCGAGGCGGCCGAGGTGGCGGGCGGCGTGCTGGACGACGAGGCGGCGGCGGCGACGGCGGCGGCCACCGGCACGCCCAAGAGACGCAGCGTGGGGCGGCGGCGGCGGGACGGCCGCATGCGGAGGCGCACGCGCGCCGACCTGCGCCGCCGGGCGCGCCGCACGCTCTGCAAGGCGGCCACGCCCACCCTGCAGTCCCCCGAGCCCTCGGAGGCGGGGGGCGCCCTGCTGGACACGTCGGCGGCGTCGCTCAACTCGCCCATGTCGGACGGCGCGGCGGTGCAGGCCGAGGTGGTGCTGCAGGCCGACTCGGGCCTGGAGGTCGCCCCCCCCGCCGCCGAGTGCCCCCCCGCCGAGCCGGAGCCCGCCGGGGCCTCTGCCCCCGCCCCCGTCACCGCCCCCCGCCTCCGTCACCCCCGCCGCCGCCGCTCCCGAGCCCGAACCCGAACCGGAGGCAGAGCCCGAAGCCGCCGCCGCGCTCACGCCCACGCCGACGCAGACCCCAACGCCCACGCCCACGCCGACCCCCACGCCGACCCCCACGCCCACGCCCACGCCCACTCCGACCCCCAGCCAGAGCCCCGCCTCCACCAGCGCCAACGAGGAGCCGGAGGCGGCGGCCAGCCTGCTCCCCGAGGAGGCGGCCCCGCCCCTGGCCTCCACCTCCTCCCCTTCCTCCTCCTCTTCGTCGTCGTCCTCGGCCTCCTCCCCGGCCTCCTCCCCCTCGTCCCCCCCCTCCTCCTCCGACCGGCCGGGGGAGGTGTTCGCCGCGGGCCTGGACTCTTCCTCCTCCTCCTCCTCCTCGTCCTCCTCCTCCTCCTCCTCCAGCGCCGTCGCCGCCGTGGACCTCCTGGACGACACGGCCTCGGTGGTCACCTCGGCCACGGGGGGCACCGGCACCAGCAGCCGCGAGAGCAGCCCCTCAGCCAGCCCGGCGCCCACCCACCGCCCCCCCTCCTCCTCCTCCTCCTCCTCTGCCGCCGCCGCCGCCCAGCTCAAGGAGCAGAAGAGGCGGCCGGACGAGGCCCAGGCCTTCGCCAGCTTCCCAGAAAAGCGGCCGCGCATCGACGACCGTCAGTCCTTTCGTACCACAATTGACGGTGTCCGCACGGAGAAGCCCCCGCCGGCAGCAGAGGAGCCCAAGGTCCCGCCCATCAGGGTAAGACGGGGTTAGCGTGGGGGGGGGGGGGTTAGAAGCAGGGTCCTGAGTCCTAGGGCCTAGATGATTAGATACGACTTTATTAGTCCCACCGTAGGAGAAATTAGAAATGAGTCGAGTAGTAGTTCATTCGTGCTAGGTTTAGCTCCTCAAACGAAACGCGTTCTCGAGGCGCTCCCAGTCTCTCATTTATCTGTCAGGCACTTTGTTAATTGTGAAGCACGGCGATATTATTGACTGCTGATCAAACATGTAACTGGGTAAAATAATATCAGATTTATCCAAATCTGCCAAACCTTAAGTCCTTCAACAGACCGTTACCATCCTAACCTCTTTAACCCTCTCTCTCCCCTCTCCCCTCTCCCCTCTCCCCTCTCTCCTCTCCCCCCCTCTCTCCCCTCTCCCCTCTCTCTCCTCTCTCTCCCTCCTCCCCTCTCTCTCTCCCCTGTCTCTCTCTCCCCTCTCTCTCCCCTCTCTCTCCCCTCTCTCTGTCCCCTCTCTCTCTCCTTCCCCCCCCCCCCCGCTCTCTCTCTCTTTTCCCCCCCCCCCGCTCTCTCTCCAGATACAACTGTCCAGAATCAAACCGCCCTGGGTCAAGGGGCCCCCCACCTACCAGATCTGCCCCCGCATCGTGCCGGCCGGCGAGGGGTCGCGGCGGTCGGGGACGGGGGGCGCGCGCACCCTGGCGGACATCAAGGCCCGAGCCCAGCAGGCCCGCGCCCAGCGGGAAGCTGCTGCTGTTGCAGCCACTGGCGCCGGGGCAGGGCCGGGCGGGGGGGGGCTGCGGCCTCCTGCTGGGCTACCGGATCGCAGCAGCGGAAGACGAACAAGAGAGCACCCCGGACCCGTCGAGCCCGGAGGAGGAGGAGGAGGAGGAGGAGGAGGAGGTGGAAGAAGGGGAGGTGGTGGTGGGCTGGAGGAGGAACCGCAACCGGCTGCGGACGCTCATCCGCCTGGAGCACAACTACAGCCTGTAGAGCGGGCGGAGCGCGCCGCGCCGCGGCCCTCGCCCTCGCCGTCGGCCACCTCCACCTCCACGGCGTCGGAGTCCCCACAGAGCCCCGCCTCCGCCTCCGCCCCCACCCCGCCCCGGCAGCGGGCGGCTGAGGAGGAGGAGGGGGCGCCGGCGCCGGCGGCCCCCCCGACGGCAGCGGCGACGGCCGGGGCGGTGGTCCGCGTCAAGACGCCCCCCGACGGGATCTCCGAGGACGGGGACACCATGTCGGCCACGGAGCAGGACGGGGGACCGGAGCCCCCCGCCAAGGAGAGCCCCCGGTCCCGCCCGGACCGGACGGCCCCCCCCGCCACCGCCGTCGCCGTCGTCATGGAGACGCTGAGCCAGTGGAGTGTGAGCAAACCCCTGGCACCCACCTCCATCCCGGACTCCCTGCCCCGGTTCGGGGCCCAGGGTGTGGACGTCATCCAGAGCCTCGCGGCGGCCCCCTCCCACTGGGAGCAGGGGGGAGGAGGGGGGGGAGGAGGGGGAGGAGGAGGGGGGAGTGTGATCCAGCACGGCTCGCACCACGTCGGGCCGCCCGAGGGCCCGCCCTCCTCCAGAGCCAGGCGGGGGTCCCCCTCCTCCAGAGCCAGGCGGGGGTCCCCCTCCTCCCAGCGACGGGGCTTGACGAAGAGAGGGCAGGGAGAGGCGTTGGAGGAAGAGGAGGAAGAGGAGGAGGTGGAGGACGACGCCGCTGGGGGCCACAGCGACTCCACGGAGACGGCCTCCGACTGTGAGAACGAGACCCACGAGGAGGACCAGCCGCTGGACTGGCCCCGCCCCCTCCCCGGCCAGAGGAACGGCCTGCCCGTCATCCGCGGGCCCCCCCCCCCTCCTCCTCACCAACACGCCGTCATCCAGGCCCGCCACGGCCCCACCGTCATCCAGCCCTGCTACCCCAACGGCCTGGCCCCCCACCCCCCGTCCGGCCGCTCCCAGGACCCGCAGCCGCCCCCCCCCCGAGCCCAAGCACAAGCCCCCCCCCGCGGCCACGGGGCCGAGCCCGCGGCCCCCCAGGGCTCCCCGGACGAGGACGGCAGAGCGGCCGCCAAGCCCGCCCCCGCCCCCGCCCCCCACGGAGCGGCCACAAACACTTCCCCGGCCGGCCCCCGGAGGGTGGCGGCGGCGGGGGGGCTGGGCGGCCGGCCCGTGTCCAGCGTGGAGGCCAACAACCCCCTGGTGACGCAGCTGCTCCAGGGCGGCCTGCCGCTGGAGAGGCTGCTGCCCCCGTCCCAGGGCGCCACCCGGCTGGAGATCAGCCGCATGCCGGGCGCCGCCGCCGCCCCCCCGCCGCCGCTGCCGCCCTCCAGGGCTCCGTCGGGGGCCCGGACGTCAGGCCCGGCCCGGGGCCACCCCCCCGCGGAGCCCCTGAGCCCGTCGCAGAGCCTGGGCTCCTGCGGGAAGGAGCAGTACCCGTCTCCTCCTCTAGGGGCCGTGCCCGTCATCACCTCCTCCTCCTCGCGCTCCTCCCTCGACCACGCCCCCCAGAACTCGGCGGCGGCCGAGTCGGCCGTGATCCGGGAGCCCCCCAGGCACAGGGCCACGCCCGAACGGCCCCACCCCCCCCTCGTCAACAACCACGCCGCCCACAACGGGCCCCTGTCCCCGCCGGCCGACCAGCCCCGCCCCCCCTCGCCCTCCCTCAAGATGAGCTGGGGCCCGCCCCTGCCGCAGCCCTACCACGCCCCCGGGCCGACGCAGCTCTCCCCGGCCTCCGGCGTCAAGAGCGAGGCCGGGGCGCGGCCCTCCTGCCAGCAGCAGGCCCTCCCCAAGCCCCCCGGCCCCCCCCCGCCCGGCCCGGGCCTGAAGAAGGAGCCGGGCTGCCACGGCGACGGCTACCTGTCGGCGGGCGGCGCCATGGAGGCGCTGGGCGACGGCTACCTGAGCGGCGGCGCCATGGAGGGCCTCCTCAACATGGAGATGACGCTGGCCCGCATGGCCAAGAAGGAGCACATGGGCAAGTCGCCCTACAACCACTGCCCCTCGCCCTGCTCCTCGCCGGGCCCCGCCGCCTCCTCGCTGCCCTTCCAGCTCTACGGCAAGCTGCCCAAGCAGGGCGGCGGCGGCGGCGGCGCGGGCCTCAGCTACACGGCCAACGTGTCGGTGATGGACGGCGCCGGCGGCTTCACCCGCAGCCTGGCGGACGGCGTGCTGCAGCTGCGGCCCCGGCTGGCGCCCGGCCAGACGGCCACGCTCAGCATCCAGGCGTACGCCGACAGCGGCACGGAGGAGGTGGCGCTCAAGTGCTCGTGCCGCCTCAAGGCCATGATCATGTGCCAGGGCTGCGGCGCCTTCTGCCACGACGACTGCATCGGCCCGTCCAAACTGTGCGTGTCGTGTCTGGTGGTCAGATAGTAAGGGGGGGGGGGGGGGCCGGCGGCGGCGGGGTTAGGGCGACGCCCGGCGTCTGTATAAACGACTCTGTATCTATTGAAACATGTAAAGTATTAGGCGGCCGCGGGCGCCTGAACCGAGGACTTGGAGGCTCCGGGGGGGGGTAGCCCTCCTCCCCGGGCTGAGGAGCAGAGCAGGGAGACGGACTCTGCCGGCAGTGTTGCCTTGTAAATTAGAATCGATCTGTATTAATATTATTTGTCTTTTTTTCTTTTTTTTGGTTGTTGCAGATTTTTCAGATTTTTTTTTTTTTTTTTTAAGACGTTCTGCTGTTACATTATTGTATTATTATTATAATTATAATTATTATTATTACTATTGGTATTCTTGTGCGTTTTCTGGGCATGATGGATTGTAAATTGTGCCTTGTCTTTTTTTTTCTCCTCAGAAACATTTACCTCATCTTCTCGCTCCACTCGTCATCACTGAGTGTGAAAAAATGGCCGCCGGTTTGTTGGGCTCTTCTTGTGCTGTGCCCCGGCGTGACCTGTTCTCGTCTCTTGCGCAAAGAAATATTTTTTTAACCATTAAATGACATTAAATTGACCTCTGCCATGGCGTGTTTGTTATTCTTTTGGAGGTCGGTCTACCAAACATTTCACACTGCAGTCTTTCTACCATACAACAAATGACTTAAACCAAAAATGTGTTTCAATCATTAAGCACAACTGGTGTTCAATCAACCTCCAACAAAAGGGTTACACCCAACAAGATCTCTTTACTTCCTATTTAATATTTTTATAATTTATCAAGGATTTTAGAAAAGATTGACTAGGTAGGCTGTCGCCAAGTGGATCAAATCCAGGTCCTTTGGTTGGAATCCAACTAAGTAACGGACACCGCCAACGGTGTGGAAATTTGCAGTCAATAATTAACTTGGAAGATATTCAAGTCAAAACGACGCTTTTAAACAAATGACAAATGGTAGTGCTGCTTAGAAGTTGAAAACCTTTATTGAGGCAAACATTTAACACCGCAGTCTTTCTAAAATACAACGAATGACTCGACCACAAATGTGTTTCTATCATTAAGCAGAACTGGTGTTCAATGAACCTCCTACACAGGGATTACACCGAACAAGATTTTTATTATTTTATGACAGAAAACCAAACCACTTGGGTCTTCTGCTGTACTGCTCAGAACTATTCTTGAATCGAATTGAGACCAACCTGAACATACAGGTTGGTCTCAACATACATACTATACAGTCTGTTATCTTTGATATTTATAATTCTGTTGTCCTGGCAGATGCGTACTGTGGACAGACTGTCATTTCAAATTGCCCACATACATTTATAACAATGGTTTTACATTTTCAACAACTGATAAAGATTTGGGGATGTACACGGCTATCAAACATTGGAGTAGAAAGAGGTAAATAAAAACATGCACAATTTGTAAAATCCAGTAAGAGCTCCTTTATTTTATGGTTTCTTTATGTCACATTATTTTATTTGTGTACACATTTGTGTAAAGGCATTCTCAATAGGCAGGGTACACTATGTGTGCAGGGAAATGGTTTATTTACAGACCAGATGGATGGCACTAGGATTTAAAGGAAAACCAAATTCCCAATTTGAGGTATCGCCAACGATCAACCCTTATAAAACTCCTTTGCGTAGACCTCTGCCAGTCCCTCATGTCTTTTGAGGGTTGAGCTGTGTGGCTGTCCAGGCTGCTGTCTCCAGACACTCGCATCAAATTAGACGTTACCATATCAATAAAACATTTATGGACGGCAGCTGGTCCCCCAAAACGAGCAATCAAGGTTAACTCATGCAATGGCATGCGTCTAACCTATGGCGGGCAATTGAGTCCATATATACAACTTATCCACTGTTTGTTTTTACTTTGTGCATTAAAGTCGACATTGTGAACTCTGTATCATTACTACTGATTCCTTTTCATCCTGAACAAGTAGTTCTAGGGTTTGGTTTTCCTCTAAGAGCTTGCCGTCAGGGGAATGTTGAGGTGTAACTGAGGGCTGAATGAAGGGAGCTGGGACAGCCATGATTAGAGCGAGAAACAGGGGAGCTAAAGAAGTAGTCTCAGGACGGGGAACTCTGGAATAAGGACGTAGCTGTGCCCATTTTTTCCAATACGCGACACATTTGAACGGTAAACTCAAGGCAAATTCGTGAGCTTGTCGAACACTATAAATTATAACAACGATGAATAAATAAGCCACACATTCCCCAACATCTTTGTCGAGGTTTATGATAAAGCAACCGTAAAGCGATTCCCCGCAGGGCTGAACAAGCCACACAAGATGGACTGATACGATTATGGATACAATTCTTTGATAAGTCACTTTCAATCCATTTTTTTTTCCAAGGAGACTTGAGTCTTACTATCCATGTTTGTCCAATATTTGTATATATAGCTGAAGGTTCCATAAAACCAGAAGTGATTGTGCGTCAATAGAACAACCATCATTCGTATTGTGTGTAATTATGAAATGATCCTTACACAATGACTACCTAAGAAATAACTTCTGTTACAGTTTTATACCTGAAATTGTTGGAGGGAACTCCCTCTCCACTTGGAGCAATTTGGATGCTTTAATTCATATTAATGAGCCACTGGCTGGTGATTGGCTGGTAGTGTTAGTTCCATTCCCTGACATTGGCTACTACAAAACCATATCTGTTTGAGCGCCAATCAGACTTTTCAGGGGGCGGGGCTAAGGCAAATTTAGAAAGATGGTTTCTGCCATTCATTCTGATCATGTTTCCTCCACCTTGAAAAAGTGGGTCGGTGAAATCCATGCCAAAAACTAAACCTTGCAGAACTGGTTCTATAAGACCCACACTAACATAGGGGGCGGTTTGAGCTGGTTTCAGATAAGATAAGATGTACTTTATTAATCCAAGAGAGGGAATTAGGGAGAACTTTTATTAACTATCTTTTTGGCCCTAACTGTTCCCAGTAGTGGATAAGCTACATCTATGTGACTGAGAATCGTGTTCAATGGTACTTCAACTTTGTTGTACATTATACCTCTGCGTCAATCATAACTTTGTTGTTTTCCAGTTCATTTATGAACGAGTAATCGGTTCTAGGTTCCCATATATGTTAATCTGTAAATACATAAAGATCACCAGATGCCACTGAATCTGTGACTTTCAGCACTCAGATTCGACTACCAAGAACCATTAATGAAAACACCGGCATAGAGAGCCTACGGCAGCTATTCGACGCAGAAGTATAACTTCACTGTTCCCGGTTGTGGAGGAGGCATCTGTACATCGATAGACTGATGGTCATCTCTTATTTGACTCCCCATAATAGAAAATAGGGCTTTAAGCAGTGAACACTAGATGAGGTTTCAGCCTTGGAGATGCCAGCGTAGCAAAGTTTTCCTACGGAGTTGAGCGCTGTAACCCAACCTAGCTAAATGCTACCCTGGGCGTAGCGGACAGCTCAGGATTTCCATCTAAACATGGAGGGAAAAAAACGAATTGTCGGCGTCTCAGAGGTTTTTTTTCTGAGCTACATAATAATCGGAACGCCCAACGTAGCATCCGGCGCTTTTGCTGAAAGCTCCCAATGTTCACGCTTTAAGAGCGAGGACCTCCCCCCCCGCCCCGCCCCCGGCCCCGCCCCCCCGCCTGGCCCCGCCCCCTTACTGTTCCCGGTAGTGCAGGAGGTACATCTTCAGGGGCTCGGGCAGCGGCAGCCCCAGTATCTGCTCCCTGAGCCGGTTCACGGGGGACTCCTGCAGGAGCGCCCCGGCCTCCCGCCGCTGCTGCTCCTCCTCCTCCTCCTGCTCCTCCTCCTCCACGCGGCTCAACCGCTCCGACGCCCGGCAGTCCGTCTCCCGCCCCTCGTCGTCCTCCTCCTCGTCGTCCTCCCTCTCCTCGTCCTCCTCCCAGGCCTCCCTGGCGCCGTAGGCCGGGCCCCGGTCCAGGGGCTCAGGGAGCAGGCGGCTGACGAAGGTGTAGCGGTTGGCCAACACGGCGCGGGCCAGCTGCTGCTGCTGGGGGAGGATCCGCGGCCGCAGCGCCGCCGCCGCCGCCGCCGCCGCCGCCGGCCCCCCCGACAGGAGCCTCTTCTTGGGCAGGACTCGGGGCGGCGGGGCCTCCGTCAGGACGTGGCGGATGGAGATGCGGGCCAGGTCCTGGAGCGCCCGCACCTCGAACATGGAGGCTTTGGGGGTTCAAGAGTACAACGAGATACGTTTTTATCCGGACCAAGAGTAGCTTGTCTGGATAAACTACGGCCAGGTAGGGTCATAACCTGCTCAGTAATGTTCTCAGCAGTAATGGCCTACAACTAAATCCATGCCAAAAACTAAACCTGGCCGAACTATTCTTCTATAAGACCCACACTAACATAGGGGGCGGTTTGAGCTGGTTTCATATAAGATAAGATGTATTTTGTTAATACAAGAGAGGGAATTGGGGAGAACTTAGTTTTATTAACCATCTTTGTGGCCCTAACTGTTCCCAGTAGTGTATAAGCGACATCTATGTGACTGAGAAACGTGTTCAATGCTAGTTAGCCTTTGTTGTACATTATACAGCTGCGTCAATCATAACTTTGTTGTTTTCCAGTTCATTTATGAACGAGTAATCGGCTCCGCCGTGGCCTATACCGCTTGAGTAAGCAGTGTAGGCCTCTTGCTCGAGGGCGCCTACAGGTTTATGGGTCGACATAGGAAGATAGGATTCAAACACCCGAACCACTATGCTGAATCCTGCCCCTCAAAAGACCTTAATGTGGTAGCTATTATCTCTGGCTTTGTGGGGGCTTGTTTTATACAGCCTATGGTGGCGGCAGGTGCTTTAAGATCAAGATCGAATGTATTTCATTTCAGAAAGTAGATGAGCTAACAGCTAGCAGGTGTGTTTTGATTGTGTGTCATACGTAAAATGTGGTGGTTGGCGAGTTGGATGATGTGTCATTGGGATTACCGCTGGTTTCTAGTGTGTGTGTGTTTGTGTTGAATGTCTGTGTGTGTGTGTCCATGTCTGTGTGTGTGTGTGTGTGTGTGTGTGTGTGTGTGTGTGTGTGTGTGTGTGTGTGTGTGTTGAATGTATCTGTGTTGAATCTGTCTGTCTGTGTGTGTGTGTGTGTGTGTGTGTGTGTGTGTGTGTGTGTGTGTGTGTGTGTGTGCGCGCGTGCGTGCTTGTGCGTGTGCATGTGTGTGTGTGTGTCAGCATACGTAGGGGTACTGGCTCTGGGCTGCTGTTCTCTGGGTGCTTGGGCAGCACCAGAGGAGCGAAGGACACGGCGATGATCTTCTTGGTCTCCCAGCTGTTGTACCCCGTCCTGCGGATCTTCGTCAACTAGGAGGGCAGAGGATGTCTTTTAATGTGTTTATAATACACACATTATTATCCTGTACTCTGTAGCCGACAAGGGACATGGCTTTGCTGTAAGCTGAATTCCACCTAAATCTGTTATTTTCACTTGACTTGAAATGTGTTGTTTTAAATAACAATCTAGTTTGCTTGACGAGAACTGTCGTTAATATTTTAAGACATCTAGAAGTAGTTGATCTACCATTGTAACTAATTGTAATTGTAAATAATACCATGCAACAGCACCCCCCCTAGGGATTCACGGGTTACTGCAAGAGCAGTGTCTGATTGGCTGAACACTAAGTGGCCACATGACACTTATCCCTGGAACACAGACATCCCAAAACCTGCCTGGTGAGAAGACTTTCACCAGAAAACTTTAATATAGTGTTAGCTGTTGGCAAAAAGTATCTTTACATTCATATCTCGGTGACGGCCCCGAATTTCCAAAATCGGAATGATAGCACACTCGAAATCGGAGAGCGCCGGGCATTTTGCATTGGTTCGGTGGTGACACCTCTAAAAACTTAAAAGTGACATATTATACCACCGTTACAAGCCCTTTTGAAAATCGGCCTTTTCTGACATCACAAGTGGGCATGTCCACCTAGATGTGTGCTGGATAGATCAGTCTACCAGCCTACCAAGTGGACTGTAGCAAACGTTGCTCATCTATCCGTCATACTTTTAGTTGGACACGCCCACTTGTGATGTCAGAAGAGGCAGATTTTCAAAGCGGCTTTTAATGGCTAATCACACTCACACCTGGTGGTACAATATGGGACCATCAAGCTTCTTCTTCCTAAAACACCGGAATAATACGTTTATCAAAGACTATGAGCGTGGTTGCACTAGCATCTCATGTTAGCAGTGGGATGGGACCTTTAACCCTGTTTTTTTTTTAAAAACGCTGGAATAATGCTTTTATGAGTGTGTGTGAGTGTGGTCGCCCCAGCAGGTCTGGTAGCGGTCGCCCGGTGATATCTCGGGGCGCTGGTGGTCCTGACCTTGTCCTCCAGCGGCAGCACCAGGATGCCGCCCACGCGCAGTAGCCTCCTCATGTAGTCCTCGTGGTCGCGCTGCACACCGGCGCCGCAGTACACCCGGTCGTACTGCTGCGTCTCCGGGGCGATCTCCAGGCAGTTCCCCGCCACGAAGCAGGGCTCGCACAGCTCGAAGCTGCATGCACGGACACACACACACGCAAGGACACACACACACACACACACACACACAGATGTACGCACGCATGTACCCATGCATGGACACACACACACACACACACGGACACACACACACGCATGGACACACACACACACACGGATGTATGCACGCATGTACCCATGCATGGACACACACGCACGCATGTACACACACACACTCATGCACGGACACACACACACACATACACAGACACACATACACACAGTTAGGAAGGCCTGACTGAATGACATTATCCTTACAAGAGATTGTGTGGAATTAGAATAAATGAATGACATTATCATTACAATGTCATATTATAATTATGATTATTCATAATTATCCCACTCATCAGAGAGGAGGTTGCTTGGTCACTCGGGGAGGATGGAAAGCCTTTCAAACCGTTCCGGATTGTAGCCGGCCACAGAGTCTGAAGGCGTACCTGTCGAAGCTCTTGCTGTTCTTGATGAAGAAGTCCAGCTTCTCGTACGCGTACTCGATCACATCGGGGTGCAGCTCCACTCCGTGGTTTACCCCGAACGGCCCTGAAGGAAGCGTTTAAGAACAGGACCCGCTTTGATTTGAGTCTCCAGAAGACAGCAGCCTCACCATGACTCATCGGACCTGTGGGCTGTGACTTTTACCGTCTTTCTTTGGCTTTTCCCTTATCCACATGCTGCTTGATTCACCCTTATAATTTGTCCCAGAATAGAATTGGCGGAATGCACAGGCAATACAGCACTGATTTAGTTGTACTTTTTTGAATGATCAGTCAGTCAGTCAGTCAGTCAGTCAGTCAGTCAGTCAGTCAGTCAGTCAGTCAGTCAGTCAGTCAGTCAGTCAGTCTCAGTCTCTCTCTCTCTCCTCCCTCTCTCTCTCTCTCCTCTCTCTCTCCTCTCTCTCTCTCTCTCTCTCCTCTCTCTCTCTCTCTCTCCTCCTCTCCTCTCTCTCTCTCTCTCTCTCTCTCTCTCTCTCATCTCTCTTCTCACCGCTCTCCCTACCTTCTCTCTCTCCTCCTCTCCTCCCCCGTCGCTCTCTCTCTCTCTCTCTCTCTCTCTCTCTCTCCTATAGTCTCTCACCCAGGATCAGGCCCACCATGGTGCTGAGATACCCCGTGCCGCTGCCCAGGTTGAGGAAGGAGAGGCCGGGCCTGAGCTCCAGCGCCTCCATCACCTCCGAATAGATGCAGGGCGCGGACAGGTGGATGTTGCCGTGCCTCCAGGCCAGGTCCTTGTAGGCGCTGTCCCGGAACTCGCCCAGGTAGTAGTCGGCGCGGTCCACGGCGCGGAAGGCCTGCTCCACAGCCTCCGAGCGGATGTACTGAGCCTCCTTCAGGTTGTCAATGAGCTCATCATTGTCCTCCCCCGCACTCACCACCCCACCCATCCTCCTCCCTCTGCGAGCGAGCTGTGGGAGGGGGGTATATTTAGTGAGAACTCAAGTACATTTTTAGATGTCCAGCCCTTTCCCTTGTGTCTCTTAACTTCCTTCACTCAAACTCATCTATTGCGATATGAACTTGAGAGATGCGTCAGGATTTTCAGTTACAAAATAAAAGGCCCAAACCCCTCTCCCACCACCAGGCCGGACCCATCCCTTCGCTTCGCCCCCATACAGGAGTGTGGCCCCCCCGTCGTTAGAAACCGAAGGACGCCTCTGTCCACAAGTGGAAGTAAACACCCAATCTATTACAGTCGCAGTAGAGATCACAACAATGACAACAGTCTGGCGGGCGTGTATCACAACGCATTTCCGTATTTAGATCATAGCCAAACATAAGGTGTTGAAGTGTCTGAGGGTGAACAAGCTGATATCCCTGACGCTGCTTAGGCCAACTGTGTCAATCCACTGGATATGCCACCGATGTTGGGCCAAATAGCTGCGCCACTAAATAATAAAGCATGTCGAAACGTATTTTGGGAATGCCTCGTCTTTAGTTACACAGGCTTTGGCTGCGAATTATGAAAAGTAGGAACATTTTGAGATTGTTGAAAGATGCCAACGCAGATTTTTTGGTTAAAACACTTCCAAAACCGTAGCCGTTATGGACAGACATCGAGGATTGACTCTGCATAAACAAGGGATTAATACAGATCCATTCTATAATTGTGTCTTCCACTGGATCAGGCGACAATAACAGTGGACCCTGTGCGGCAGCGACCAACAATGCGCTTTGACGCATCGACAAAGAAACAGTCCTCGGTGTCATTGTTTCGCTCTTACCCAAACGTGGCGCAGTTTAGCAGCTCGCCCGAAAACAAGTTTAAATGTTGGCCAAGAGAGTTGATATCAAGACGTTTCATAGATTTCCCGTATGGATGTATCCGGGTAAATATTGCGTTTCTTCAGTTCCCCCAGTTCTGGATGTAAACACGACCATCGGAGGGAACGTGACGTCGGCCATCCAATCAGAGGAAAGTGCGCCTCAGCCAGGCTGTCCAAAATTCAACTTGAAAGCTGTTTTTGGTGTTCAGTCTGTTTGGTGTGACTGACATATTGATATGATTTAATATATGATATGACTGTATGATATGTGATATGTGATATATGATATAGGAGTAGTACACTTTCACTGTCATTATTCCTTTATTTTCAGAGCAAATGAAAGACAAATCCACACACAGTCATCATTAACACATAGACAATACAAAATAAATATACACCATCAATTTGTTCTTCATCACCAAATAAATATTAAATATATAACACAGATAGTTCCCAATTCATTACGGGTGTCGAAATAGTTTAAGGAATTAAAAACAAAAATCATATAAACGAAAACTCTTTAGAAAATTATCAAAAATCGTTCATTACAAAATATTTGCACTTAAAAAGATCCCAGTATTTCAAATAAATAATAAGCTATATAAAATAATTAATAGTTGATATCTTAAAATATTTCCTCTTTATTCAACAAAACAGAGGAAACAACCTCCTTCTCTTAGCGGCCATTTAAAAACATCTTAAGCATCGTTTTTTTTTCGAAAATAAAAAGTCAATAAATAGATAATGAATAATAAATAGGCTTAAATTAAAACAAAAATCATACATGAATAAATAACGTATATTCATAAAAACAAGACTTTTTTCCCCAACGGACTCAAATAGATAAACAGCAATAGTAGAATCCTTCTACACACTAGTGGTTCAAGTGCAAACATCACTACCATCATCAACATTACTAAAGTGAATGAGATATGTTCACTAGCTAACAGAATACGACTTTTTGTTCTGTACTTATTCTTCGTACCCATCGCTTTCCATACGCTGCAGCTCACATGAACACTTTTATGAAGATCGCGTGTGCCAGCATGCACAATTACACCCAAACTCACCCTTTTACACTTTTACATACTTGCACTCGTCTCGTCACAAATCAACATGCAAACAGGAAACAAATGACAACGAACACCACAACAACTTTTTCGCTTCCCAAATGATAATAAATTAAGTCTTTCAAAAAGAGCAAACAAAAAAGAGATGAATGTATGTGGCATGCCTACCCAAACGCAGTGCCTGTCTCCTCTTTTTTTCTTAGTCTTTCCCTCATTTTATCGTAGCTTAGCATATTAGCATTTTAGCTTAGCATTTTTGATTTTCCCGCCCTTTTTTTTTTTTCTTCTAGCCCGTTAAACCTCGATGCCCTTCACCGCCTGGTTGATGGACTCCAGCAGTGCCCGGTTCTCTGGGTTCTGGTAGCAGTCCTTGTTGGTAAACATGTGCGTCAGCGTGTCCACGTAACTGTCGAAGTTCTGCTCGGACAGCGGCTCCTGCTGGAAGACGAGGGAAGCGCATGTTGAAAAAAACGATTTGCAACCTCTAGTGTTAGCCAATGGGTGTTTTGGGGTTGAGTGTGATAGCTGATGAATATTTGCTCAAATTTCATGCCGAATTTGTCAAAAAAATTGCGCAATTCTAAAGCCCAAAGCATATTACCTGCGAATTCCGAGATCACTCATATTTGAAGCGCGTCACAAAAAATAAATAGAATAAAATAGTTTTTACTTGGGCAAATCACACACAGAGCACCCCTGTAGTGGGGACTTATTCTCTTGCCCACTTCGTATACGACTCAAGTCTTATTTTCGAAGCAAAGAATCTCAAACCTAATCGGCCAAAGTGAACCAAGTGGTTCACTTTGGCCAGGTAGGTTTGAGAATCTTTGCTTCGAAAATAAGACTTGAGTCCTGCACTGGTTCAGGCCTCAGACACACCATTGTGTGTGTGTTGGACTCACCATGCTGGGAAGGCGGATGTTGGCCAGGCTTCGGATCAGCACCTGGCTGAGACCCGACAGCTCCATGAACAGGGTCTCGTTCCTCTCCTCGATCTGCTCGTTCTCCTCCTCCATGCTCTGCAGGTTCTTCTCCATGGACGAGATCTGGAGATGAGTCACGAAAACCCCAATCAGGACAAAAGCCAGAGGATCTCATAAGAGAGAGGGAGCAGCAACAATATCCTCTTGCTAAAAGTAAGGCTCTGGCTTGTTATATTTTTATTGGTATTGTATCCACACCAAATAAATATAGCATTTGGCATATTTTTTACTTACTGTTATAGATGATATTGAAATTCGGGGAACAGTTATTTAAAAAACACGAGAACATGCTATACATGTATAATGTTATCATCTTGTGCATTTTCACAACCGTATTGTAGTTGTACGATGTTGTTAAACTTTTTTATTCAATTCACTGAGGCTGTTATGAAGTAATGTGGTGGTTACATGGTAGTAGAATGGAGTAGTTCTTGTCCTGTACTGACCTGGTCGTGCATGTTCATCATGTCCGCCTCCATCTCCGAGTTGGAATCACTCAGGTCGTTGATCTCCTTGTTGAGCTGCTTGATGTCCTCGTCGTTGTCCAGAACTACATGAACCATGGTGCCGTTAGAACAAGTGCGGTAGTTCAGGACTACGTGCAATCAGAAAACTTGATGCTCAGGACTACAAGAGCCAGGATGCAATTGCTAAACATGCAGTTTTTCTGGACTAAGAGAACCAAGGTGCAATAAGAACACTTTATCTAAATCAATCAACTCATCATCCAGTAGGTCTGTCTTTCTTAGACTGTTTTATTGGTTTTCATGCTTATCTGAGAGTGGTCGATCCAGAGCATCATCATCCTAAAAGCTATTTTTAGATTGGTCTGCTTTGGTCGGCAGTGTGTCTGTGTGCCTGTGTGCAGATTGATGTCAAAAGGGCCCAACTGTGTTTTTGTAATACACCACACGGCCACAGTGTGGCACTGTAATATGCATCAGGGCGGTGTAATGGCCACCCTAGTCTCTCTTACCATCGCTGGCTCTGAATTTAGCCGTGATGTACTCGTCTCCGGGGAACTTGGTCCTCTTCTTGTTCGCCGACGCTCTGGGGCAACCTGAGAGACTGGTGGAGCGGAAGGAGACGAAAGGAGAAAAGAAGTTAGCAATAGAGCTGTAGAGTAAATGGTGGTCAGACATTAAATACAGACAGAGAGGTTCATAGCTATTCGGCGACCATGTAGTACAGGTTGAGTCTAAGACGTCCCCAACAGGAGGATCAAAACACGGGCAAAAATGTAATATTTTTGTTAAACATAAAAACGAAATAGTTCACAACTTAACACATAACTGCTCGTTTGTGCTTTCCCATCTGTTACTACATTTATAAATAGCGGCCTGAATTTGGCGGTTTGACAAAAAAAGCAAAAACCTTTGTTCTTCAAAATACAAGAAGAAGGAGCAGATGAACAACAACAACAACAACATCAACAAGTAAGGAAAGTAGGTCGTCAGCGGTGGTGGGTGTTGGGGGGGGGGGGGGGGGGGGGGGGGGGGGGGGGGGGGGTCTCACCTGCGGTGGGTGAGGAAGCTGCCGTTGGCGTGTCCGGAGCCGTCGCAGCCGGGCGTGGGGCAGGTGGGGCCCTCGGTCTTGAAGGCCTTCCAGGAGAAGGGGGCCCCGTTCAGGAGCCCCTCCTTCTGGCGCCGCGCCGCCAGCGGGCAGCCGTAGGCGCTGCGGTGCGTGGCGTACTTCCCGCTGATGTGGCCCAGGCTGTCGCAGCCGGGCACGGGGCACCTGGGGGGGACATTGCTACATCGTCATCGTGACGTCCTCATCGCGGGGGCGCCCTCGCCACGCCGTCGCTACGTCCCCTTGTGTGACCCCTTCGAGACCCCCCCCCCCTCGTGATGTGTCGTGACGTCACCGTGGTAACCCGTGGCGTCACGGTTCTATCGAGCTCCTCATCATTGTGACGCCATCACAGTGATGTCACTGTGACGTCACCTTGACACAGCCCATGACACCGTAGTGACGTTCGCCGAGACATCATGGTGACATCATCCCTACGACGACGGTGTGACGCCACCGTGACGCAACCCATCACATCATAGTGACGTTACCCGAGACCTCATGTTGCCGTGACGTTAATTGTCCTCAACACTAAAAGCAAGAGGCACAGAGCCCGTCTGAGCAGCAGTGGCGGTTCCACAGGGGTGTCTTTGTAACGGTGAACACATGCTGAACGGTGGTTGGAGATTTGGTGATGAAGAGTATTTTTTATGACGAAGAGGAGGATCATGAACCAACCTCAGTAGCTCAGAGTCGTCCTTGTCATCCTTGGTGGGCGTGGTCTTCAGGCCTCCTTTTTTGGCACGCGGGCATCCGGACAGACTGAGGAGCAGAAACACAAAGCACAGGGGCCGTGAGAACATGTCTAGGGACCGTCTCAAAAGACTTCAAATGATGTATTTTAATTCTCGCGTGTTTTCGTTTATTTAGACCCTGGGGAATGTCGTACCTTCTGTGGGAGGCATAGTTTCCCGTGATGTGTCCTGATCCATCGCACCCGGGCGTCGGACACCTTGGAAAGAACGAGGCATAGGTTAGGGGCCGTTTAAATATCTGCTTTCATTCACTTGATAGTGATGGCAGCCGCCTTCATTGTATTTCACATCTATTGGCTCAGTTACGTTTGTTAGCGATTTCTGACTGTCAAACTAAATAAATTCTTTGTGATGCGTTCTTTATTTCATATTGGATCAGCCGATTGGATTATTAAGTGAGTAAAGTGAAACTGAAACGGAAACTGTAAAGGAAACGGTGAGACAGTAGAGGTCGCCTTGGCTACAGAAAGTGCATCAGCTGTTCCATCGGTGGCAGGGGAAGAACGGAAAAGGAAAAGGGACCAAGAAGATAGAGCAAACATACTTCAGTTCAGCAGTGTGGGCCGCCATGAGGGTCCGAAGAGATTTATCGGCGAGTGGACAGCCAGACAGACTGGAAGATAAGTTCAGAGTGGAAGAGTTAAGAAATCAAAGGGGAGTAAGAGAGGAGTAATATAAAGAAAACGAGATTCAGATTGAGGGTCCCACTTGTGAAACGCGAAAAAGAGGATAAAGCTCAGGCACCTTAAACAGTAACCGAAAATCATAACACAGGGACAGCATCAAAATCCAAAATCAAAAGCTTTTCTATTTGGGCTTGAACTGGTACCGCCAAACGCGATTGTAGTAACAGCAGTTGCAGTGACCCCTGTTTCACCAGAGGGGGGCGCACTATCCCTGTGATTTGATTTCAGAGGTTTGGTAACTCTTCAACAACCAAAGATAGATGAACACATTGTGAGCGAGACAGAGAGAAAGAGAGGGAGAGAGAGAGGGAGAGAAGCTGAGTAGATTTATTTCAGATTCATATTCAGCTGTAGAGGTGAGTAGGCATGCAATAGTTCAGGAGGAGTGGGTAGAGGGTAGGCAATCTGCTCTCGGAGACCTACCAGAAGAACTCATTTGGGCAATGAACCCAGAACCTTTCGGCTGGGAGTCAAGCACCCCACCCCACCAGACTATCCTCCTCCACCATCACCCCCTCCCCTCCTCCCCTCCCCCAATCATCTCAATAAGAAGGTTTGATGACAAAAGTGAAAAACACTAAAAAGACGAGTTCTTCTTTTTGGCGTTCTCTTTTGGGCTTGAGGGGTGTCTTACCTACGGTGTGAGGCGTAGTTCCCTGTAATGTGTCCACTACCGTCACAGCCTGGTGTGGGGCATCTAGATGTCAATGTCAAATGAGAAGTGTTCAAATCAGTCAAATCGTCTACTTCGTCAGCGAGCCTTATAGTCGTTGTTGTTGTTGTTGTTTTCAGTTACATTTTAGCACTTCTTCCTCCTTCATCAGATATCTTCATTCATGCCAGAAAAGGGGCGTTGGCGTGGCCAAACTAAATGTACTACCTTGAGACGTTGACAACAATGAGACATTTCGTCGGGGGTTTAGGTTAAAGAGCAACCAAACACTTAAAAATCAAACCACAGGAACAGCACCACTTCTGGTGAAGTACAGGTAATGCAGTTGTTTTTTCTGGTAGGTTTCAAATGAATGTCGCTTTGCCATGCAGACTGTATCGACGGTGCTGTCAATGTACGGTTTGATTTCAGTGTTTGGTTTCTCTTTATGGTAAATCCCAGATAATTATATGTATGAAGTTATGTGTTCCACTCTGGATAGGGTTTGTATTTCCCTTGGTGATTTATTAATTTTTATATATATACATATTGAAATTATTTATAATTAGTTATTTTTTCGCTGCTACCATTGCAACAAACTTGAACTTGAAAAGTTTAAGCTTGCCTATGGAAAACACAGAAATGTATCAATGGTTAGGTTAGAAGATCTCAGATTGGGTGCAGTGTGGAGAAGCGGCCAGCGGGCGGGGACTTACATGAGGACCTCCTTCTTGCTGTCCTTCGGGGACGCCTTGACCTTGTAGGTACCGGTGGTGACCTCCCCGGGGTACTTCCTCTCCCTCAGACTGTCCCGGTCCTCTTCCTCCCCGTCCGAAGACGTGTAAGAGGGCGGTGCGTACTCCATCTTAGAAAAGGTACGAAAGATTGAAAAATAAATGATTATTGATTATTGTTCACTGCTGCTGTGTGTTTGCGCGCGTGTGTGTGTGTGCATATGTGTGTGCGTGTATGTGTGTATACATGTGTGTGTGTGTGTGTGTACTGTATTCGACCATAGGTATCACTGTATGTCTCTGGATGAAAGCGCCTGCTAAATAACTAATAATGCCAATAACTAAAAATATCAGGCATCGATTTTAAGTATATTAATATTTAAGTCCTCCTATGTTGCTCATCGAAAGCACACATGAGCTCTGCAGAACTCACACATAATAAGTGGAGTTAAAATACCAAGGGGGGCTTTTACTTTCTAAACCCCCAGGAAGTCCCGCCTCCCACCGGCTGCCTACCTCGTCTGGCTCATCCTCCTTGGCGCCGCTGGGCTTGGTGAAGTCCAGAGGCTCCTCCCACTCCACCTGGGCGTTGCCCTGGGCGGCGGAGTCCCTGAGGTGCTGGGAGGAGTGGGAGGAGGTGGAGGGGGAGGAGGAAGGGTGGGGCGACTGCCCGCCCTCCTTCTTGGCCTTCTTCATGCTCAGGTCCAGGGTGCCGTTCTCGTCCACCTCGATGTCCGTCTCCTGGGGGGTCAGGGTGGGACGCTCAGTCTACAAAGTGATTTGTTTGACGTTATTTTGAATGATGTGTAATATCAACGATCTGTCCGGAGGTTAGCGGGTTAGCTAACTTGCTATCATTGCTACGTGCTACCTGGACATAATATGGATAAAATGACATTATCACGTTATGAAATGTAATGAAATCATATTTGAGCAGGGAAATCTATCCCAGAATATCCACTATCACACAGCAGTGAAGCAGCTTGTTAGCGGGTTAGCTACATCGCTATCATTGCTACCTTGCTCCTTGGAGATAATATGGATAAAATCAAATTAGTGTGGGTAAATCCATCCCAGAATATCCACAATCACACAGCTAATCAGTGAGCTGGTTGGACATTCTGTAAGTAAAACAGGCCACGAAAACCCATGCCGGGACCTCCACTTCAACACATCTGATCCGTTAGCGTGTTAGCTGGCTAGCTACCTTGCCGTCGTTGCTGTCGTTCTCCGTGGGCGTCTTGTTGCTGAGGTTCTCGGGCCGCTCCCAGCAGCGCGTGGACAGGTTGAGGATGGCGGTGGCGGCCATGTGCGCGGCCTCGGCGTCGTGGCTGTAGTCGTAGCCGCTGGAGGACGAGGAGGCCGAGGAGGCGCTCTTGGCGTAGCCGCCGGACAGGCTGTGGCTGGGGGAGGAGGCCTTCGGGAACGGCTTGGCTGAGGGGGGAATGGAGCCGAAAGTCAGACATACAGAGGGGGGAATGGAGCCGAAAGTCAGACATACAGAGGGGGGAATGGAGCCGAAAGTCAGACATACAGAGGGGGGAATGGAGCCGAAAGTCAGACATACAGAGGGGGAATAGAGCCGAAAGTCAGACATACAGAGGGTGAATGGAGCCGAAAGTCAGACATACAGTGGGGGGAATGGAGCCGAAGGTCAGACATACAGAGGGGGGAATGGAGCCGAAAGTCAGACATACAGAGGGGGGAATGGAGCCGAAGGTCAGACATACAGAGGGGGGAATGGAGCCGAAAGTCAAACATACAGAGGGGGAATAGAGCCGAAAGTCAGACATACAGTGGGGGGAATGGAGCCGAAGGTCAGACATACAGAGGGGGGAATGGAGCCGAAAGTCAGACATACAGTGGGGGGAATGGAGCCGAAAGTCAAACATAAGTGTGTGCACGCTTTAGATTGGGCAGTGAAGCCAACTTTAAAACCGTGTGGCAAAATAACGTGTGGCTAACACTGTTTGCCTTCTGAAACAATGAGAGTTTCTATCAAAAAGTCACAATCACAACGTCTCAGTTCACAGCATTTAGTAAGCGAGCGAGTCTGTAAGGTACAAATGAAACACCGATCTCAATCGAGACATCTGAGCCCCTGAGACATGGACCTCCCTGTCCTCCAATAGAGCACAGGGAGCTAAAGCGTCTTAATTCATGCTTACATTTAAAGGCTTTGGGTGACGACTCTCCGGAGCCGGGCATCTTGGGGACCAGCATGGGCTTCCCGAACACCTGCACGTCGAAGCTGGCGTAGTCGAAGGACACCTTGGAGTACTTCTCCAGCTCCTTGGCCAGGTTGGCGCGGGGCGTGGCCGGCACCATGTTGGGTCGGTAGCTGCCGTACTGGGGGATCTCCAGCTGCTTCACGAAGCACATGGGCCTGGAAGGAGCAACGGGGGAAAGGGGTGAGTGACGGCCGGCTGAAAGGTACTGGGCTCGATACCCGAATGGAAGACCTACTACAACGTTGCACTGGTGTGACGCCGTGCTCTTCCAATGGAGCTGAAAGAGACGCCCTACTGTATGTGGTCCCTTTCTATTGGGTATCTATCTTTTCTAGTAAATTTTGATCAACTTATCACTGGTAAGTCTCAAAGGGCTTCACAGACCCACATTAAACAACCCTAAACCCCATTTACATTGCGATTGTTTTCTTTTACTTATCTATTTTCTTTAATTATTTTATTGTACGACAATGTTTCTACTTGAAGCACTTTGAGATTGCCTCGTGTATGAAAAGTGCAGTATAAATAAAGTTGCCTTGCCTTACCTAAACCCCATCGCCCCCAAGGTACAACTGCCCTTCGGCCTCTTCAGACTCTCAATGAACAAAGTTCCCCTTATCTAACCCAACACCCAGGCCTAGGATCAGCCCTGACCGACCAGCTGTATCCACCCCAGCGTCCCGCCGGTGTAGGCTTTCAGAGGTAAGGAGAACATGATCCGCCCGCTGCAGCGCTCCTCACCTGAGCACGCGGTCCGAGTTGGCGGTGGTGGAGGCTTCGCTGGGTGAGGCCTGGCTCAGGACCGGCTTCTCGTGGGTCTTGTTTAGCTTTGAGGCCGCCGCGATCGGACAGCCCGACAGACTGAGAGAGAGAGAGGGGGGGGGGAGGGAGAGAGAGAGGGGGTGAGAGAGAGAGAGAGAGGAGAGAGAGAGAGAGAGAGAGAGAGAGAGAGAGAGAGAGAGACAAACGTTTACAATGTGTCTGTGAATGTATTAACTTGTGTGTTTCAACAATAGGCACAACACCATGTCAAGTATAGATAGCTTTAATGTATGTATTGCATGTGTGTTTGTGTGTGCGTGATTTTGTGTGCGTGTGTGTGTATGTGAGTGTGTGTGCGCGTGCTGCACCCTGCTGTGCGACTCACCTGCGATGTGTGTTGCGGTTGCTGTTCACGTGACCCTGGCCCGTGCATCCTGGAGTCGGACACTTGAGCACGTTCTCGTGCATGGCCAGGACTACAGGAGAGGTGGAAAATAGCAACACAGCTGATAAGACAGAGGGTCCATTTCCATGAAACCACATATTTTATTATTATTATTTACTTTATCTTGTCTTGCTGTTCATATGTCACGGTGTGTGGCTGTTGAGGAATGAAGCCTTAGAATTTTACTCTTGTGTACTTATGTACCATACAAGCAATCCTGATTCTACTTCTGATTCTGATTCTGAGTTTGAACAGCATCGCACCAGAGGCACTGGTTCTGCCCCATGACGACAGGACCCTACTGGGATGGGAGCTACTTTATAAGATGGAGCTATTGGATTAAAACCAGGTTTCTCCAAAGGTTTGAAGCGTCTTGTGTAAATAATCTTGTACACACAGACGTAACAGACTGCCAAATGATTGGAGGCCAAAAGTGAAATACTCATAATCAGTTAATGTGATGCAATGCGCCACTGGGATAGAAGTGAGGATACTAGTGAGGATACTAGTGAGGATACTAGTGAGGATACTAGTGAGGATACTAGTGAGGATACTAGTGATGATAGAAGCGGGGACAGTGAGTCACTCACTCTCGGGGGGGATGCGGTCCTTGTGGGGGCAGCCGGACAGGCTCCGGTGGTGGGGGTACAGGCCGGTGACGTGGCCCGTCCCGTCGCACCCTGGGGTGGGGCACTTGACCTCCTTCTTGTCTGCATGGTTAGGAGAGAGGAGAGGGGAGACACGTTCATGGTCAGTCAAACGGAACAGCTTCCAAGCACTAAAGTCAGCATCATTAGAGTATTATAGGGGTAGAGGTGGTAGTATTGTAGTAGTATTACAGTATTATAGTAGTAGTGGTATTAGTATAATTGTAGTAATACAGCATTATAGGGGTAGACGGTAGTATTGTATTAGTATTACAGTATTATAGCAATTGTTTTGTCATAGTATTAAAGTAGTAGTGGTAGTAGTATTGCAGTAGTATTACAGTATTATAGCAGTAGTATTCTAGTAGTAGCATTATAGTAGGATCATAGTAATAAAGCAGTAATAATATAGCATTCTAGTAGCAGTATTATAGCATTATAGTAGTAGCATTGTAGTAGTTTTGTAGTAGTAGTATAGTATTAAAGCAAAAGTATTGTAGTAGGATTAAAGTATTATAGTACTAGTATTATAGTAGTATTGAAGTAGCGTTGTATTCATATTCATATTGTATTCATATTGTATTGTTTTAAAGAACAGAAATATAGTAGTAGAACTGTAGTATTAGAGCAGTAGTATTGTAGTGATATTACAGCGTTAGAGCAGTAGTATAGCAGTAGTATAGTAGTGATATTACAGCGTTAGAGCAGTAGTATAGTAGTAGTATAGCAGTAGTATAGCAGTAGTATAGCGGTAGTATAGCGGTAGTATAGCGGTAGTATAGCAGTAGTATAGCAGTAGTATAGCAGTAGTATAGTAGTAGTATAGCAGTAGTATAGTAGTAGTAGAGCAGTAGTATAGCAGTAGGATAGCAGTAGTATAGCAGTAGTATAGCAGTAGTATAGCAGTAGTATAGCAGTAGTAGAGCAGTAGTATAACAGTAGTAGAGCAGTAGTATAGCAGTAGTATAGCAGTAGTATAGTAGTAGTACCCTTGCTGGTGGCCCCTGCGCGGCGAGCGGCCCCCAGCTGGTCGGAGGCGTTGCTGGAGGTCCTCTGGGAGGGGCTGTGGTACGGCTGGTAGTCTGGGGAGCTGCCACCCTCCTGGGGCGCCCGCACCTCCCCGGCCTTCATGGCGATGGCCTGCTCCAGGAGCCCCAGGTTCCCCCGCGTCATGTCCCAGTTCTCCGAGTCGTCCGTCACCCCCGAGCCGTCCGACACGTGGTCCTCCTCTTCCTCCTCCTCTTCCTCCTCCTCGTCCTCCTCGTCCTCCTCCGCTCCCGCCTCCGCCTCGATCTCGTCCTCGTCATCGTCGGCGTCGGAGCGGACCTCTATGAGCACGGTGGTGGGGGAGGCTT